>NC_135835.1:1710000-2310000 GCF_029677425.1 Wolffia australiana
TTTGAAATGACATATTTTGGTCAATGCTTATACGAAGAATGGTCCATATTTGCTGAATTATATAGAAAATTGCACAATACAAGAATTAAGGAAATTTTCATTTATTCAGATTTAATTTTAGCAATAAATTCCAGTTAAAGTGAAATAAGTTTCAGAATTCATAGCACTTCAGTTTGATGAATATATGAATTTAGCTAACTATTTTATTCATTTTAAATGGATACTTGTCGCATTTGATTTATTAGAAATATTTATTTGTGATTTAAATTATTTTATCACATAGTCACTTTTTGAATAATAGACCTTATTTGGGATAACTAAGTTAGACATTCTGATCATTTAGATATAATATAATTAAGAAACAAGTTAAAATTCATAAAATACTACACTTGTGAATATTAACCTTCTAGCTATCATATAAGGTACTCGACCCCAGAGAAAGTCAAAACAAATCACTGAACAGAATAATCAGACGGAACAGAAAATTCAACAAAACATGAGTAATATCTGATGACGATTTCCGAAGCCTGATCTCTTGGAATCCACTTGGTATGGACTAGTAAAGCTAGAACAATTTTTCAAAGCTTGGAAATCGTAGGCGAAATGGAGGAGATATAAATGTTATTGAGCCTCTTACCCTATCGCTTGAGAGTATTAAAATGTATTAAAATACACTTATCCTCTATGTATTTAAAAGTTACCAAATATTTTTTACTTAAAGAATTTCACAAAAAAACATGACCAAGTATACCCACTTCAAAACCCTTGTATGTAGACTATGTTTTTGGGCTGCACTAAGAGGTAATACCAATTTGAGTCATCTTAATCTTTGTTTACCTGAAGGGCAGAGTTGGATTTTCTTGGGGTTGCCTTGAGTCATGAGTCGACCCCCTCCACCTTGGTTCATGGTCCTTTGGCTGCAAAACAATCTAGGTTTGAATGTTCATGGTCCTTGAATGTTTTATGACCCCTTAAAGACTATCCACATGTCATGTAGTGATCAAGGTAATTTTAAAAATATTATCTCACAAGTCTCATTTACTTTAACGATATATTTACCATTAAAATGGACTTATCCATTAGCTTCCTTTATGTGGAGGCAGGGGTCCATCAACCTGACTTTTAAATAAGTAAAAGAGTTCAGTGCCGTCATACTTAATTTTAGTAATTTTATTTGAATATTGTTTGGATTTTTTTAACGTAATTGATTTTTTCCAACAGTTGCCATGAGGCATATATGTGTATGATAAAGATACCATTACAGCCTACTCTAGTTGGTCCACATTATGGAGAGAAAATATCCTAGAGCATGTCCTTGAGATTTCAGAGGAAGAGAAATAGTTATTTGAGGAATAAATATATCAGGATCCAAAGCAGGAAAGCCAAGAGCTCAAAGAATGAAGCATTTGGGATATTTTGATCTATTCGAGAGTCATGCCCACACTAAGATCACTGCACCTATAACAAATGATGTCCAGTTCATTACTGACTTTTAAAAAATCCCCAACTTTTATTGGAATTTTAAAATATAACCCATGAATTGCCCAAGGCATTTACTGATATTTAAGGAACATAACTATCCAAGATTATCCGTGGAAATTTTCAAGATAAGTATATTCCCCTTCTCTTTAAATTTTCGAGGCAAATATTGGTACACATTAGTTGGGCTAGATTCAAATCTTGAAGCCAAACGGAGAAGTGCTTGTTAAGGAAATTTTATTCATTTGGTAAAACCAATGCCCTTAGTAAAGCAATTTGAGATTTCACCCAAGGGAATTATTAATTTAGTGAAGGATGAGAGACACTGATCCCAGGCACTAGGTGCTGTCCATATCATGTTATTGCATCTGCAGAATTAGTCCAAACCTTTAATAGAGGGTTGAATAACCCCGAGAGGAATATGGTGGACACAGGGGGGGGATTTTTAAGACATTTGCTGATGAATTCATGTAGTTCTTAGAGAGGTTGTGGGGGTGGGGTATTTGACTATAAGAAGAGGTTTTTCTCCTAATGTAAATTATGATTTTGAAGGCAGTTGACGGCCAAGGGTTAGAGGACTCATTAAGGTCCAAACAGTTGAGTGATAAAGGCAAATTAGGTATTTAATTTTAGTATTCTTTATTTTTAATTTGCCTAAACTCAATAAAATGTATAGTAGAAGCGAGGTCATCTCCATGGGGACTGGCCTTTAGAGGTAAATTTAATAGTTAACTTATTGTTAAGGAGAAGAATGATAATATAAATAGTGAATATAGTAGAAGATAAGTAATTAGTAGGTGGGAGGTAGTATCTAATGGATGAGATGATTTACATATTACTTAATAGGAACGAATATTAAATGTTGTGAGAGAGAACTAGAGGAAGAGAGTAATAATAAAATATACTGCTTATATCTATTTATAGGTATTAAGATAGTAAAGAAGTAGGATTTTTGAAATGAAGTAATGGTATTGTAATTAATGGTGATGTTAATGTAGGTAGTGGAATAGATGGAAGAAAAGTGAGATAGATGGAATAATAATAGACTATTCTTAATAGAAGAGAATAAGGTTATTTATTTAATTAATAGTAAGTTGTATGAAAGATAAGAGGCAGATATTTTAGTTGAGATTTAGTTAGATAATGGAATACGATTTTACTTTGATAAGAGGTAAAACAAAGAAGAATGAAGAAGAAGGAAGTAATACATATGATAGGGGAAAGAAGGTATACTTAATTCTCTATATGTTAAGATATAGAGTAATGAAATAGAGAAATAATTATATATCCTAAGAGTTAAAGGTTATGAGAGTAAGGTGAGAGAATAGGGATTATCTAATTTATAAGAGAATTAAGTAGCTAGATAGAGAGACTATTTAAAAAAATTTAATTAACTAGAGAGATAAATATAGAGAGAGATAGATTAAGAGAGACATAAGAGAGATATGTATTAAATAAATAAACTAGGGGGATAATATGTATTATCTAATTCATAATAGTTTATTTAATTAGAAATAGAGGGAAATAATGATAAATGATTGTTAGGGTTAATAAAACTAACTAAGAATGAATATTTATAATATTATATGATTTATATGAAAATTATAATAAAAGAGTGCAAATCACATAGGTGTAATGTTTAATATATATATATGAACTATTTTTATATATTTTTTATAAGGTGAAATCATCATAAAAATGTGAAAAATTGGGGGAAATCCCTTGATGCAGGGTATGCTTTGATAAAATGCCTCAAACATGGTGTAGAAACCAATTCAATAATACTCGATCAACCTCTAAGCTGAATCAAAATCATTGAAAATAATGAAGTTCTTAACTGTTTATCATCAACACAAAGTTAAGAAGAGTACCAAATCTGCCTTGAACTGAAGATCATGGGGTGGGAATGCCCATCGCTGCTCCCTAACTTTGGTTTGTGATTTCCCCTTTCTTCTCTCCTGTATTGGTGCAGTTTTTTGTCTTCTTCATCCTCCTGTGTTGCCATCTTGAGAACTAGGAGCAGTTGGAGGAGTGAAACGGCCATCCTCTTGCTCACACCCCCACCGAAAGGATCCTTCGACATTGTTATGCCTCAAATGTGGATTGGAAGGGTTCATATCTGGATCAAAAGATGTATCTAATGCCTCAAAAATCACATTTTAAAGTGTAAAGAGGAGTTATATTGACCTTTCCATCCGTTAGACTTGATCCGACAGCTCTCTAGGAGAAGCTGAATCGGTCTGCGGTCCCCTTGTCATCGGCCTTCGCCAGTCGGCCGACAAGAACACTGACCGGTGGTGGAGATGCCCTTGGGATGCCAATCTCCCTCAAATGGATTCAACGACTGTGATTAAATCAAACATGTGTACCCATTTGTTATTGGTGTACCCCCTTTTTTGCCATGTCAGCATCCTCATCAGCCTGCCCCATCAGCGCTCACCCTTGCGATTCGTTTGTTGAGGGGTCCCTCCACCCTCATCATTCGCCACATCAAATCAGGGATCTAAAAAAAGGAAATAAAATTAAATAAATATGAAACATATCTCAACATCAAATCTTCCTTAAGAAGATTGGATGGCTGAGATCATGTCCTTTCACTTACAGGCTATGGGCTAGGTCGGCTCGAAGCCCGATCACAATTTTTTTTATTTCTTAAGATTGTAGCCCAATGGGTCACAATCCATTTCTTTATTGTTTGTATAGCCCAATGCTAACTTACAGAGGACTAACATTGGAAATCCCATACCAGAAAAATATGAAATACCTATTGATACATAATTTCCATTCTCTTGCATCCTATGGATTAAAAATCTACATCCCTCTTCCGTGTGCATGCACCGGCTTCTGTGTGGGCCATGCTACTTGGGCGTCGTCTGCTCACTAGCTGAGGGTGGGGTTGAGTGCCCATGCGCTCGACTGCTTGTGGTTGGCTTGAGCGTTGGTGTGCATCTGGCGTAGGTCCCTCTATTGATCATAAAACCATATTTTTATTTCTTTCCTTAAAAAATATAAGCTAGCACACTGGAGAGAGGATGATTAAAATACTTAAGTTTAATAACATTTTAAGCATATTTTCAATAAATATTAGTGGTCTGGTAAATTATGCTACACATGATATTAAAAAGTGTTATTTTTACCCAATTCTCCTTGTAATGCATGAAATGAGAACACTTATAAAACTGAGGATAATATCATTGATCTAGAATTCAGGATGAAAAATATGGAGGTACATTAGAAGAATGGTAAAGTTATTGTGTAACAAACTAAGAAATCTGTGTTGACATTGTGAAAATTGTCATTATGACATTACAATTTCATGAATCCATAATGTATCAGTCATACGGTATGCTTTTTGAATGCACAAAAAATGCGCTTTAATAAGAAAGCTGTAGAGTAAAACCCAAATAAATGTAAGGGGACATTAAGATTTTTTTTAATTGGAAAAATACACGGTGCCGGGTACATCCAGCCTTGCGGTTGTGCCCGTAAACCGATCCAGCTGTGTGATGACTCTCAATACGTCATCAAATGTTTAGAGTTTTTTAGCATAAAAGCATCAATCATATCCACCTAATCCCATATTGGCTGTCATTCATATGCATTATTTTACAAATTCACTAACCCCACTTTATTCTTTGAATCAAGTGGATTAGATCTTACATTTTCGATTAGTGAGTTCAGATACAGATTAAGGCAGCCAAAGAAAGAGGAACTTGATCAAGAAGAGCTGGCGAAAAATCGAGAAGAAAGAAGCCCTAATTTTTCCACTAAGCATGTTTTAAGAGAAACCTATAAATAGCCTCTTAAGGGCTCATTGTAGGTTGTCCAGAATTTCTCTCAAGGAAGCTAGGGCTTGGAGAGGAAGGATTTCTGCAGACCCTCCAAGGCTGATGAGCATTGGAGCTGGGAGAGAAGCAAGCTGAGGAGTAGCTGGAGCACGACGATCGTCATCTTGCCGGAAGGGCGTGACACAAGGTGGTGTGAGAGTTTCAGTTTCAGTTGGTGCATCCTCTCCCTGCAAAGACAATCGAGGTTGGAGGGGAAGGTGCTGAGTGGTACCTCCCTGTTGTTCCAAACGAGATTGTTCATCTTCTAGTTTGATCTTTGAGTTCTTTGTTTGTTCAGATTGATTTTCCCTCTCGTTTTTCTGAAAACCTAAACTGTTCTTCAGAAAATTCTGTGAAATCGACTCCTGCAGGAGGGCCTAGGCAGTTAGCAACCAAGGCCACCGCTTAGGTTGCCAGCAGGCCGAGCTTCCTGCAGCCAAGGCCGTGCGTAGCAACGCCGCACGCAGCCAAGGCTGCGCGCAGCACCGCCGCACGCAGCCAAGGCCGCTTGCAGCACCGCCGCACGCAGCCAAGGCCACGCGCAGCACCGCCGCACGCAACCAAGGCCGCGCGCAGCTAGCTGCGAGCCGCCCAGGCCGTGCCTGCGCGCAGGTAACTGCCTGCGCACAGGCCAGACATCCCGCGCGCAGGCAAGCAACCCCACACGCAGTTAGCGGCCTGCGCACAGGTAGCCGCACTGTGTGCAAGCAGCAGCCTGCGCATAGGGAAGCCATCCCGCGCGCAGGTAGCACTTGCGCATGGGCAGCAACCCCGTGCGTGAGCATTCACCTGCGCACAGACCGCACCTGCGCGCAAGGTGTTTGCTCCTTTGCCTCAAAGGGCAAGAGCACACCGTCAGCAGGAAATTCTCTGCTGACGGTGGCTCTGTTAAGTTTTACAAAGAATAATTTGTAGAACTTAACTGAGGTTAGTTTAACTGAACATTAAAGCTGAAATTAAAAATCTTGAACTGATAATCTACAGTAAACTGTAAAGAATTTTCTGCTGTTTTCTCTGCTCCCTGTGGATCGACCCTTACTTGCCCTAAGGCTGTGAGGTTATAAGTATTGTTGCATAAGCTCAATCCTCACACGATTTAACTGATAAATAACCAGTAAAAACACCCAAAATTTGAGCTTATCACTGTGCCCTGGATGCCACCCAAGGGGGATTTTATATATGAAGCAAATTTTTTATCAGCATTTATAGGTGTGGAGTGAGCATAAATATCCCAATTACACTCGGATCCTACTCGTCCACACCCATGGTGCAGTAAAAGAAAACATACATGAGTGTACCTAGGAGGTGCTCAGAGAAGGTCGCTCGTGTCAGCATTGTGTAGGCTCCCCCCTAGTGGTGATGATGCATGGAGTGTGTAGAGCTTGTCCTGCCTTCAATATGTGTCAGCCTTGAGGCACGTGTCGTGTTCATCGGTCATGCGAGAGTGCGAGCGCTCTCTGAAAAGATACATTATTGATCATAATCTTTGAAAAGAATAGGTCTACAATCTAAAAGTATGATTATTTCATATTAATCAGACCTATTTTATGCTTATCATGGTTGTCTGGTAGCAGCACAAAATGAATGAGAGGGGAAGAGATTGGCAGAGGGGTTATTTCTAGTGACTAAAAGATATGCACTGGATTTTGAAGCCAGATTTGAAGATTATTTGAGTAGGCTCAAAATTACTGATGGTGATAGAGAAAATCCAATTTTCCCTAATAATTAAAAGGCACAGATCCCAATTAGCTCCAATCCTAGATTGAGTGGTCCCAAAACTCCGCCCTACAGAATTTCCAACTCTCCTCTTCCACTACCCTCTATGAATGCTCTAAAACTAATATTTTACCCAGCTAGCTGATGGAGATTACATGATGATCTTGAATGCTCTATATTTATTCTGACTTTTCCTAAAAATGGATGATCATGATGCAATAATCTTCTCCCTGGGTTTATGTCATACTTTCACTCAGATCTATATAAAATGTCCTTATCAAAGTTTCACTCAGATCCTCTAAAGGTGGCAGTCTTTGACCCAATCATAGGTACCTTAATATAACCTGATAATTGGTATTATATTTTGTATCAGGTTAAATCAGACTTTACCCGTTTCTTTTCTTTGATTGCTTATGTCTACTTTAATCCACATATGTTCTTAATTTCAAATAAACTCCATTAATACATGATAAATAAGAACTTGAGTTGAAGGAAGCCAAGTGGGCTACGTCCCTTTAATTTTTTCTATTACCTTACATAGTAAAATCACATTAATCCTACTATCATAAATGCATTATGAAAAAGTTGGTTACATTCCAGTAATTCATGAATAAATATGGATTATATGTACCACTAAATATCATAACTTTTACTTAGCCTTACTCATTTTCTAATTATGTATAGGCTATGATTTTATTTTTACAAACATTTCCTTTAAGTATAAAAAAATAAATCATCATGATGTCATTGGGTATCTTTTCAAAATGGCATTTTTTGCTACATAAAGACAATCCGAGCTGAATAGAATTCTTCCATGATGAACACTGATGATGGCAAAAAGTGTTGTTATTTTACTGGCGTTGTAAATTAATTTGCCCAAATCAAATAAAATTGTAAATTTTGTAAACTCACTCAGATATATGTATTGTAGGAGAGAGGCCATCTCCACAAGGACTGGCCTTTAGAGTCGGAGGTAATACTTAGGATAAGATAAGTGATACTAATAACAAAGATAGTGAAAGGTGAAGATAAGTAAGTAGAAAGTGGTATGTTGAGGATCTTATCTTAATGGAGCCTAAAGTATGTATCCAACTAACTCAAGAATCCACCAAGAGTATAGGGATGAGAGTAAACAAAACCCACACACTGATCTGGAGAAAATAACCTTCTTGAATGGGATGATAAGTGTTCACAATAGTTATCCAAAATAGCAAGTACAAAAAAGGAGAAAAGAGAACAAGTTTCAACCAAAGGGACTAACCAACAAGAAGATACACCATTGATGTCACCTTCTTCCAAAAGCCTCTTTGCAAGATGCTTTGTCTCCAACTCTTCTCCAACTCTCCAATTAGCTAAGCTTGAATCCTCCAAGGATGCTCACAAGATGCTCTCAAGAATGCCTTCTTCAGGATTCACCCACATGATACGGAAGACACCTCCTTTTATAGAGCTCCTTGGAAGCTTCAATTAACCTCCCTCTCTAGAAGTTTCCACAACTTTCTAGAACACCTAGAAAGACCCACAAGCTTCTAGAAAGATCCATTAGCTTCTAGGATGGACTAGAGGACTCCATAAGATTCTAGATAGAAGCATCTAGAATATTCTAGAAGAGTCCAGAGAATTCTAGTCTGAAAGCTTCTAGAACATGAGTATTGAACAAGTCAACCCTCACATGGTAGATAGGGAAGTGGAGAAATTAGGATTATACATGAAAATAAGTAGTGATTGAGAGTAGTAGAGAAAGCAAGAGGTGAAATAGTTAGAAGTTAGGATGTTAACAATATCATTTAATAGGATTAATAGTTTTATAGATATTTGATATAGTAAGTAAGATGATAAAATTCATTTATAGTATTATAATGAACGGATATATTAAGATATGATATTGAAGAGGTATGTAATATTAATAACTTAGAGAGAATAATAATATACTATTCTTAGTAGAAGATAGAAAGGGCATTTATTTAACTCATGAGGAATTATTTAGTTACTTATAGATTAATCAGATAAGAAAGATTCCCATTTGATGGCACCTCGGGACCGATCACCGCTCCCGAGTGTTGATATGCATCTCTTCCTACTTTCTTTCGTGCTGGCGCAAATCCCAGCTGTACCAGAACTCCAGAGTGATGGGGACCACCTTGCCAATGACACCAAGGGATGCCAACAACCTCTTTGAGCCACCCGAGCTGACGTCCACAACCAATATTTCAGGTACATGGCCTAACAACGGGACGTGAGCATTTATATTATTGTATTTTCATGTCTCTTGTTCTTTGTTTTGAATTGTGGATGGGCCTTCGTGTTTGGGCCTCGTCCATCATGCTCTGTTGTTTTTATTTGATGTTCGTTAAGGGGAGACCTCTCGTCACGAGACGGTTTCTTCCCGTTTGGCCCAATTGAGCATTCCCTCCTACACTATATAAAGGGAGGCATGCCCACGGAAGCCTTTTGGAGTTGATTGAAAGTTGAATTTTCCTCAATTGGCTTCCGCCTTCCCCCCTTGTGAGTTTTCTATCATTTTCTTAGTCTAGAGTAGATTGTGGGAACACCCGCCATGTCGCCTATTCCACCCTGTAGCACCCACTCCATAGTCGTCTCTTGAAACCTACATCAAGAACCCATCTTCTTGATCTTGTTTCTCTGCAAGAATTGCCAAGAAATCATTTCATGGAGTTGTTCTTGAGGGCCATTTCTGTCACCGCTATTGTCAACGGCATCGCCGCTATCATCGACGTCATCGTCTACAGCGCCATCATCGTCGTCGACCATGTTGCCATCTCTGCTGCCCAAGCCACACCAACGCCTCTGTCTTCGTCGCCTCCACCGCGGTCGAGCCCTTCTGCCCCACCCGCTGGCCTGCTCGTGCCTCCTGCACACGCCCGCGCGCACACACGCGTGACTCACCTGCTAGTACGTGCGCCCCTGCGCTCATCATCGACCCTACGCATGCTCTTGGGTTCTGTTCACCGTGTGCAAGTGTTCCCTCGCCCTTCGAAGCACGCCATCGGTCCCACATGTGCGATTCCACACGCTAGTGCACGCCTGAGCACTCATGATTCACACGCCGGTGCACTCGCACTTGGCAGCGCCTGCGCATGCCCACGACCATCTGGATGCCCCAGTGCCGTCGGGTGTACCCGTGCGCTACCAATGCCCCTCACTTCAGCGCTCATCCGCGCCTGGTGTGTGGTCCATTCCCCGTGGGGTGCGTACTCCCATACACGTTCACCTGCCGTGCTTGCCCCTTGAGACATCTTTGTTGCGGACAACATCGTGATCTCTCGAGGATACCATCATCAATACCGCCACAGACGACGGGCCTAGCCCATACATGTTTCATCATCTCCCCTTCATTTGTAGTCGAATTATTTCTTCCAATACTGTTGATTTGTGTTCCTCTGCCTGAGAGTTAATATGTTGCAATAGGATTAGCCACTAATTGTCGAGAGTTAGGAGTATCTATGCGATACAGCTAGGCCTTATTGTTAAATGATTTGGATGCCACTGGGTATTGTCAATACCCCTCATTTCTTAGACATCTAATCAGTTCGAAGGGACGTTGAGGAGTCTAATCGTGATTAGTCATTTCTGAATTTGTCAACACTGCCGCATATTGATTCATTAAATTTACATGCACGTTTGATCATCATATTACAACTTAAACTGTTATTGTCACCTCATTGTGTTGTAACACGTGCTGATCGATCCCGCCTTATCGTGTTACATCAAAGAGGCCCTATCATTGGTGTTTGGAGAAAATCCCAACTGTTCTCCCTTCGCTTGTACCATCACCACCTTGTGTCTTGATCAAAAGATCCTGAGCTAAGGGGCCATTGAGCCCTTTTTTAAGGCATAGGAAGGTCCTCCATCATCATAGATGGCGTGGATCAACCCTAGGAGGTCCTCCCAGGCCGTCAGATGGCCTATGGATGTACCCCCTCAGCTGAAAACCACTTTCTGACCAGAGGAGGATGACAACTAGGGGTACAGATGACATATCTGCTTCTATCCATTAGATGCCCCTCAAAAATGGTTTACGACTCAGATTAAATTGCAGTCGTGGACCAATTTTCTCTCCAGTATTTGAGAGCCATTATAGTTTCTTTGTCATTAGCCCCATCATCCTCCCATTGTCGATACACCTCTCATCGTGGCTAATGAGAGGCCTATAAAAAGAAATAATAAAAGAGGCTAGTTAGGTATAACATGAATCATCTGATCTTCTATATAAAGATTTGACAGTTGCGATTAAAATCCACTTATGATTTGACCCCTGATGACCCAGGCTTTGGGTTTGGTCGACTTGAATCCCGGTTGTAATTTTCTTCTTATTTTTTTATTTTTTGTGGCATGTTGGGCCGTGATCATGCTCCTGTTTTATCAGCATGGGCTGATGTGAATTAATACAATATTGGAAAAATAAGAAATGACAGTCACTATAATGCTACTCTCAATTACTTATTGAAACAAAATACCTTATCCCCCACATGAGTGCACCGGGTGGACTCTCTTGACTTGGGCATTCTAATGATGGGAAGAATGTGTGGGCCTACTATGGGCCTTGGTGTGTGCAGCTTATGATGGTTTTACATGGCATTGGGCATGCACCAACACTTGCCAGTTGTAGGTGGGCTTGAGCACTTTGTGCTCGCCAGCCTACAATGGCTTGAGTGTTGGCACATCTGTCACAATTGGAAGTGCCTGGCTTAAACACCAATATTTTTATGTTTCCATCTTCTTCCATCTCTCTCTCTCTCTTTATTTCTTTCCTCAATTTGATTTCATCTCATAAGCTAACACGCAATTAAACTCATAAAATTGAATAGTATTTATAGCATACTTGAAATAATGATTTATGGGACTGTCAATTGTGTGAAAATTACATTAATAAATTTTGTTTTAACAAAATGGTCAATTTAATGCATAAGAGGAAAGTTCATATAAATATGAATGTAACATCAATAAAATGATGGCAAAATGGCCTTAACATTTCTATAGTTTCATGCCTCATTTTGGATTCATCAACAACCCTTGAATAAATGATTAAAATTAGACAATATTAGAATAATTTGTGGGCTGAAAGCTACTTGCACATTCAATATATTGTTCTATATTTATTGACATACTATATTCAGTATAATCCACATGTGACACAAATAGAGGAGATCATAATATTGTGATCACAAGTCTTTAAACATGTTTTCTAAAAATTTCTATTTGAAGGATAGTTGAGAAGGACATCAAAATATCTAGATCGAATAGCATTGTCTTGTCCAACTCATATGATGAGGATGGCCAATCCCATAGGCAATAGAGTGGAGGCATTAATAACATATAGTAGGTTCTCTTTGGGGAAAGAGTTCATTGAATCGATCCCTATAAATCCATGAATGTTATTATACCTAGTGTGAATCAGGTTGATTCATGTCTCACTTGTGTAACTGGTCTTTTGACCTAAATCTCTAACTATACCTTCTTAATGGACGATTGTGGTTTAAGTATGATCTATGATTGTCAAATAAGGGGATCCTAAACTGTTCTAAATGAAGCTAGGATTCCACGAAGATGATTCTGTAGTCAAGGCAAGATTCTCTGCCTCAGTATAAGATGAGATTGACTCAATGAGGATGATGTAGTTAAATCCCTGGCCAAGATAGTCAAAATATTAAAAAAATTTCTAAGATGATTCCACAACGCATTAGTACTAACTAGAATGATTGACTCTGGTTCAATGATTAACTATGGCGTAAGTCATTGGGAAATCTCACACAGATTAGGGATTATACATGCACAATAATTTATGATGGTAAAAAATCCATAAGAGAGTTAACATACTTCTTTGAATCTTCTAGGGCATGAATTGTAGCTTGGCACACCAAGAGCCCTCAAACTTAATTTGGTAAAAGATCATCCCAATATATATCAGCCCAAATTACTGGTACATAGGCCTAGAGAGTCACGTGCACAAGATTTTTGGATATTGGTGGATACACTCTAAGTTTGGGGACACTTGGACTTATATGAAAATTTCCCAAGGATTTGGATGAAAAATTATGCGGACAACATAAATTGAGGGCACCATCCTCATTTGATACTGTTGTGAGTCAGTTTGGGTCCCCCCTTTTTTGATTTTTCCTCTTTCTGAAGTGTTTCTTAGAGTGGAAACTTGATGGAGATGAAAACATATTCCTTGTAGAAAAGTTCATAGAAAAAAGAATTTATCCAACACTCTGAAGATAACATGGATGTGCATGGAGGCTTGACATGTCAACGTCTTGGAGACACTCACTTGATGCTCACTCGATGATGTAATACATAATCGGCCGGGATCGAATGTCATGTATTACAACACAGGGAGGCGGTGCGTACAGACGATGCAAATTGATATGCTGTAAATTTGAAGTTCGAATGACAAGTACAAAGAAAGAACTATTAAATTCAAACGATCAATTAAACTGACGAAGGTCGATTGAGTCGCAATCGACTTCCCAATGCCCTTTGGACCAATTAGACGCTGCAAGATGAGAGGTAGAATCAACTACCCGTCAGCGTCCAATCCCTCTCAGTATTTACTAGTGGTTTACCACAAACAAATCCTATCTCTCACTAGGGTGATGTTGTGTTCAATTCAACAAGGACAAATCCTAACTCTCAAAGCACAGAATGCAAAGCAACATTACTGTAAGAAATAATAGAACTGCGACGAAGGAGAAAACGGTAGAACCTGATGGGGTTCATACACGTCGTAGAGCCAACAGCCAATCCAATCAAGAGCGGGCACGTCAATAGGGCTTGATGCGTGAGCAGGGCGCGGATTTGACAAAGTGCTGGGCAGAACAGAACATGAGGTAAGCGACGACGTGTACGCATGTGCGACAGAGAACGTGTGTGCGGCCGGGGAGCAGGCGCGCACGCGCATGATAGAGAGTGTGCGCACGGTTGGGCGGTGCTCGGCTGAGTTTGACACGAGGGAAGGAAAGCTGCAAGCGGCGCTTGTGCATGCCGCTAGCAGGTGGAGGTCGCTGGCGCGCTCGCGGCAGCGTGCTCGCGTGAGGCCGCCGGTGGTGATCAGAAGGCGTGGGCACGGGCTGGGCATGAGATGGTGATGGCACGGGCGAGATGGTGGGAAAGCAAGTGCGTGGTAGGATGCGGCGCGACAGGCTCCTGCGTGCGGCGGGGGCATACGCGTGCCGAGGATCCAAGAACAACTATTCTCGGGTGTTCAAGCGTAGTTTACTCCAAGAATTGGCAGGTTCTTGGATGTTCTGGCGGTGGAGACTCCAAGAAGCAGTGGCAAAGGCTGTCGACAAGGGCAACAACAGGGATGGCTCAGTCAGGATGGTGATCAACAGGTGTTGTTGGCGATGATGGCTGAGGGCAAACACAACTCCAAGATTCGCCAATAAAAAAGGCTCTCTTGGACGATTCTTGAGTAATAACCTCCAAGAATGGGTGTTCTCAACAATGAAGATGAACCAAACAACAAGGGAGGGTTCTGGCGTCGATCCACGGAAACACATCGTGGAGAGGAGGCCACGATCTTCCCCAGGATCTAACTACGGCTATCTATGACTGGAAAACTAAGAAGAAACTCAAACTTCAATTTTCATTCAAATTCTCTCTAAAGGGTCCTCTTGGGTATGCCGGCCTTTCTATAGGGACGACGGCATGCCCAATTGGCCATAAGGAAAGGAACCGTCTCTTGACTAGCGGCCCTCTCAAAATGACGAAAATAAAACCGTTCAAAGGACGAGGCCCAAAACATGATAGGCCTTGTCCACAATCTGAGACAAATTAAAATAAAAAAATAGACAATAAAATATGAACATGTGCTGCTGTGTCGTCAAGCAGAGTACTTGAACGACGAATCGCAGGCGCCAGCTTGAGCAGCTTGACGATGCTGTTGACGTCGTTCTGTGCTGGTGGCGAGATGGTCCCCCACCACTTGATCAATGCAATGGGGATGTTTATGGTTTTCAGACCCTTCTTTGATCTCATATTTTTTTACATAATTGAGTTCAGATAATATCAATTGAAGACTTAATTCCAAACAGCAAGGCTACCTATTTTGATTAAAAAGTGTTATTGTGATAATCACAATAACAGGCCAATTTTGAGTATAATTCCATGTATTTAAGGCATCTATTCACATCAAAATTATCATAAATCCATGTTATCAAGGCATTAAATAATTTAATGAAGTTCATTTTTATGGTATTTTAACATATTTTTTTAAGGGTTTATTAGAATGATATTCTGATTTTTATGGATTTTCTGGTATTTTTATGTAAATTTCTCAAGTTAAAGTCATAAGTAAAATATGTTTATAAGTCACAAAATATAATTTTGAATTCACTTAAATATTTGAAATGATTTTATTGAGTTTTGCTTCTAAAATTACATGCAACACTAGAAATATGCAACACAAATAAGAGGAGCGAGAAAATTCAGATGGCTCAAATTTCTTCAAATTCAAACAATTATATCCAACAATAAAGGAGTTTCAGGCTGAAAGTTTGAGGGTAGTTCCATCCTTTTTAAATATGCATCCTTGTATTTTTTTTCAAATTACACTTAGTAGAGTGATTTGCTCATTCTAAATCTTGTTTGGATTTGTTCTTGCACTCCAAGAGTGAAGGATTGAAGGAGTACTGTTCAAATAAAGACATAGGAAAAAAGCACCAATCAGCATGTTGGGCATGTAACAAGGAGGTTAGTGTAATCTTTGCTTATTAACAACTTACAAATTCATCCTTTTTGCAGGTTACTACCACTGATAGTGTAGCTCTTTACCATGCACACATCTCCTCCAACTCTACCAATCTTTGGTGTGTGTTCGCCTCCATCCCCATAGCACCAAGGATGATGAAATTGTCATCACTCATCCCCACTCTGCCTTGCCATTACATATCTCATTTTATCTTCGTCACAACCAGCGGCAATATATCTTTCATTCACTCCACTCTACTCATATCCACCACCGTCAACAGTCCCTAGGTGCTGTTAAGCTCTGCCAATGGTATTTAAATTAGATACTTAGTATTTTCTAATATTGAATTTGAATAAATTAGGTTAAAATGATTGATAATTTTAACCTTACTATTTTATTGTGAATTAATTTTCACTAGATTGCTTTTGTCAAATTAGATTCAATTCATAAAATAATCATAAAATCCAAAAATGGAAATAATCATAAAATTCATTTATTCACTAATTTTTCCCTATGGATTCGACACTCTCTCACCCTGTGTTCAAAAGGAAAAAGATGACATGAGTAACCTTAATTTATGGTCCATAACTTTGATATTTATTCGATGATAAATCAATTTTGTATGAAAATAATCTAACGTGCCTAATTGTATTGTGCTATATTCGATGTTTTTAAAGTTCTAGTCATTTATTAGTGATAATCATAAATATCATGATTTTTTAGTAGTCATTTCATGTCTTTTATGTGATTATTTCCATTGAAATAATCATACATGAATGTTATTAATGCTTACAAATATTTATTGCCCTGTTAGAATGAATTTCCTATTTTAATTGATTTTTGGTATTTTGACATAGTTTTCTAACATTAATTTCATGAATAAATAGTTATGGAAAACAGAAAATATTTGTTTAGATTAAACATTGAATGGGTTCATTATATTTTAAAAATTATATTATGATTTTCCTAGATTTTCTTTTATTTGTATGGAATTTTATGACATGAAATTCATAAAGGAAAGAATTTATAAGTTAGAAAATATACCTAGAAGTGTGTCCCATATTGGGAATCTCCCATACAAATTGGAGGAGAGAGAAAATCTGATGGCTCAAAATTTCTCAAGATTGAAACAGTGATATGTAAAGCTTTGGAGTTACCTCCAAAGCTCCCATACTTATATAATAATTCAACCTTGGATCTCGTTTGGTTCCATTCTTAAATTCCAAGGGCGAAGGATTGAAGGAATGACGTTTAGTTCAAGACATGTAAAGAGAAAGCAACACTTCACCTGTTAGGGAGAACACACCAAGTGATGGAGGACCATCCCAAGGACGACGCCACGAGGACGAAGACCCATCTCGAGGATGACGTGACGAGACGACAACAGCCACGACGAGCAGCTCGCGCCGACGCTCGCCACCCGGGGTTTAAGTACTCCGGGTAAGTATGTATTTTCATTTATGTTTGTTTTTTCTTATATTTCTGGATTTAGGGATTGGGCTAGTGTTGGGCCCCGTCCTTCATTTTTCATTTCCTTTTTTCATTTGTATTTTGAATTTGTAAGGAGAGGCCGAACCACGTCTTGCGACGGTTCGTCCTCTCCCACGTTCTCTTGGCACCCATCCTCCCTATATAAGGGGATGGCATGCCCAAGGAACATTTGGAAGTCATTGTTGAAAATTGAGTTGCAATTGATCTTCCCCCTATCGTAGTTCTAGTGTAGGGGGTTTGGCTAGCCCCACCCCACGTCGAGATCACTCCGTGGGTAGAGCCCACGTTTCTTCCGTCGAGATCACTGCGGGAGGATCGTGCTGAAGCGTGCCGTCGAGATCACTCCGGCACGGGTTAAAGATTTTCAAGAAGTCGTTGTCCTTCAGGGCTGAGAAGAGTCTCCGTCGAGATCACTCTGGGAATTCTTGGAGGTTCCTGAACGTCATCGATGCCGCGACCAAGCTGGGAATCTGCTCCGTCGAGGGAGCATTGCCCGACCATCAAGAACCTGACGCCAGCCAGGTTCTTGATTCCCCATCCCCCTCTCCTTCATCCAGCCCATCTCGCCCACATTTCCTTGGACGCCACCCCTTCACCCTCGCTTCTTGATTATCTAACCCCATTTTCTTGATCTTTCCCGCCGATTCTTGAACGCCACCCATTCTCATCCTCCATTTTCTTGAAATTCTTGATCGCCCAACCGCTTCCCCTACCCTTTCTTGATCGCCCTCTCCCCTTCCCCTGCCCTTCTTGATCACCCAACCACCTCTTCTTGCCTTCTTGATCACCCTCCCCCTACCCCTGCCTTTCTTGATCGCCCACCCTCCTTTCCCCATCGTTTCTTGATTCCCAACCGCCTCCTCTTGCCTTTCTTGATCGCCCACCCTCCTTTTCCCCATCGTTTCTTGATTCCCAACCGCTTCCTCTTGCCTTTCTTGATCGTCCACCTTTCTTTCCTCTTGATTTCTTGAATTCTTGATTTCTTGATTTCATGATTTCTTGATTTCTTGATCTCACCATATCTCCTTGATTCCCCTTCGTCCTCCCCTTCGCCCTCCCCTTTGCCCTCCCATCGCCCTCACCTTTCTTGATTTCTTGACTCCCACCCTCTACGCCATAACCGATTTCTTGGTTTTCTGCCCCACCCACACGACTATTCCCACGATACTTGGTTCGCTGTCTTGCCCGCCCACACGGCTGCGCCGTGCGCCAGCCAAGCGCGCGCCTTGTGCGCCCTCTGCTCCGACTCTTGCTACACGCCACCCGTGGACTCAGCTCTCTGCTGGTAGTTACCACCGCACCATCCACACCCGGTTTCATCCTCGTCAACGACACTCGCCCGCACGATCCGACACTAAGCATCCGCTCGACGACTTGGACGCCTTGGACTAAGCGATACAAAGGTCAGTCTCGTCTCCCCTCCATAAACTCCAGTATTATTATCTTTGACAATCTCATCTTCCCTATCGCGTCTGCTACCGCGATATTCTCGAACACCATCGGATAGAACTAGCCACCTTGTCGAGCGTAGGGATTCTTGTGGTAGACGGACTGTCATCTGATTTGGACGCCAAACGCTCTAGGGCTGTTAGACGCCCCTCACTTAGTAGACGTCTAGTAGGTCCAGCGGGTCATTGGGAGTTTGATCTTAGGATCACTCCTCTCTGTTGACCGGTACGGCTGACGTCGCTATCCGTCAGGTCCTTATCTGCTCATTCGTATTTTCTCATCATTCGGCTTACATCCCATACGTTCGCATCATAATCTTGTGATGTGAAACGTGCCAATCGATCCCGGCCGTCGTCGTTTCACATCACCAAGGTTAGTGTGATATTTTGCTATTTCTAACTCATATATTTGTCTTTTTTATTAGATTATCATCACCGAAATCCTAGGTTTCCTCTATCATGTCCTCCACCTTCAACTCCACCACTCGTTGGAGTGTATCTGCCTCCATCTTCGTCTCGCCAGAGATGATAAAATCATCATCACTTTCCCCCATTCCGCCAATTCGTCAACACATATCTACCATCATCTCTATTCACAATTAATGATGGTGTCTCTTTCCTTCGCTCCAGTCCTCTCATGTAAACCACCATCAAAGGTATTTATTTAGAATGAATTAGCATTTTTCTATAAATTTCATTTAAAGCTCTTAAAATTATTCTATAAAATTTGAATAATTGAGGTTGAATAGGACAAATAATGTAGGACCTTCCTAAAATTTTTTTGAATTACTTTTCCCTTTTTTATTATTTTATATTTAATTCCTAAAATAAATATAAACAATCCAAAAACTAAGAATTAAAGATAAAATTTACTCATTCAATACTTGCTCCATGTGGATTCAACCCTTGCTCTTTTCATGCTTTTGAGGAAAATTTTAAATATTGTTACATAAACCAGAAGCCTTAAATGATGTATTTAACCCCTGATTTTGGTTCATCAATTAACATTACATTTTATGGATAGGCGTAGTCCTTTAAGAATGAGATAACGTGAAACTTTACTTTTTGGTACACTTTCTAGAGAAGGTCATTTAAGACATGGAATTTTCTATGTCCCGCTCCATCAGAGACGTCATCGGAGCAGTCCCCTTGATCGACGACCCCGCTAGTTTGTGCCCAGCCTGATTGGCATGCCAAGGTGAAGTTGAAGACACCCAAGTTCAAATATCCCGGGTAAGGCCAGCCATTATCCATGTCTTGGAATTTGGGTGTTTTGATTTTTTCTCCGACACATGCTCATTATGATCGTAATGCTTGTCGTGTCTGTCGTGTTGTCGTGTTCATCGTGTTGTCATGTTTTTTGTCTTAAAAAGGGGGTTCCCATGTTCAAAGGGCCCCCCATATTGGATGTATTACAAGGGGCCCATATTGCTGGTTTCTTGAGGGAGAAAGAAGAAGGAGAAGAGGAGGAAGAGGGAAGAGAGCCACTTAGTTGCCGCCCGCCTTGTGCCCTGCGCAGCTGCACCACTGCCGCCAACCCCACGCGGGACCGCGCTGCCTGGCCGCTGCGCAGCCTGCCTCCACTCACCTGCACAGCCTGCCTGGCCACTGCCCCGCCGCACGTCGTGCCTCCAGTCACCCGCACAGCACGCACCGATGCATGCCGCATGCCGCTCGTCACATGCTTCCCGTGCTGACCACGCCGCTCAGGCCGCACGTGCTAACTGCTGCCTCACCACCATGCCACCTGTTGCATGTCGCCCGTGCTACCTGCACCGCTCACGCCGCACCCCACAGTCAATGCATCTCTACTATGCACCCGCACAAATGCGCACGCCGGCCGCTGCGCGATGCCTGCCCAACAACACAAGCCACGCAGCTCAAGCCACGCCCCACCGACTGCGTGCGCTACCCGCTGAATGACACCTTTGCCGCTCGCGTCACTCATGCTGCACCCAGCTGTCTACGCGTGCCGCCCACCGTGTGCTGCCCGCACTGCCCAGGCTGTGCCCGCCGACTACTATCGCTCGCCCGTGCTGCCTCACCGTGCAGCCGCGCGTCTCCTATTGCACATCGCCCGCACTGCCTGCGCTGGTCGCTCTGCTTAGGCCGCACACTGTAGAGCCGCTGTAATGCGGCCAGGCCTGATGCGCTGCCTCCACCATGCCACACCCCCAGTTTTGTGATGTGTTGTCTACGTGATCCCTCTCTCTCACCTTCTCCTCCCAGCGTCCATCTACTGCACTACGTCTTTGCTGCCTGTTCTATGACGTGACGTTTGTGTGATCTCGCTCTCTCATCTTCTACTCCTAGCGTCTGTCTCCTGCGTTGCATCTCCCTGCCAGTTGAGTGACGCCGTGCCTGTCTCCAGAACGCCTCTAGTGAACCTGCTCATATCGGCTTTTTCACCATCGAGTACGCCAACAATGGGATGACACAACTAACGAGGCCCCCCCCTCCCCTTGCTCGTTAGTTAATTTTATCGCCTATAGCATATCTCTCGGCTGCACTCCACCACACTCCAGTTAGAATAGGTGAGTTGAAACTACACTACAATGGACACATCGTGAGTGATTTCTTAGGTACGGGCCTAACCTATCCGTTACGTGTGAGCGCCAACAGATTTATTTTGTTCGGTGCTGTAGTCGCCATCGTCAATCAGAAGAGGGTCAGGAGGTCACCGTCACTGTCACCGGCCACCCACCCTGGAGCTTGGAGCTCGCCAAAATCCCACGAGTCGAGGCCTGCACGTAGGGTCATTACATCACATGGTTTCATCCCCATAGGGAATTACCCGTCAGACGACGTCACCGACGACATCTGCCATCACCCCTACAACGGTATGACCCATTTTAAGACACCATTACTCCTTAAGTCAGACAGTAAATATTTTTACTTCATCTGATTCTAAAATTATTGCCTTTTTGGTTTCCTAATCTTTAGGGTTTCACGGTCCCAGTGCAGTCCTGTTATTTAGCAAGGACCTAAACCTTCCCTAAAGGTCAGTCCGGTTCTGGTCCGGTCTTGTCCAATTCTGGTCCGGTCCACGTCCGCTCATGTTGACTAGCCAAAGTCAGAATAAAGGAATTTTAATCTAATTTATAGTCATAGGAAAAATGTATTTCAAAGTGATCTATAAATATCAACATTGGAAGATGAAAAGAAGAATAAATAGAGAAACAATAATACAAAAAGGAAGAAAATAAGTAAATAAGCAGAAAGGAGAAATAAAGAAGAAGCAAAGATATAAATAAGGATAAAATAGGAATATAAAAAGAGACCAAGAAGAAAATAAAAAGAGAAGAAAAGAGGGATAAAAGGAGAAATGAAGAGTAAAGAAGAAGAATAATAAAATAATGGAAGATGAAAAGAAGAAAAGAACAGAAGATGAAAGGAAGAAAATAACAGAAGATGAAAAGAAAAAGAAGACAAGAAGAACGGAAGATGAAAAAGACAAAAGAACAGAACATGAAAAGAAGAAGAAGACAAGAAAAACAGAAGATGAAAAGAACAAAAGAACAGAAGATGAAAAGAACAAAAGAACAGAATATGAAAAGAAGAAAAAGACAAGAAGAACGGATGATGAAAATAACAAAAGAACAGAAGATGAAAAGAAGAAAAAGACACGAAGAACGGAAGATGAAAACAACAAAAGAACAGAAGATGAAAAGAAGAAAGAAAGAAGAACGGAAGATGAAAAGAAGAAAACAACATAAGATGAAAAGAGGAAGAACAAAACAAGAACGTAAATTGAAAAGAATAAAAGAGTAGAAGATGAAAAAGAAGAAGAAAAGAAGAACAGAAGATGAAAGATGAAAATAACAGAAGATAAGAAGAAAAAGAAGAAGAAGAAGAAGAAGAAGAAGAAGAAGAAGAAGAAGAAGAAGAAGAAGAAGAAGAAGAAGAAGAAGAAGAAGAAGAAGCAGGAAAGAACGGGAGATGGAAAGAAGACAACAACAGAAGAAAGAATAAGAAGAATGGAAGATGACAAGAAGAAAAGAACAGAAGATGAAAAGAAGGAGAAGAGAGCAGAAGATGAAAACATGAATAAAACAAAAACAGAACATGAAGAAGAAAATAATAATAATAATAAGATAATAATAAAATAAGAAGACAAAAGGAAGAGAATAATAAGAAGAAGAAGAAGAAGCAGAAGAAGAATAAGACGAATAAGAAGAATAAGAAGAATAAGAAGAATAAGAAGAATAAGAAGAATAAGAAGAATAAGAAGAATAAGAAGAATAAGAAGAATAAGAAGAATAAGAAGAGGGTGGGGCAGGAGGGGGAGCACACGGTCAACTTCAACCAGTCGCACACTCCTCTTCCTCTCCGGTCTCGCCCTCCCGCCTGGTCGCACTCCCCCTTCCCTTTGGTTGTGCTCCCCAACCCCCTCCGGTAGTGCACCCCCTCCCGGTCCTCCTCACACGAACAGGGCGCGACCTAGAGGAGTACGTGATGGTAGGGGTTGGGGCGGGCGATGAATCAAAGGGGGGAACCATAATATTTATATCTATTAATTAATATCCAGTCCTGGTCTGGTTTGACTGCCGGACCGGATCCGGCCTGACCAACTGGTCCAACCTGAAATGTGGAACCGGCGGTCCCAGTTCAGTCAAGACCGGTCCCCATTCCAAAATGTCAAACCCTACTTATCTTACTCCTTCCAATATTTCCATTTCTGAAAAATATACAGTATAACAAAAAAAATATTTCTTCCATTATTTTTTACTCTTCTGGTCTCAAATTGTAAAAAAGGTTTTCCTGTTATGACAAAAATAAACTTTCTACTGCCAGCCCAACAATTAAAATTTGATCCTTAAGCATGATATTGTCAACTATGTTTATTCCAAGTTGATCATATTTTCATTTCCTGGTTTCATTTTAGCCGGGTAGGGTGTTTTTTGGATCGTTCAAAAATAGATGCCATCATCAAATGACCCTATCCTAAAAAATCCATGAGATTCATAGCATTCATGGTCTGTCCAGCTTTGACCATAGCTTCATATCAAAGTTCTGTACCATTGTGGATACCGTGACTGAGTTTTTGAAGGGAAAACAATTTTAGTTGACTTTTTTGGTTGATCAGTCATGAGGGGATCAAAGTGAATTATCCAAGCACATATCCTCCTAATAGACTGGATGTTAGTAAAGTTTGTGAAGTTTCAGGTGATGCATCCAAACTGGGTGTTGGAGGCGTTTTAAGTCAAGAGAATCATCCCTTCACATTTTTTAGTGAAAAATTTAATGGTGCCAATCTCATTGATTTGACATAGGGTAAATAGTTTTATATTATTGTCCAATCTGTACGTCACTGGTGCCACGATCTAGTTTCTAAAAACTTTTATCTTTATTCTGATGTAATACGATGTCGGCCGGGATCAAGTGGCTCGTATTACGTCACATGGAATGAATGGATGCGTGAGATGCAAGCTGATGAAGTGAAAGAACGAATGAGCAGTTGTAGGTATCGTTGGGTGAGAGGTGTAAGTCACGCCGGACAACGAGGGGAATGATCCTAGGATCAGACTCCCAATGACCCGCTAGGCCTACTAGACGACTAATTAGTGAGGGGCGTTTTACGGCCCACGAATGTTCGGCGTCTAAAAATCAAGCGAGAATCCTTCAACCTCAAGAATTCTTACACTCGATGACGGTGGCTATCCTATCTGAGATTTATGACGACAATAATGGCAGAGGACGCGATAGCGGAAGACGAGACTGAAGAAGATAATAATGCTGGAAATATGGAGGGGAGACGAGACTGACCTTTGGGTATCGCTAGTCCAAGGAGTTCGTGTAATCCCGTCGAGTTGAAGGTGAGATGTGGACGGCTCGGGTCGTACGATAGATTAGCGATGACACGTTCCGGTCAGCAGGTTTCCCAGCCTGGTGGCGAAGGCACTCAGTGATGCTGGGTCGGCTGACCTTTGTCGCGCACGCGGGCTGGCGCCGCCGCGGGGCGCGCGCGCGGGTGGGCGCACGGCGCTTGTCGCGCGCAGCCAAAAAGGTGCGGTGGCGCGCGCGCAGGGGAATGTGGCGGGGTGGATGACGCGGGCGAGCGAAGGAGAAGGATCAGGGCGCGAAGGGGTGAGGACGGTGGGGTAAGAAGTTCAAGAAAGAGGGAGAGGGCAGACAGTCAAGAAAGGTTGGAAGGGAAAGGGGACGGGGCGCAAGGGTGAAGAGGGTCAAGAATTGGGTGAATCAAGAACGTGGGGAAGGGGGGGGAAGAAATGGTCAAGAACGTGGGAGGAGGGGATCAAGAACGCGGGGAAATGGATCAAGAACGTGGAAGAAGGGATCAAGAACGCGGGGAAATGGATCAAGAATGTGGTAGAAGGGATCAAGAACGCGGGGAAATGGATCAAGAACGTGGAAGAAGGGATCAAGAACGCGGGGAAATGGATCAAGAACGTGGAAGAAGGGATCAAGAACGTGGGGAAATGGATCAAGAACGTGGTAGGAGGGATCAAGAACGCGATGGGAAGGGGAATGGATGGTGGAGGTGGGAAAAGGTACCAAGAAATGGCTTTCTTGAACTGTAACAACCAAGAACCCTCCAAGAAAGAGGAGTTCTTGATGGATCTGGGGTGTGCTCCCTCGGCGGAGCAGATTTCCCCGGTTGATGGCGTGTCGGCGCTTGAATCTCCCAAGACCCCAGAGTAATCTCGGCGAAGGCCTCTTTCGATTCTTGATGGCGGCTTCTTGAAACTCTTTCCTCGCACCGGAGTGATCTCGACGGTGCGCTTTAACACGTCTCCTCGGAGTGATCTCGACGGGAGGCGTGGGCTCTACCCACGGAGTGATCTCGGCGTGGGGTGGGGCTAGCCAAACCCCTACACTACTCTCTCGACAGGGGAGACGAATTGTGAATAAACTTTTCAACAATGACTCCAAGGTGTTCCTTGGGCATGCCATCCCCTTATATAGTGAGGATGGGTGCCAAGTGAACGTGGGAGAGGACGAACCGTCGTGAGACGTGGTTCGGCCTCTCCTTACAAATTCAAAATACAAACATAAAAAGTAAAAACGACGAGGACGCGGCCCAACAACATTAGCCCAGTCCACGAATCCGAAAATACAAACACACATGAAAATGAGCATAAGTAAAAAGATAAAAGTTCTTACGCGGGGTACTTAAACCCCGGGTGGCGAGCGTCGGCACGAGCTGCTTGGCGTGGCTGATGACGTCCCATCGCGTCATCCTCGAGATGGTTCTTCGTCAGCGTGGCGTCGTCCTCGAGATTTGATATTGATTGCTATAGTACCGATATCTGATATCATTATTGTTTTAATGTCGTCATCCGCCTCCGTCTCTTAGAAAGGATGATGATATCGGATATCGGATTTGGATATCGAATTATGTTATCCAACATGGAATGTTTGTGAAATTATTCGTTGAAGTTTTTTGTCAGGCAATGGTTTGGTGAGGAAAATCGTCAGCCAGCAGGTAAGCATAGAATTTTTTACTTTATTATTGCCTCATTTGATATATACCCCTCAAAAATTTCATTTTCTTCCATATGGGATTATTAAACTCCCATATGGAAGAAACCGAAGTATTTTTGGTGTATATATTAAACAACGTATATATATATTTACTATAATATGTCGTTTAATAGGTCATTTAATATTTTGATTTATATGTTTAGAATATAATTACATCGTTTAATTTATACACCTCAAAATTTTCATTTTCTTCCATATGGGATAATAGTTTCTGGAGTTAAATATATATATATACCAAATTTATAAATAATATGTACATATTTATATATTATACTATTGTTACGTCATTTAAACAATACACCTCAATATTCTCATTTTCTTCCATATGGGATATTAGGATTCGGAGTTTATATCATCCCATATGGAAGAAAACGAGAATCTTTGAGGTGTATATATCAAATGAAATAGTAATTTAGTAATTATCTACACATTAACTGAGGTATATAATAACGACATATATATTCATCGATGTATACAATAACTCGTTTAGTATGTACACCACAATTTTTTCGTTTTCGTCCTTTGGGCCTATTATCCCATATGGAAGAAAGTATAAACTGTATATATTAAATGAGAGAATATAATTACTAAAAACATTTGGCGTTGTTAATGTTAGTCATCTAAAATTATGATCAATATTGATTTTCTCTCTTGATAACGGATGTCGATATCCGTATATTGGTTCCGATATCTGGATATCAGATTTTGGTATCTGGGATCTGAGATCCACCTCGTCCTTACCCATTCGATATCCATTTACACATGCCAGACGAAATCCGTGTGATATCCGTTATCCAATATCAGACATCGTCCCGATTTTTTCTGGTTATCGGATACCGGATGTCCGATTCCAGATATTGGACAAAATCGAATGGACATTCACTATCCATTTCTATGACCTTTCCATGGGGAAAGTTTGCCTTGTCCACTGCCCCTCATTATCCTCTTACTTTCATAAAAACATTAAGCAGATAATGAAAGAAGTAATCCCCCCCGCAATAGTGGAAAATGTGAAAGTTTCTTGTTCATTGGCATGGCAAACCTTCAATTAACTACTCATAGATCATGGAAGTAGGCTTGTCACAGCTGCTCCTAGAACTAAAGGTCACCTTGGAACTCCCTCACAACAACTTGTTGGAGTCAAATTATTCTGGCCCTAGGGGCATTGGTAGTGCACATGCCCATCCTGCACCTTCAAAAGCAACTCCACCATATTTGGAGGAGATGACCGCGTCATGGCACACCTTCATCATCAACCTTGGTTCTGGGTTCCAAATTTTATTATTATGATTTGACATCTGAATTTATATGTATTTCTCTCTCCTCCAAGGCCTATAAATAGGTGATTGTTGTAATAAAAATTTACTGATTTTTATTACAACTCAGTGTGTTTTCCTTCTCGAGAATTTCCATAGTTCTCTCTCAATTGACATTGGCACCGAAAGGAGGTTGACGTGACACTTCGCATAAATATATCATATTAAAAACAACGAAGCTGCATCACTGAGTTGTCTCGCTCCATTGTATCATCCCACATCTTCTGGCAGTGTCATCACTCGGGCATCATCGGGGCGGGCACGTTGCCTTGCGCTATCCCACACCATGTAGCACTGTCCAATGTCGCTATATCATTGTGCATTACGCCTTGTTGTTAAATATACTTTGGTGGAAGATCTTGAAGAGATCCAATCACCTATTGGTGGTGATACGAAGAGGCAAAAGGACAGATGAAGAGGCACAAGGCCATATGAAGCGGCACAAGGCCCTTCATATTCCAAACCTTTCATATTTCCTGAACGTATGTGATGGCGAGGACGCCAATGCATCAGCCCGGGACACGTCACCGCAGGCAGTCGGGGTCAACACAGACGTTACGGATCCAAAGATGAAGTCAACAGAAGTCAACCCACCTCGGTCAACAGGAGTAAACGAAGAAGTCAACACGCCACAACCGTCGTCCGCCACGTCACCACCCGTGCACGTCTCCACGCGCGTCATGACACGACGCCAAAGGCAGATCCACAACTGCCCTTTAGCGTGACGTGATGCACGCTTTCCCTTGCGTGTCTTATTTTCTAGTTATTTTCTCTTTCCTCCAAGGCCTATATAAGGTCATTTGTTTCAAGAACTCATTAGGCAATCATAATTCAAGAATTGAGTTTTCTTTCTAACTCTTCTTGGAGGATTGCCCTACCCCTCATCTTGCCCTAACCTTCCCCATCGTCGCCGTCGTCGTCGTCATCACCGTCGTCGCCGCCGCCACCACCACCGCCGCTGCCGCCGCCGTCGTCATCACCGCGCGCGCGGCGCGTCACACGCCGCGACCGCACGCCACGCGTGCCATCCCGCAGCGCCGCGTGCGCCTCAAGCGCCGCGTCGCGCGGCACTGCGCGCCGTCGGCGGCGCCTCAAGCGCCGCGCTGGAGTTCGTCGCGCCCGACCCGGCGTCCCGCTTCATAACGTCAACCAGGGCGGACAACGCCGGGCGCCGTTCAGTATCACGCCGCCGTCGCCACGAGCAGAATTACCTGCAGCCTCTACACGCACTACGGTGCTGAGGTATACCTGAACCCTGGTGTCGGCGTGTTATCAGCTCAGTATTTTCTCGGGAAGTTTCCACCGCCGTCAGAATTAGACTTGGATTTCCTCTTCTTCTCTCCTTTTCTCGAGTGTTTCTTCGCGACGTGAATTCGAGGTATTGATTTCGGTGCTTAGGCATCGTCGCGGTGGGGGAAGACAGTACTCCCGCCCTCGATAAGGGTCGGAGCTGCACCACCAGATTTCATCGGTTTTAAGTCCGAGAATCGACCGTGATTTCTGTGGATTGTTTTATCCCTTAACCCATTCCTACCCATAGCCTTGTCATCCGCCCTAAATCGTCCATCCCATAGTCGTCCTACGTCAGTATGTAACATTGACCCTCTATAAATAGAGGGTAAACCTGTTCTCAAAGTAATACAATGTTTTCCATTCTCTTCTCTCCCAATTTCTTCTTCTACTTCCCTTTGCTTCTCATCTAGTAGTCTTCTTCTCCATCATTTTCCTTCTTCACTTCATATTTCTTATCATGGTATCAGAGCCATTATTTTCAGATCCTGAGGAGGCTTCTAAATCCAATGAGCAATCGTGTAACGGCCTCACCGCCGAAGAATGATGTCCCCTCAATGTCAATTACAATCAGCACCCAGCTATATTACGCCTATCGGTCTGAAGTTAATGCATCACAACGATTATCTCTGGCATCGCCAGGTAATAGCCACAATGTATGCACAGGGATTGGGGGCTGCATCTTACCCATGAACTACCATTAGGAGCACTAGTCTTCTCTGATCCAGAACATTCATGGAGGACACGAGATATGGCTGCTATGGCCACAATCATGTCATCAATGACAGATGAGGTCTTGTCCTTCATTCAGGACTAGGAAACGACTAACTCAGCATGAACTACACTCAATTGTGAGCTCTCTTCCAGTTCAAAATCAAGGGTAATGGAGCTGACCAACAGACTCCACAACCTGCGATGAGGTACACACAATATAGACAATTTTTTCCAGGATATTTGGAACATCGCAACGTCTCTAGGGTTCGTTGGATGCTCGATGAATGAACACACCCTTTAGTTTGTTCTTCTTTGATCAAAATACCAATCCTTGGATCAAAATACCAATCCTTTTGCACTAGTATCAACACCAACATGTCACACATATCTTTTGACACGGTTATTTCAATGCTACGATCTGAAGAGAACATGCCACTATTTGGAGAAGATGAAGGTGTTGATGAACCATCTCCAATGGCAAATCAAGTACACTGCAGACATGGCCTTTGAGGCATAGGCCAAACTTGGAGCAATCAAGGGTGTGGATGACACAATGGGCAACATCGAAGCAGCTCAAGATGTCAGATATGTGGATGTATAGGACATAGAGCAGACGTATGCTTTGACAGATTCAGAACACACCCATGATGTCTTACAGCAACACCCACTACTGCACCACTCTCTGCACTTTCACCGCCATCAAACTACTTGCATCGTCAGAATCAAGCTCAAGCTTGCATATCACACTGATGACTTCAATCAAGTTAGCCTTCAACAACCTTGCCTATTTCCCTTCACTAGTATTTAGATAGCGGTGCCACACACCATGTTGTATTAGATGCAAAACATCTATTCCAACTTACAACATACCATGGACAAGACCAACTCTATGTGGGCTATGGATCAGGTTTGTGCATTTTATCTATTGGCTTGTCATCTATCCTCCCTCATAACCAAAATCTTGATCTACGTAATGTCTTGCATATGCCAAACATAAAGAAAAATTTATTATCTGTTTGAAGACTTACTCAAGACAAAAATGAATTTTTTGAATTTCACCCTGATTATTAACTCATCAAGGATTGTTTTTTTTGAAAGTTAACTCATTAAGGATTGTAAGACCACGCAAACGCTTCTCAAGGGTATCATGAAGGAAGAACTCCATTTGCTCCAGTCAATATCTGAAGATGGATCACTTCATCAAAATCTTAAAAATGAATATCAAACATCGAATCTCTTGTCCCCATACATAGCAACAGAATGGAACTGCCAAACGGAAGCATCGCCATATTATAGAGACTGCACTTGCCATGATGCTTCATGCATCAATCCCTCAAAAAAATCAGGGATGAAGCAACTACTACTGCAGCTTACCTCATCAACAGTATGCCAACTCCAATATTGCAATATCACTCTTCATATGAGGTCCTTCACAATGAACCAACATATTACAGTTTTCTAAAAAAAAATTGGAGCCTGTGCTTTCAAATTATCAAGGCTTATGCTGCAATGAAATTAAGCCAACAGTTACAACAATGTGCTTTGATGGGTTATGGTGCACACCACAAATGTAACATATGTTTCTCTCTAACCTCTAATCGTATCTTTGTTTCTCATGAAGTAATTTTCAATAAAGAAGTGTTTCCGTTTTCAATTTGAAAATTGAGCATATTGATTCTTCTGCATCAGGTAGCTATCATCTTCCATTATCAACAACCCCGTTCTCATTACCAGCACCTGAACCAGCTCATAAACCATCATGTGAACCATCACATGAACAATCTCCTAAAACATACCCTGAACTGTCACCTAAAGTAGTGCCACCACCCAATATCTCTAATCATCCCTTGCACATATCTCAATCACCACCATCATCCACACCTCCCCATCATTTTCATCTCGTGTCAGAGCTCTACTCTTCCTCTACGCCACAAGCTCAAGTCTCCACAAAATATTATTTACCTCAATGCCTTACCACATCCATTACACCACCTGAACCAACTTCCATCTCTTCTGCACGTGCTGACCTGCAATGATTTGAAGCTATGCAACGAGAGTATGAAGCACTGATCAAAAACCACAGTTGGAATCTCTTTCCTTTAACAACTGATTTCAAACCCTTGGGTTATCGATGGATTTACAGAGTCAAGCTACATTCTGATGGTACCTTTGACCGATACAAAGCTCAACTTGTTGTTCAAGGGTTAAATCAAATTCCAGGGATTGATTATCAAGTAACCTTTAGCCCTGTTATTAAAATGACTACTATTTGAATTCTTCTCACCCAAGCCATTACCTACCAATGGGATATTCAACAATTAAATGTTTCTAATGCCTTTTTGCACATAGATTAAACAAGCTTTTACATATGAAATAACCTCCTGGCTTCAGAGACTCCACTCATCCTTCTGATGTATGTCTTATACACAATTCCTTATACAAACTCAAGCAAGCTCTTTGAGCATGGTTTCACCGATTTAACCTTTTTTGTTGACATTTGAGTTAACTGGATCTCAAACTGACTTCTCGCTTTTCTACAAATTTTCCTTGTCTGGTCCTATCTATAGCTTGGTATATGTTGATGACATGCTTGTACTCGACTTGAATCTGGGTGGGATTCAATAAGTTATCTCATCACTTGGCCAATAATTTACCATTAAGGATTCAGGCATTGCACGCCACTTTCTTGGCATTAACCTTCATTGTCATCCCAAAGGTATGCGTCTATCTCAAACTCAGTATGCCATCAAAGTATTATGCATGGCCAAAATGCCTCAATGCAAACCTGCCAGCACTCCATGCTTCAATGAGAAAAATCTCTCTAAAGATAAAAAGTTGTCATGTGACCCCACCGAATATTGGAAAATTTTTGGGAGTCTACAGTATTTGACAATAACATGTCCTGACATTGCTTATGCCGTCAACAAAGCATGTCAACAAATGCATGATCCCCAAGCATCCTACTACGTTGCCATAAAATATTTGCTATGTTATGTGAAAGGAACATGCCAACACAGTTTTTCATCACAATTCCTCTTTTCAACTCCAAATTTTCAGCGATGTTGACTGAGCAGGAGATACAACTGATAATGGTTACCTTGTCTATATCAGATCAAACTTAATGAGCTGGGGATCCAAGAAGCAAAACACAACATCTCGTTCTAGTACAGATGCAGAATACAAGGCTGTTGCTAATGCTACCACTGAGTTACTTTGGATAAAGTCTCTACAACTAGAATTAAAATTTTCATCTGATATAATACCAATTTTATGGTGTGATAACTTAAGAGCTACCTACCTCACTAAAAATCCCATTTTCTATGCACATACTAAACACATTGAAATAGACTATCATTTTTTTAAGGGAATGTGAGTCATAGGACAATCTGTAGGTTAATTTGTTCCAAGCCAGATAGCAGATATACTAACCAAGCCTCTAGCCAAAGCACACTTCTAGTGTTTATGAACCAAGCTCAATCTTGTACCTAACATGAACTTGAGGGGGATGTTAAAATACATTGATGGGGGATCTTGAAGAGATCCAATCACCTATTGTTGGTGATATGAAGAGGCACAAGGGCAGATGAAGAGGCACAAGGGCATGTGAAGAGGCACAAGGGCATGTGAAAAGGCACACGAGCATATGAAGATGCACAAGGCCCTTCATATTTCCAAAAGGTATGTAACATTGGCCCTCTATAAATAGAGGGTAAACCTGTTCTCAAAGGAATACAATGTTCTCCATTCTCTTCTCTCCAAGTTTTTTCTTCTACTCCCCTTTGTTGCTCATCTAGTAGTCTTCTTCTCCATCCTTTTCCTTATTCACTTCCTATTTCTTATCACTTGCCATTGTGTCATTCCATTCAACAGACTAGAGATGGCGAGATGTGGTCGGGCACTGGTATGAAAAATCCACCCTTAGGACATCATTTTGACCCTTTTGTGCGTGTTGACTGTTGAAGCCTTGAGGTGGCTTCCCCCTTGATCCCTTGTCAAATGATTGAGCTGTAAGATCTGCGTATGGCCCCGTCAAAGTGCTTGCCATTTGCTCCCTCTATTGAATGCCTCTCCAACTCTCCAAATTGCCCTATTAAACCTATTTATATTTTGACTAGCATTATCCCGTGTGCTTTTCCACTGCTGTCAAACATACTAAGGTAGGTAAGTGGAATAGGTTTGCATCTTCTTATAGTCTTGTTGGTTTCTTGAGGCCTTGATATGGAATCATAACTACATCATTAAAACCATGAAACGATGTACCTTTGCACAGATCGCATCCATGATTTCTTGGATCCCAGAGTGAGACGAGTAAAGCTGCTGAAGTGTGTAGCCTCTAGACATATCAACGCGATCCTCGACCCGTCAAATCTCCTCCTTCTCCTAGACGAGCCCCGTTCTACCTCCGCCTTTGTCGTTATGCCGTTCCGATCACGTTGGGCATGGAGAGGGGTGTTGGGAGAGGGGAAAAGAAGGGGAAGGCCCCTGAACAGTTCTGGCCTGAGTGAATTTTGTTCCAGACCCTCTCTATTTATACTAAGTGGGTATTTTTCATAAAACCCCCAAAACTTAAGTATATCTTCTGACGTCCAAAAGACCATTTGCGTGTGACTCTCTAGGCCCATGTATCAGTCTAGTTAATCACTCTAGCGGCTCAATAAAGTTCATTAGAATTCCAAATTAATTAACTATACCATCCTATAGATTAATTAATGTTAGATCGATTTAACCCAATCGATAGGTCGAGTCTCCAACACGTGGGGTGCCAAGCTACACCTCATGTTCTAGAAGATACAAAGGAGTGTGTATCGACTCACTTCATGGAACCTATTTGTCATCGGTTACCGTATATGTATAATCTGTCATCCACTTGACGTTCATTGGATGACTTAGGGTATGGTCAAGTGTCAAACCCTAATCGATCCTCCGAGTTAGTATTGATGCGTTTGGAAATCATCGGAGAACTCTTCTCTAATATTTCACTGCCCTGGTCAAGGACTTCATTGCATCATCTTCCTTGAGTTGTCACCTCTTAAACCGAAGGTGGACGATCCCATCTTGACCACTCAGTTGTCTTCGTGAACTTCTTGATGTACCTGAACTAAGACCATTTAGAATCCCATGATTAGAGACTCGCTGGCCATAGTCAAAGTAAAACCGCCCATCCACAAGACATCTTTGGTGTCTCATGTCTAAGGACCACTTACACAACCGTGATGTGAATCGACCGGATTGACAGTTCGGTATAATACCATTCAGGGATTCGTACGGATCAATTCAGTGAACTCTTTCTACGAAAGAGCACCCACTATCTATCCTTAGGGTCTCCACACTAATGGCCACTGGACCGTCTATACTCATCATATGAGTGAGGCTGGATAGTGCTATTCTAGCTAGATACTTTGATGTCCTTTTCGCATATCCTTCTAATAGGAATGTTTAGAACAAATGCTTAACGACTAGTGATCTCCGTCTTTCGATATCATCATAATTCACTAAGTTCGATCATGTATTCATGGACTTCATTATAAGCATCACATGTGCACTATAATGAATATGTTCTATTAATGAACATGGAATGAGATGTGGAATGTGTGATTGGTTTGCCGACCCATATATTTCAATCAAGTCTATCATCCAAGATTTGGAATTTGGAGTTTATTTTTTTAGCACAGAAGTTGTAGAATAGTATTCCCTCTCTTGACCAAAGAAACCACTTCACTATCACTATTTTCTGTAGATTATGAAAAATGAAACTATCATGCTGATTGGTGCGCTGTTTTATCCATCCCTAGGTGGTATTTAACTGTCCCATCCCACATCAGTCATTGACATCCTGCAGCATTCTTTAATCATCGAATGAAGCATCTCAAAATTAACTTCCATTTCTCCCACAAACATGTTTAGTCCTTTACATTCCAGATTGCCTTCATGTCCCTAAAATATTATAATTTTGATGTTTGGCAAAGGCCTTCGTGCAAGAGTGTCTCACCTTGCTGCAATCCTCAAATTCTTCTATGCTGATCTTGGAAGGCATGAAGAAAATAATTATCAATGGTCAACCGCCAACTTTAAGTCGAATTCATCAGATCCTTTGCTCATCTCTTAGACAAGGTTCCTCTCTTTTTTATGCAAGTGTGCCGATCTATTTATTAGCACAGCTGATAACTCCTCTGACTTGCTCAAAACACTCCATACTTGATCTCTCTCTCTCTCTCTCTCTCTCTCTATGTATCTATCCCTTCTTCCATCGGTTCATCTCAACAACAATTTCTTCAGTCTTTGTTCCCAAAATTTCACACTGACATAAATGACCCGACGTCACATCTTTGTCCCATTCGACATGAAACCAAATTTATATCTTCGACCCATTATCTTAAATGATAACTTTTATCCAGCCCTCGTTTCTTCTTAGTCTTCTTTTCCTTCTCTCTGTTACTTTTTCTTTTTCATTTTTACCTCCTTCGCCTTCTCTTATTCTTCCATAGAACTTCTCATTATTATTAGGACACAGCTACGCAGACAACCGGTTGCCCCCGTCGAATCTGGGGCAACCGGTTTTCGTTATTTTTTGAACAGCTATTTTGGCCGTCCCGCTACGCCATTTTTCCCGCCCACTCTTTTCCCGGCCGCAGCTACGCAGGTTTGGATCAACCTTGCGATGGCAACTTCTGCGTCGATCCGACCTCTAAAGCTTGTTTCAATCCAACGAAATGAGGTTCCACTGAGAGATTGAAGATAGAAAGCTGCGGGGTTGAAAAATCTGTTGCTGTCGCGGCGGGGTTCTCTACGCTGGTCGCTCTTCTCGGGTCCTCTCTCGCTCTTCCTGGTGTGCATTTCAATCTTTTCCCCTGAATGTGGCGTTTCTGAACCTAGTTTGCGTTTCGAAAATTATCAGATTGGCGGAGTTGATCCAAATCGGTTGCCCCAAATCGCCGGAGGTGTGCATTTCTATCGCCATTCTCTAGAACCCCGCAGGTGTGCCCCAAATCGCCAGATTGGCGGAGTTTTAGCTGGTATTCCCTCGTCATTTCATGAATGGGTAGTCAGATTGTCCTATATATAAACCAGAATTTCTTCTTGTTCTTCTTGTTCTTCAAGGCAGACTGCGGTGGCGAGATTAATACAGAAATTGGGGCTGAATGAAATAGGAATGGCGACGGCGGAGCAAATTTAGCTGATTGTAATTCCTTTGCGGAGGTCGTCGTTGTCGCTATTAAGCTGATTGTAATTCTTGTTTACTTATTGCTGATGTTGCGGAGCTATGCCCTTCAATATTTGCTTTGGAAAGATGCTTCTCGTTAATGTTTAATGCAAATTCAATAGATCTTACGGTTTCCTTCCCTTGGATGTAATTTTTAGCCATACTGACTACATTGAGGCTTTTTCTTATTCATTATTCAGTCCAATGGAGATGTGCTGTCGCCTTCCAGTGTCACTGTAGACCTTGCCGACGAAAGATTTGATGAACTCAGGGAAGGTTATATCCACAAGCTAACATCTATCATTATTCACCATCTACCAGCATTTTGGAAGCTGGCTCTTTCCATCTTCAGTGGGAAATTCGCTAAGGTTGGTTATCCTAAATGGGTTTACTTCCAGATAGAGAGCTAATGCATTTACTTTGTGAACCATGATTGATTTTTCTCACTGCTTTCATTTTCGAGCTTGGACAACTGTATTCCATATCCTTTTTGCGAAATTAATCTTTTATATGAAGTGTTACAAATGGAAAATTAGTATTTTGGCGTATTTATTTCTCTTCTGTTTCTAGTTCTTCAGAAAATATACATAATTGTTTGTTAGCTTTCATTGGCTCCGGTTCTCAACGTTTGATTCACTCTTTTTCCATTCTGACTTTCGATTATTTCTTCTTTTCCCATTCTGTTTGCTATATAATATGGGTTATGATAATGAATATTTACTGATTCTCTAGCATATTCCAGTCTTGCTCGGTGTCTATAAAGTTATGAATCCCATTCATATGTCTGTCTGTCTGTCAGTCATTTTGTGACCCCCCGGCTTCCTCTTCTATCTCTATCCCAGCCATACCTAGAAGTTCATGGAAATGGTGCTGGTGAAGAAGTCTATTCGCATGTGTGCCAGGAACTATTTTTTTGTTCATTAAGTGGATCAATGAAGATATTGTGGAATTCGTCCTGTGAAATGTCTGTCTACCGCATTAATTTCAGATTTAAGCGCCATGTACAAAGATGAGGATCTAGACCCTCATTAAGTGATTTACCTTAGCATCCAACAGGCTACAATAAAAGGAAGTCTTACAATCAGAGGACAAATTAGGAAATAGTTGGAAATAGCCGGATCAAAAGACACCAAATTGCCAATTAATGATGTCGTCAAAATTCTTATCTTTCTGCTTTGAGTGTTTGGATTATGAGAGTAGATGAGCCTTTGTAATCAGTCGCTCTTTTTTCTAATGTCAAGGATTCATTGAAATTGAATGTTGATTTGATTCAGGTTTCTGTTGGTAGTGCTCTTGATCAAGAAACAAGTGAGAAAGCTACCCTGCATAAGGCAGTGTCTGATGAGCAGCTAGCTCTACTTCTACCAGGTATTTAACAAATCTTATACTGTATGGTGCAAGTAACTCTGAAGTCCATTTATGCCTTCGGCCTGCCAGTTTGCTTAAAATGGATTTTAAAATCTTAGATCGTTTCATGTTGACAAAGTTGGGGTGTTGGTAATTTTCATAGTATGTGTCTTCGAAGTTCCTTGCATTCGTTTTAAATTTTGTCACTAAAACTTATTCATGTGGAGGACATGCGGAATGGATTTCCTGTTTGGATCTTATTAAATTTTTAAGTACATGAGTAAAGGTTTTTCATGTTTTCTTTAGAATACAACTACTATCATAAAGACACATTTTTTACAACGGCCATGATTCTTCATCCCATGGGAGTTTGTGGCTGTACTTTTTTTGGCACTTTTCTCTCTCCCCACCCGTCCATATGCTAGGAGGCCACTATAAACCTGGAGGTCATAGAATTATTGTACTTCACTTCGTCTCCTTACCCTAAGGATTATGAAACAAGACATTTGGAATCCTAAATTTAAGATATCTTTCTTCTGGAAAAATGAGTTCCTTCCGGCACATGTTCAATCTTTATGTCATTTTCATCACACATAGCCCCATTCAAAATGTATGGGCTCACGAAGTGAGATTAGGGTTTGGGAGCATCACCAAAGAAAGAGGGTATTCATCATTTGTGATACACTCTTCTCATCCCCTCATCATTCCCAAGGCCATCATTCTCCGTTATAATTTCGTAATTGCTTCGAGGATTAAGAGCATGTAGCCATCATATATCCAGTTATATTCATTATAGACCCCTAACCCATCATATTTCTCACTCTCTTACCCAATCGGTCAACATACAACCTTATCGTTATTCACAGGATCATAAAGACAGAAAAATCAGCGCCGGATTCTCATATTTGTAGACCATTTAACACCTGCTTTTCTAGACCTGCTTTATTATCAAAAAGAGAGATGGAGGATTCAGAACGTGCATTGACTCTAGAGCTTTGAGTTGCGTACAGTGCCAAATTATCATCCCATTCCCATAGTAGAGGAATTATTTGAGAAGGTCCATGGTATGGCCGATTTTTCTAATTTGGACTCGAAGTTGGGATATTATCAGATAGGGATGCACAACAAAGATATCCATAAGACAGCCTTGGAGTCCCCATGAACTCAGGCGCTGTCCATCCTGCCTGCTTCATCCTAACTTACGCCAAATATTGTACAGGAACCCCATTTCTTGAAGATTGGTGGTCATGGTGGATTTCACCAGACCTTCAAATGAACTAATCCGAAATCGATCTCTCTCACTGGAAGATTCCCAAAGTAGAATTGCAAATTTGATTTCCTTACCTTCGTATCTTTAACCTGCTCGCCTTTCTCTTCAAGTAGAAGAATGTATATGTGGAACGTAATAATTTGCTGGAATGGGGCTACAATCTTAGGCCAACATGATTACGGTTGACTATATAACATTGCAGCATGAAGGGGGCTGAGGCTGGGGTTGCTACGATATCAGGAGACGCAAGTCCTGGCACGGGAGTATTGGATGTTGCTCCCATCGTTGAATCATCGATTGCTCGTGATTGGCCTGCATCGTCTACTGTTGTTACATGTACCGGAGAAGCATGCGTTGGAGATATCTTTGAAACACTCGATGAAGCACGTGAGAAGTGTACCACGTACACCAACTGCCCCCTTGGACAGAAGAGTTCGAAATAGTTGCAATTCATTAGATTTCTTTGTTTTCGCGGTGGTCAAGCATTACCGAAGTAGTCATCCGTTCCTATAGAGTTCCAAAGAGAGAAGCGGACATTGAAATGTCAATGTCCATTCGTAATTAAGCTGCGGAGGATTCAAGCATCGGGCGTCTACGAAGTGTATCCAAAATGAACAACCATCACAATCACGACCTTTTTACTGTAGCTGAGTTGGCTCAAATGCCGCAAAATTGCTTCATTCCAGACAAAGTGCGATAAAAAATGCTAGAGTTAAATGAAATTGGCATGCTCAGCTGCTCTCAAATCAAGACATTGATAGAGCAGGAGCATTTCCCAGATGTGGCGGTTACGTGGACACTAAGAGATGTTCAGAATTTGTTACTGAAGTCCTCTGTCAAATCTCGCGAGACTAACGACTTCGTCAAATTATTGAAGGAGAAGTCCAAACACGGCTGGTCCTTCAATTTCCAATTGAACGATGACACTCTTCGCCTAGAACGAGTTTTCTGGATTTCACCTAATGGCAAAGAGAAGTATGTGCAGTTCAACGATGTTTTACAAATCGATGCTACATACAAGACGAATCGCTTTGGCATGCCGCTGGTGTTGTTCACAGTGATCGATAACCACGGATTAACAGTATTGACTGCTAGATGTCTCCTGTCTAATGAGCAGTTTGATTCTTACTCCTGGGCGCTTCAGCAATTTCGATACTACACAAATCGTGATCCCATCGTCCTGTTTACAGATGGCGATATGGAACTGGCCCGAGCTATTAAGGTCATTTGGCCCAACGCAATCCATCTACTGTGCCGCTTCCACATTTCCCAGAACATGACACGTGCTCTAGCTGGCTCTTTGAGCGCCAATCTTAGCGAATTCATGAATGAATTCTGGAGGGTTGGCTCCATTGAAGAAATTGACGTATTCGAGATGGAATTTTCGACATTGAAGACAAAATGGCAAGCGGCAGAATCGTATCTTCGAGCTCTCGAGGCAAAAAAGAAGCAGTGGGCATTTGCCTACACCCATAACAACTTCGTCGCAGGTGTGTCTTCTACGCAACGCCAGGAGATGGTCAATGGGCAGATCAAATCTGCGTTATTGTCAAATTCGTCCCTAATGCGCATTATTGATGGGTTTGAAGCTGTCGAAACACGATCGCGAGATAAGTTGTCCCAAGCTAGCCTCTCCACCAAGTTTGCCCCTGCATCAATGGACCCTCTAATTAATGACGCCCTTCATACGCTGACAAATTATGCCCAGGTTCTTCTCAAAGCCGAATCAGGCATGTCCCTTTCATATACCTGTCTTGTAGATGCTTCCAAAGATGAGGGATATTTCCTGGTCAGTCATAAAGATTTCCCACAGAAGTTTCGTGTTGTTCGGCTATCCATTGGCACGATTGAGCAAAGTACATGCTCCTGTAGGAAGGCGATTTGGCTCGGTATTGTATGCAGACACATGCTGTGTTGTTTTCGCCACAATAACATTTTTTCATGTCTTGTGTCAATGTTTAATCGTCGTTGGAAAAAAGTCTGTGAAGCAGTGGACAATCAGTCAGTCTTCATCGATACTGCATTGGCTACGCGACCCAACTCAGAAGGTATGTCCGAAGATCAACGACTCTCTGAACTAACGGCCATGACGAAGCCTGTTTTACGACGAGCAATTGGAACCGAGAGCACATTCCACCTGTACAAGGCATCAATGACTGTTTTAGGGGAAACTATTGAAAGCCACATACCGACATCGCACCGTGCATTATCTGATAGGGAGGAAGACTTTGTTAGGAATCCGTTGACCGCTCGCTGCAAAGGACGACCAAAGGTAGGGAACAAGCGCTACAAAAGCATGACACAGCAGATGCGAAGTAAAAATAAGCAGAGGGGTGTCACGTGCTCCAGCTGCGGCGAGCAAGGGCACAATGCCAGGACGTGTAAAAACTTGATTGCATTCCATTCAACTCTGTCGAATAGATAGAGGTAATCTCTGTTATTTTCCTATCTCCGCATCCGTCTTATTTGCATTAATATTCTGAATTCCTAGAATGAATCCATCTTATCCTTCTATTTACAGCTTGAAGCCAGAAAGACTGAGCAGGTTAGTCATCTCTCTCTACCTTTATCTTTAAACACACTCTCTCCATATATGTGTTATGTGGGCTGCTCAGGTGACTCATCTCTCTCTATCTCTCTCTTTTAATCTATTTCTATCTCATTCATATTTATGTTGCGTTGTCTAAACTTTAGTGCATGTCATTTGTTCCAGGCTGAAAAAAAAAGGTTTTCGATTAGGCTGAAAAGAAAGTCTGCTTGCACGTTGGCCACTGGCCTGGGCGTAGGGTATAACCTGGTCTGCTCTCTCTCCCTCGCTTTCCTTCCCTAAAATTTTTTTATTATATTGAGCATGATTTCCCGCTGCAGAATCCAATCCACACAAGCCAGATGATTCAGCTGGTGAGATGGAGCGAAGTGGAGTCAACATAAAGATGAATAAATCCCTCTTTCTCGACCACACTCGCGCCAACACGAATCCTTCCGGGCTGTCTTCGACCGGCGACGCGGCCAGCGCATTGGTGGCCTAGATGCACCTGTAGATGATTATTCTTTGGGTTGTACTTGGGTGTAAAATTTATCGATATGTTATTGGTTCAATATGTTTGGATGTTGATGAGATGAAATATATGGGCTCCATCTCCATCTTTAAACTCTCTCTCAATCTCTATCTTTAAACTCTCTCTCAATCTCTCAATCTCCATCTCTGTCTTTAAACCGTGCCATGTCTTCCTGAGGGAAAAAGGGCACAATCACGCATCCCGTCACGCATTTTCTCCTCAAGAACTTGCATGCCGCGCAAGGAGAATTCGACGAAGACATTCGAAATGTATCTTATTCTGCTTTTCGTATGGGCACCGACGTGTGCTCCTCGTGCTTCCTCCTCCGCTAATCTCTTGATACCTGTCTGCGGCATCTCTTCGAACAAATTATCCAGTACTGAGCATATTACCATTTGAAGGTCATATTTTCTAGTTTACATTCGATCAATGTTCTCAAGGCTGGCAAAATTACTCAACCCAAAAATCTACGAAGCTTCGTCCTGATAATGGAGAATCCAAAATTACGAACGGACATATGACCACATGACGGTGTACAGAATCATATTTACATGGGTTTGATTCAACACAATTCAAACTGGTTTCACACCGTACACGGTGAGAGTGATCTGTTACTCAATTGCCTTCGTCCTTCGGAAGCGCATGCCTCTTCCGCATTCGATACTTCTGCAATCATCAAAGACCAATAAATTACATAAGTCACCAGACACATCCATGCAATCATTAAAGAAGAAGTCAAGCTGCAAGTGGCTAGCCACGTTGTGCCGAGTCAACCCTTCCACTGTCAGCAGCTCCAGGATCTTGGATGGGATTGCCAGATCGATTCCGAGCTGCTCGGCCGCCTGCACGAACTGCTTGTGCAGATCGGGTGTCCAGTCAACCTGCAATTCAATCATAAAAATCACTATGTAAAATTCATAAGATCAGTGATAGCATGCATTATTTCACATAATTCAATACACATAATCATGATCCATAATGCATAATTGCATGTTATAAACACATTAGATCAGCAAGCTGAGTTCAAAGATTCAATCTTTAATTCATAATCTCAATCTGGGTGAAGCTCACCTTCGTCCTCCTCTTCGCCGGCCGGCTCTCCGACCGCGGCGCAGAGATCTCCTTCTCGTCATCGTCTTCGTCACCAGTGGAGGAATGGTTGCATGTTTCGTCGGCGGATTTGTTGCCAGAACTGCAGGCCTTGGACGGATCTGACTGGATCTACTGAATTGTTCTAGCTGTGGCGTCGCCGGGGCCGGTAGCCTATCGCCGTCCTCCCCCGGCTTGAGCTGAAGCATAGAGGCGACGGTCTCCTTGACGGGTTTCAGGGAATTGGGGACGGCGCCGCCGCCTACATTGAGGGCCTGCCCAGACTAACCCCAATTTAGAACATTTTCCCATTCTCAGCCTCCATTAAAGGTCCATGAAGGAGCTTCTAGTTCAGTCACCTGATGAACAACATGCTGCCAGATGTTCTTCAGCTTCTCCTCCGAGACCGGTTCTCGAAGAAACACAACCGCCCAAGCTAAAAATCAAACCACAAACCCAATTTCAAATCGGTATACTCACCTGTGTGAAGAGAAAAACATCGAAGAGAAACTAAGCGACTCACAGCAATGCATCTCATCGTCGTTTCAATGCATTCAGCGTCAGAAATCACTGGAAAAAAAAACGATTCAGGAAGGAAACTAGAGATCTCTGCGAAGAACAAAGACGAAGATTATTTATTACTGATGGTGGGGAGGCCGCTCACAGCCTCCAGCGCCTCATTCTCGTCTTCGAACACAGAAACTGAGCAAAAAAACGAATAAATCAACAATCGAATCGAAGCAAAATAACAAGATTGAGGAGGGAAAACCTGAATATTGCAAGGGATGTCGACAAGGGCGGCCGCGGGGGTCCCTAGCCGCTGAGGAATTACAATCAGCTAAATTTGCTCCGCCGTCGCCATTCCCGTTTCATTCAGCCCCAATTTCCGTATTCATCTCGCCACCGCAGTCTGCCTTGAAGAACAAGAAGAACAAGAAGAAATTCTGGTTTATATATAGGACAATCTGACTACCCATTCATGAAATGACGAGGGAATACCAGCTAAAACTCCGCCAATCTGGCGATTTGGGGCACACCTGCGGGGTTCTAAAGAATGGCGATAAGGGCGGCCGCAGGGACTAGCCATTCATGAAATGACGACATCCCGGCCACCCCTCGGCCATCCCGGCCACTCCCCGGCCACCTCTCTCCGGCGAACTCCCTTGGAGGTCAATGCCGAACCACGGCCACTCCCTTGGGGTTCTAGACAATATTCTTTCTAACTTTCCCGATCGATGGTCTTCTTCTTCTCCAACGCGGTTCCTCCTCCTCGGACATCTTCTCCAACGCGGTTTTTTTTCTCAAAAAGAACTGAACCCAAAAGAAACGATAATACGCGGGCAAACGGTTGCCCGAGATTCCACGCGGGCAACCGATCGCCCGCGTAGCGGGGTCGTTATTATTACAGTATTATTTTCATCATTCATGTTTTCTTCTCCCTCTTCTTCCTTGTTCGTCTTCAAATTATTATTGTTTATTATCATCATCAATATTCATCCTCTTCTTTCCTTTGCTATAGGTAATGCTACTTGAATGGAACTGACGCAAAACAGGCAGTGCCCGCCCTGGTACCACCGGACGGCCATTGATGGCGAGCGATGATGACAAACTGGAATCGCGTGGTTGGCGGTTGGGGGCTGACGTAAAACATCAGAGCATTCATTGGCCGATCCATCTGACCTTCACAAGGGTCCGATAGGAACCCTGAAATCCCGGCAGTTGACTGCTTCAGGAGCATACACAGCTAGCGCCATGAGATGAATAAATCTTCTCAGAGACGTCTTCTCTCACCCGATAGACCCCAACCTGCCTCCTCCGCCGAGGAACCATAACTGGAGAATTAATTGGCGACCAACCGTGACGAAGGGAAGAACTCCAGACCCCCAAACGAATGCTATTACTATTATTATTCTTATTTTTGTAAAACAATACTTTCTTTCCTTTCAGATTCCCCTCCCCCTTTACAAGCTATATCTCCAGATCCGTCCTTCCAGGGATATCACGATGACAGAAACGTCATCGTGGTACTTGCGGCGGTCGCCCTGGGGAATCTCCAGTAGCTGATGGAAGTCCATTCCTGCCATGATAATACTTCGGTCAGATGATAATCCCCGCACCAGATGAGAGCGAGATGTTAGGTTTAATTTCAAATATGGACGTACAAAAAAAAGGTCTTCTCATTACCACTCGTTTAATCCCAATTCAAGTGATTCACTAAATATTAATTTTGATATTAAGACAGTTAACACAGGCTCTACTCTTGAAATTAGAGTGATATCGTATGTCGAAGTAGGAAGTTAAACTTAACAGGAGAAAGAAAAGAACTCACCGGCCTTCCTGGCAGCCCTGAAGAGAACCTCCTCGACAAGGTGCTGTGCTGGGTCGCCCTCAGGGAAAGAGTCGATGAAGAGCTCCACTTCTGTAACGGCCTCCTCGTTGGTGAAGTACTGATAGAGCCCGTCAGAAGAGAGGATGAGGAACCGGTCCCGGGGCCCCAGCCGGTGATGGCGCAGCCAGGGCTCGCAGGTGATGTAAGGCGAGCTGCCCACGTAGTCTATTCTGAACGCCTCCAGTAGGGCATCGTTCCACTTAGGCTGTGGAAAGAACGGAGAGAAGTGAGATGGGATCGACGCGACGTGCATCGAAGACGGACGACGTGTTTCTTTTCCTTCTTTCTACTCTGCGTGGGGAGCTGATGGGACGTTTCACCAGGGATCAAAGTCGGGAAAAAGTCTTAACGATTTCTAGAACTCACGAACCAGAGCTTTGACCTAAAGTTGTGGCTAGTGAGGGAGTAGGAGAAGCGGTGACGTGGGCTAGCTCCACAATATTTTAGAAAGTTAGAAAATCTCTCTCTCTCTCTATCCATCTGTCCGTGTATCTATCCATCTATCCGTCCATCTATCTATCCATCTAGCTATCGATCTCTCTATTTATCCACCACAATTTGGCAATCTGTAGCTGCGATTCCCCAAAACAGCGTTGAAAGTCAGAGGCTACCTGCTTGAGGAAGCCGGCCCCGAAAGCCCTCGTGACCTTGAGTGAGCCCTTCACTCGGTCATTGATGACGGCGGCGGCGTCGTCCTGGTGCTCCCGCCGTATTCTCTGAATTTCCTGATCCGCCGAGAAACGGAGAGTTGATGCCGGAGGGAAGGTGATGGGAAAATAGATTCGGAGAGAAAAGAAAGCCCGACTCCACTTTACCTCTGCTACGGCGGTGCTATGATCCAAAGTGAGCTGAAGCGCCGCCAAGCACGGCGGCCCGTCTGTCTCATACTCGTCGTGGACTTCGAAATCGTCGAACGACTCCTCGTCTATACTCCCTAAGTCCTGCGAGCCAGGCCTACTAGCCCGGGCTAGGACGACGCGGCTGTCTCCCACGTTCATCACATAGACGTCCTCCCCTTTCATCAACATGACCAGTACGCAAGAACCCATCAGCGCAAGCTCGGGATTCTCGGAGACCATGTTGTCGGCGATGTCCAGATAAGCTTCCTCTGTCTTCCTAAGAGCAGACGACAGAGCCTTAAGAACTTCCGCCTGGTCTACCGTAGACGAAGCGCCAGGCTGAGCGAGTTGCTCCTTATCCCACTCGTTCTTCCACATCCTCTGCGTCTGCTCCCATCTCTTCGGCTTCTTCGCCGTCGGACCCTCGGATGCGACATCCTCGCCGTCGTCTTCTCTCCATAGCAGTCCCTCCATCTCCGCGTGGACGGCGGAGTAGAGATTGGAGAGAAGAAAATCAGGCGCATCCGGGCCGTTGAAGCCGTCGTAGATTCCCACAAAGACCCATCCGTGCTCCTCGGAGATGACTACGTGGACGCGGTCTTCCCCGGCCTTCCCCTGCGCCCACTGTAGGCTCCCGCCGTCGAACTTAACCTTATCATCTCCGCCGTCCAAGCTCTGGCTGCCGCTGCTGGCGGCGCGGCCGTCTGATTCGCGGGCGGCGGAGAGGGCCTTGATCGGGGCCACCACGGCTTTGCGGCCTCGGGCGAAGGTCCTGGCGATGGGCCGCTTCAGACGGCGGACGAGAGAAGCTCGTCCGTGAGAGAAACTCCGCCGAAAGGGCGAAGCCGCGGTGCGATCAAGCGGTCCGGAGAGGAAGCCTCTCTCTATAGGCCCGGACATGAACCCGCGGTCGATCGGGCCGGAGAGCGGCCCGGACTGGTACAGCTGCCCCCGGGGAACGGGCTGCAGCGGCACGGAGAAGAACGACGTGGTGCAGTCGAAGGCAGCGGCGGCGGCGGCAGGCGGCGGCTCCGAGACCGCTGCCATGGCGGTGGAGAGGGCGGTGGCAGTATTAGCGCTGACGGAGGCGCCGGAGAGGGAACGGAAGGTGGGCGGCGGTGGCGCCGGCGGCGCCGCCGCCGCTGCCTTGGCCGGACCGCCGGAGTCCTCGGAGTGATGAACCTTTGAGGAAGATAGGCGGCATGGGTCTGGCCGAACGTAGCAGAAAGAATGGCCTAAGCCTTCATCGTGGGGCTCCTCCGCCATCGTCTGGCGGCGCCGGAGTCGCTCCTCTATGCCGCTCCGGCAAAGACACCCCCTGAATCTCCCCAGACCGTTCCCCATCTGAAAGGCGGGATGATTCCGCCAGAAAGCCCCTCTGATAAGGCGGAATCTCGAGGAAACGGAAGAGAAAGAGAGAACCAGACAAGGGGAAAGGGAGAAAAAAGAGAAAGGCAGTAGTGGAGAGGAAGGCGGACAGAGGGAGGCAAAGAGAAGAGGGGAGAGGGTTGACTTTGGGGGTAGTTGAAGTCTGTAAAGGCTAAAGAGCGTGGGAGATGAGGTCTGAAGGGGCTGCGGTGGGTAGAGAGAGAAATCAGGGGACGACTTTGCAAGGCCTGCGGAAGCTGTCAACGTTTGTAATTACGTCGGGCATCAGCGGATCTCGGCTTCACGTTCTGTTTAAGATTCTCAGGGTTAAGGTCAACCCATTGGAAAACGGAGGGCGATAAGCCGATAAGGCCCAAAACGTGTCAGCCGCGAGGACTTCGTTCCAAAGCATGTCTTCTCCTTCCATGTATGGCCAAAGACGTCTGGAAATGCCAGCCTTCCGCCAGAATACAATAAAGTTGACTTTTTTGGAGTGCACAGGAGCACTAGACTTTTTCTGCCTAAAAAAACTTTCTTTCCAGCCCACCATCTAAATCCCCTATCTCTATTTCTCTATCAGGGTTTGACTTTTTGGTAAAGCTTGATTAAATTTTACTGAAGCAAACTTTCCGTGTATTAATACTTCAACGTATCTCTCTCATTTATTGCAGAAACGAGGGCTGCACAAGGCTCAGGGGTGCCTTAAAAACACCTCAAGAGTTATGCCCAACGCAGGAATAGCTAAACGTGGCAATAGATCATTGGAACTTGTTTGACCGTGAGCCATTCACGCAAAAAAAAACAAAGTGGCCAATTTGGAATTTACCAAGACTAGATGTTTTTTCCACACGGTTATGTTGTATTGAAAATTGTCTTCTTGGGCTTCTTACTATGTCGCTCAGAAACTCCCATCTGCCGTGTTAAGAATGAATCAAAGTCTAAACTAAGATTGTAACGATTGGCTCCCTTTGTAGTAAAACAGGTGGAGTCAACAATAATCAAAAGGTTTTCGAAATTTACGACCAAAGTTTTGAAATGGAGTAGGTTCTTAGAGAGGGACACAATATTTAGCTGTTTGCTCGAGTTTACACAAAATTGGCTGTTTGCTCGAGTTTAAAAAATAAACGTTTCCAGACAACTTGATTGAGAAACGCAACCACTTTTTGTACTATTCCCCAATAGAAGATGAACCAATGGGCCACATCAGGCAAGTCAAGGGCTATTCTGAATACAAAACTGATAAAAAAATTGCTGGTTGTACCTTTATTTGGGGCATAGGGCTGTACTTATGCCATTGCTGGTTATAAAAATTTGTTGGAATGAAAGATGGGGCTTAAGGCGAAGAAAAGAAACTAGGGAAACTTTCTGACATTCAGAAAAATATTTATACCCAGTATATGAATATACCCCAGTTAACACCTAACAGGACTTTTAATTTAAATTTAAAACCAGTGCAAAAGTAAAAAATTTAAGCCCCAAGTTTTGGAATAGTCAAACAAATCCGACGGCTGGGGCAAGTTGTTACTCATTCCGTAAAATTGGAGTCTGCAACTGGGCATGCAATGGGTTCACGACACCAATTTTTTTAGATTTTAATGAGATTTATAGCCTTCGTTTTGCAAACAAACCATTGGTTTCACATCGTTTGTGGTTGGACTATGAGAGGGAGGGAAGTAAAGAGAGAGGAAGAGAGAGAGAGCTAGATAGATAGATAGACAGATAGATAGATAGATAGATAGATAGATAGATAGATAGATAGATAGAGAGAGAGAAAGAGAGGGGGAGAGAGAGAGAGAGAGAGAGAGAGAGAGAGAGAGAGAGAGAGAGAGAGAGAGAGAGAGAGAGAGAGAGAGAGAGAGAGAGAGAGAGAGAGAGAGAGAGAGAGAGAGAGAGAGAGAGGCAGAAAAAGATAAAAAAAGACGGGGAGTGAGAGCGGGAGAAAAGATAAAAAATGATAGGGAGAGAGATAGAGAAAGAAAAAGATAAAAAAAAGATAGGGAGAGAGAGAAAGCAAGAAGAGAAATAGCGGAGACAGCAAGAAGAGAGAGGGAGAGAGAAAAGAAAGGGAGGGAGGGGGAGAGAAAGTAAGAGAGAGCCTGAGCCACAAAGATAGTGAGGAAGATTGAGAGAAAGAAAGAAGAGAAACGGAGAGAGCAGAGAAAAAGAAAGCAGGGAGAGAGGGAGACAGAAAAGCAAATGAGGGAGGGAGAGAGAGATAAAGTGAGAGAAATTAAGAGAACGAGCGCGTGAACCAGAAAGACAGAGGGAGATAAAGAGCAAGCGACAGAGGGAGGGAGATAGAGAGAAACTGAGAGAGAGAGAAAACCGGGGAGAGAGGGAGATAGAGAGAGACTCTCATTGGCCAATAGTCATCGGGAGAGACAGAGACTGACTGAGACTGAGAGAGACAGAGAGAGAAAGCAAGCGCGAAATAGAGCCATATAGCGAGACAGAGACTTAGGGAGACTGAGAGAGAGAGAGAGACAGAGACAGAGAGAAGTGGGCATTAACGTCTTGGTTGTTGACATTCGGGGGGGAGGAAGTCACACAAACGCCATAATGGCAGCAGATCCCCGGAGAGCACGGGTTGAGGCCCATAGAATAAGCCGGCGGAGAGTTTGAATAGTAGTCTTTACTACCCTCATTTCTTTTTAGCTTAGAGGAAATGAGAAACACATCTCGGGTTTATCTTTTCTGAAACTAAGGCTACACAATGAACCAGCCGGTGTTCCTTTGCGGCTATCCCCTGCATTGATTTTCCTTCTCCAGGAATACAGGGCCAACAGGCCATGTTGCCATTCAATATGCCGTGTTACTTTTAATATATCGAGTTATGGAGATGCCAACAGATGCAACTGAGCCCGAAAGGGCCTGTCATTGACTCTTCTGGCTCTTTATATTGATTGCCACCATCGATATAGAGAGAGTGATGGATATTTGGACGATAATTAGGCAGGAATATCTCCCCATTTGTTAACATATCAGGATTTTGATCGATTCACACGTTCACAAGAAACAGTCTTCCCAAGTTATCTCTTGCTTTGTCTGAAGGTGACCTATGAAAGGCCTGCTTGACGCCAGGAGAAAGGGGCAGAAGAAAGAGAGACGGCATCTCTCTTTATTGAATGAGGAGAATCGATTACGTAAGAGGGTGGGAGGTCTCATGGCAAGGATTTGAGTTAATCGACATAATTTCTTCCTTTAATCGACATAATTCCTTCAACACGGGAAATTGAGAAAGGTCTCCACGGCAAAACCGCGTTGACTGATAATATTATTTTATTTTAATACATGGCATATCTTCCACGGCATTGCACCAGTCCTTGATCCTCCTCACTCTAATAGGAAATTAACGAGAAAGATCGATTGAAATCAAGAATCGGACGACACTCACAATCTCGATGGCCTCCCTCGAAGCGCAGATTGATTTCAACGGACGACAAGAAGTGATTCTGTACCATACGTGGGTTTCAGTTTGCCTCTGCCCCAATTCCTGATCCTAATAATTCTCATGTCATCGCTGTAGATAGATTTAAGCTTGGTTACTATGTTAGGATTATGGTGTCGTAATTTTATGGTTATGATATGCAAGGCAATTATATTTCTCCTTCCAGTCGGCAGAAATAATTTTATCTAATGTTTGTCTGCTTAAGATAGAATGGAAAAATGGGGCACATTCGATGACGATACTCATATTCCTTGTAGCTATGAAGTCATATTGCCAATTGGCAAAGAGAATCTTCTTCCAAATTGGATAAAATCAATTTTTTATCAAAAACAAATTTCACCTTAGAGGGATGAACTTCAAGCATTCTATTGTCACGATTATTTTTACAAAAATCTTTAGACGCGCATTCCAGAAGATATATTTTGAGAAATTGTGAACAGTATTCCCATAGAAAAGCATATTAATATGAGAAATACATTTCGCGCACGTCCACCAAATCAATATATTTTTTCTCATCTTTGCTACATTCCTTATATGTTCTTGATGACAAGGCTGCAAATTTCTTCTGCTATTCCCACATATCCAAGATAAAAATCTTCTTTCTCATGCTGACCTTTAAATCTAGAAAATGTAACTTTAATATTTCTCTCAGTAACATCTTATGCTATAAATAAATTAGTACATCAAAAAAAATATTTTAAACTATTTGATCTTTCTTAAGTAATATACAATATTTTTAGTGGTATCTAATAAAGACACAAGAAAAATTAAAATAAGAAACATTGTTATCAATATTAAATCAAAAATTTTTATTCTGTAATGTCCAAAAATTAAATATGATTTGCTGTTCTGTATGAAGAATTTTATCTTATTAGATAATTTAAATTAAAATGAAGAATTACAATGAAGAATTGACAAATAGATGTCGTGCACATCCAAATATAAACATCTAACTTTTATTTGAATGGTAGTCCCAAAAAAACACTCCTATTTCAAAAAGAATTTGTGAAAGCATTCGCAAGTAAAAGCCTATGTGGCTACATAAAAACTTTTTCTTTAGCTCTATCGGCCTCTCCAGGGCGGACGATTTTTTCTGTACCACAAACAAGGAGTAAAGCTTTACACTAATTCGAATGTAAATGCATCATATCATGCAACTTTTCATTTATTTTCTATTAGCACTTAACTCAGTTTAAGTCTAACCAAATCAAAAAAAATTCATATTAAATCCGATAAGTTAAATGTTCATATTAAATTAGATAAGGACAAAGTTAAATGTGGACGAACAAACTGTTATGATCAAATACTACAAAAGTTTGCATTTTTAAACTCTAAGTAAAGTGTCGTAGTTCTAAAAATTCTTTTTTTGTATTTTCCGTTTTTGTTTATTAAAACGGTAAAATGTCAATGATGTATATTTCAATTTAAATTAGGCAACATAACAAAAACTTTGATTTATTATCTATAATTCCATCATGTTATTTTTTGTTTTGCTTACTCAGCTTTTCCTGAGTGAACAGTACATTTTCCAATAAAGATTGGAATTTATTTTTGTGGTATCGAGTTTGACTCAAACTAAAAAATATCATTATTAATAAATTTAAGAAATTTCAAAACTCTATATTTAATTACTGTCGATGTAACTTGGATACTTTAATTAATCTTAATGATCCATACTCGAGGTACATAAGCTATTATTATCTCAAGCAAGCCACCATGGTGAAGCAGTAGACACGTTGCTCTAGGGAGTCACTGCTAAATTATCTAGGTTTGAATTCGAGTGGCAGCATGTGATGATAGAAAACAAATTATAATACCTATAATTAATTTTGATTGAAAATTGATTTTAATTCTGTGACGTAATTGGACATGCTTATATGATATGTGTAACTTTATAATATATATTAACTCAAATCTCCTTTATCATTAATTATGTTGTAATTATTATTCAGTTAATGACCCTTTTCATACATAAAATACCTGGATTATCAGATTCCTCGGAAAATGGTATGATATATGTTTTTTTTATTAACAGGATTATTTATAATTCATTGGATTTTTTCCGGCCATTTTTCATGAAGTAATTTATATGAATCAGTCCTCATCACATTCTATAATATCAAAACATATACATATCTTTCTCAGCGCTATCTTATAAACTATTAAGCTTTCTCTTCATTTCATCATTGAGGGATGAATAGTTATCTAAATTATCTCGTATCATAGATTCATTCTGATGATGTATTTCTCAAACATATGTATCAATCTGATTAGATGCATGCGTGTGAATAAACTCTGAGAAAGATTTCTATGGGATAAACGTGGTCATTGCACTGGTCCAAAACAAAAACTAAGATAAGACTACACCTGATCCATTCGTGATGTTTCTATGGACCTAATCCATTTCACGTTCACTCTCTAATTTTTCCATTCTTCTCATAGTTCTTCTCTGGTTATCAAGGATTTTAATTCTTTGAATCATCTGTTTCATGAGATCAATCACATCACTGTTAAAAATACCGACAGAGATTGAAGGGAGGCATTGATTGGACTGATTCTGAGAGATATTTGATTCATACGAGCAAAAAATATTCAAAATAAACTTATTTTATAGATTTAACATAAAACAATTCAAGATGATTTTTAATCATATCAGCAAAAACGATTCTCAGTTTCATTCGGAGAAGTATTTAGTCTAGAATTTAAATACTAATATTTTTTTTGGCAAGAGTCTTTGTATGATCATTTACGACAAAATTTCAGATGAATTTAAGTAAATTCATAATCAGGGTATTAGTATCATGCACTAAATTATAACGAAGAAAATTGGCGATAGAAGAATACTAACAATTAGGAGAAAATCATTTATGTGGCGGTCATTTAGTTCATTATTTTTATCTTGATACACATGTTTCTCATGATAATATAATATATTGTATGCATCATGATACTATTTTTTCATAAAATAATAAGGCATGGTGCTTTCATATCCATTAATATCCTTTTTTCACAAAATAGATATACACAAAAGAGGTACAAAGGGATAGTAACGGTTAGAACTCACCCACTGGTGCCTTTTCACTTTTCTCCTTAAAATATCTATGTACCTTCACGATTAGCTCACAAAGAGAAAATCTGATTAGAAGAAATTTCCAACACACAGATCAGAACTCAAAATTTCCTTGCATACCCAGAAAATACAAAAGTTGATAAACAAAATTTTGGGTTTTATATAACTTTTAAAATATAATTTTCCAACAGTATTTATGAAAATGTTTCTCATAAGTACTATAATTTTTATACCATAAATCAGGGGTCAATCCCCATGGAAGCATAAATTTAACTTTGCACTATTTCTGAGATAGAAATTTCATAATGCGTTTCTAGGTTTCTGGTGGACTTAAGATTTTTGATATAATTTTGTTTAACATGAGTGAGATCAGAGAGGATTTAAATATGAATAGATCAATACTATATTGTTCTGCAGATTTAAGCAATATCTTAAATGTAAGAAATTGTTAGATCTAATAGTAGAAAAAAATACAAGTCTATTTGACTTTTAGGAATTAATATAGAGTTAAGTTGAAATTAAAACTGACTCGAAAGGAATAATTATGATTTTAAGGTTTTATGAATTTTTAATTTTTTTAGAAGAATAGATTATCTTAGATTACATGTTTTGTGGTTGGTTGTAGCTTTGTGACATAGGCACTGGGGAGTGGCGTGCTGCCGTGGGCATCCAGATTAGGGGTGTGTGTATATCGGTTGGCTAGGCCAGTATAGCTGGTTCAACCCAGTTAAGCCATTTATGGACTTAGCCAAAATTGAATAAGCCAAGGAAATCACAAGTGTATGCACCTCTGACACCCCGGTGGACCAACAATTGAAGGGCTGTGCTCACTACTGTTATGATATATGTGAAGTCCACGTAAGCACAAGTGGAAGCAGGTTATGGAGAAGCCCAATTCGTAAAGGAGAGGAAGGAAATATATATATCTTGATGGAAATGTGGAGAGAGAGATGGAAAAATAATGAAGGTCATGATGAAGATGGAACTTGGAGATAAAAATGGTAGATTTTTAATGAAATTTTATGGGAATACTACATATATTGATGACGTTTAAGATAGAGAAAGAGAACATTATAAAGTTAAGGATCTAGAGACAGAAAGGGAGATTAAAGTGGAACTTGAAGGAAAAGAAGAAGGAAAATGTGGATATATGCGTCTAAAAGCTCAATGATCATTTCTAGAGCCTTCGGTGCTTACTCTCAAGTTTAGATCCTTATATTATGCCAAGATATAGTATTTTTCAAAACTGAAAAGATTCAAAGGAAACTTTAGAAAACTCAAATTAACCAGATTGAAGTGCCTGAATTCTAGAGATCCGTGTCCTGCTCACAAGCCTCTGCTGGAGCACGTCCAGAATGAGGGAAAATACATAACAGGAGAGTTTTTATACCTAAAGACTAGTTACTTAAATATTCCTTTAGGGTTTACCTCTTTTTCTTATTGTGTGAGGGCTTCTGCTAATTTTTTTCTGCCCCATCTTAGAAGTTAATTAGGGTTAAATGGGTGGATCAGGATGTGGCCATTCTCTGATTGCTCTTTTGAAATCCCAAAAGCAATTTTGACCTCATTGAGCCCATCAACCCAATAAATTATCTCCAAGAAATGCTCCAGCTCACTTAAAATTATCCCATCTAAATACTGTAAATTTATATTCGCATCCATATATGTAGTTACTTAAACATCCATATATGTTGCCATTCAATATGCCTTGTTATGTTTTCATATATCGAATTATGGATATGCCAACAGATGCAACTAAGCCCCAAGGGCCCTATCATTCACACTTCTGGCTCGTTATATTGATCGGCACCATCGATATAGAGAGAGGGGTGGATATTTGGACAATAATTAGGCAGGAATATCTACCCATTTGTAAACATATCAGGATCTTGATCGATTCGCACGTTCACAAGAAACAGTCATCCCAAGTTTTCTCTTGCTTTGTCTGAAGGTGACCTATGAAAGGCCTGCTTGACGCCAGGAGAAAGGGCAGAAGAAAGAGAGACTGCATGACAAGGATGAGAAGAATCGATCATGTAAGACGGTGGGAGGTCTCATGGCAAGGATTTGAATTCATTGACGTAATTTCTTCCTTCAATAATGGAACACGGGAAGCTAAGACTGGTTGACTGATAATATTATTTTATTTTAATTCATGCCATATTAATACATGGCTTATCTTCCATGGCATTGCACCAGTCCTTGACCCTCCTCACTCTAATTGAAAATTAACGAGAAAAATTGATTAAAATCAGTAATGGGACGACATTCACAGTCTTGACGGCCTCCCACGAAGCATACACTGATTTCAATGGATGACAAGAAGTGATCCTGTACCATACGTGGGTTTCAGTGTGCCTCTGCCACAGTTCCTGATCCTAATAATTCTCATGTCATCGCTGTAGATTGATTTAAGCTTGGTTACTATGTTAGAATTATGGTGTCGTAATTTTATGGTTATGATATGCGAGGCAATTAAATTTCTCCCTCCAGTCAGCAGAAACACTATAGAACATTAGGTTCTTTAAGAGGTGAGGGATACACTATAGAACTTCCTCCACAATTATCAATCTCTCCACTCACTTGGGCTCCTCCACAGTTGAGTCCTCTACGATCTACCTTGCGTGTGACGAAGAAATTCTGATGTCTTTCCTTCTTTTGGTACTATCCAACACTTATCGATGCTCACCGTCCAGTAAGGCATGTTTACTATCATTCACTTTATTCGATAAAATGTAAATGAATAAACTTGGTGCCTCTCAACATTATCTCTTTTTTTAAAAAAATTCCCCTTCACAGTTGGGTTTTGCTTCTGACTTGTGGGGTTTAAACATGAGGTGTATAGATCACACATTTCTGTGGCCCTTGCTCTATATCCTGCTTCTTATTTTTCTAAGCTTCCACATTTTTTTTGTAGATGTTTGAGATTAATCACTTGCAGGATGAAGATCTGCGTTTAGGAGCTTAGGCTTGGAACGAGAGATTTACAGCATTGCCAAGGCTATTGGGTGAGAATCAATGACTGAAGAATAGGCTCAGAAGATTCGAATGATCACATTCATCAACTAGATAGGAAAAAGAATCGCACACTGTTTGACCGTCCTCTCTAGAATGAGACACTAAGAAACTTTGATCATGATAGTGATGACTGGTTCTAAGCTCCACCCCCTCTTTCTTCTTAAGTAGTTCACCACACTACTCTGGAAATCTTAAATCCCTTAGTCACTTAACATCTCAGAAATGCTGGGCTGGAGGGTATAGTGTTAAAAATGTATATATGCATATGAGAAATTTATATGTAGCATATGTCATGATCTCAAGACATATGCGTTGAGTTGGGCTAATTTCCCTACCCCCATGCTTCAATTATGCTTAAAGATGGGGTGCATGAAAAAGACCAAGGGGGTATAGAGAGAGACCAATATTTTCAACCTCAAAACGTGGAGATGGGATTGGCTTCTCTCAGATTGCATGTGGATGGCTTGGGTTGACCCTGTAATTTTATTAACAAAGAAAATAAAAGAAACAAACATAAAAATAACCACTAGTTTATTCAAAATAAATCAAAGTTCCTACTCAAGCACCTTTATTTAGGATTTGTTCTTCATTCGACGGAGATACTTCAATCAACTATTTTGTTAGTAACATATCTCATTCCACATATGCTCTGATCCTTTGCCCATTTAATTTAAAAGTTCTTTCCATTTTAGTGTCCTCCATCAGCACTGCTCCAGAATCATATACGGCGCATATTGTGTAGGGACAATCCCATCGTGATTTTAGTTTTCCCGGGAATAATTTAAGGCATGAATTATAAAGCCAAACTCTATCATTTATTCTGAAGCTCTTACTGGATATGAACTTGTCATTGTAGTTGTTTAGTTTCTTCTTGTATATTTTGGCATTTTTGTATGATTCATTTCTAATATCCAGAAGTTCATGAAGTTGAAGAAGATGTTTCTTCCCTACAGCCTCAAGGTCCATGTTGAGCTGCTTAACTGCCCAATATGCTTTGTATTCTAATAGTTCTACTAGTAAGTGGCAGGCTTTTCCATAAATTAAACGAAAAGGCGATATGCCTAGGGGTGTCTTATAAGCTGTGCTGTACACCCATAGTATATCTACCAATTTATCCAACCAATCTTTTCCATGAGGCCTTGCAATCTTTTGAAAAATCTTCTTGATCTCGCAATTGCTGACTTCTGCTTGCCCATTGGCTTGTGGGTGGTATGGCGTCGTAACTCTATGCTGTACACCGTGTTTCTTTAAAATATTTCTGAAATGCTGATTTGTGAAGTGGGACCCTCCTTCACTAATGATGGCCTATGGACATCCAAACCGTGCCAATATATTTTATGAAACAAATTTGACTACTGCTTTATGGTCGTTTGTTTTAGTGGGTATAGCCTCAACCCAGTTAGAGACATAATCCACGCCAACCAAAATATACTCATTTCCATATGTGGGAGGAAGTTGTCCCATAAAGTTCATTTCCCATATATCAAAGCTTTCCACTTCAAGGATTGGATTCAGTGGCATCTTGTCTTTCTTTGAAATATTCTTGAATGATTAACATTTTAAACATATCTCATAGAAACGTTGGGAGCCCTTGAAGAGTGTGGGCCAGTAGAATTCCATTGGAGAACCTTCGCTCTTGTTGTTTCACCTGAAAAATGTCCCCACAAGGGAGCAAATCACACATTTCTAAAATATACAAATGTTCGCTCTCTGGAACACATTGTTGGAGAATATGGTCAGGTCCAAGTCGATATAGTTCAGGGTCATCCCAAATGTAGTCTCTAATGTCACTAAACAATATCTTTTTCTTTTCTCGATGTAACACGACCGACGCTGGGATCAAACAGCTCATGTTATGCCACTGATGGCGCATGCCATCAAGAATCAACCACGACGTCGTCTCCGCTGCTGGCCACTATCCTCGAAAGCCGAGTGAAAGATGCTCGACTATTGCATTTTGTTTTTCATCATTCTTGTTTTCTTGTGTTTTGCATTTTCCTGTCTTCGTATTCATCCATTTTTGTTGCACTTCGACGAACCCCGTGCCGTGTTTTGTCGTCCTTGGGGGGGGGGGGGGGCCTTAGCCATTCTGGACCTCCTCCCTTGTGCCTTTGTTTCTTTCTTTTCTTTTTTATTTAAATTTTCCCTCTTTATCTTGTAATGAGGGGCCCATTATATAAGGCCCCCCTTAATGGACCCTTCTCCCCCATTGTTGACCTAGCTAAGGGGGCCCAATTGACCTCTTCCTCTTTATAAGGGAAGAGGGGATGCCCTAGCTCGTTAGACCAGGAAGAACAGAAGAAGAACAATTTCCTGTTGAATTTCTGGTCTTCCCCTTCTATAGAGAAGATCTCAGAGAGGAAGAGGAGAAGAGGAGAGCGAGGAGGACTGCGAAAAGAGGATCCCTTTGCGTGCCGAATGATTCCCTTCTCTAGTTCGTTGTGTGTGGCCCCATTGATCCCGCTGGCAAATTCTCCACTTTGTTCAAGTGTCAATCAATCTCAATGCCAACAAAATGAAGATTGTGTGAGAGTCCCTCCGCCCTTCAATTGTCGACAGGAAAATCTCCCAAATCAAACCCTCTTGTCAGAGAAGGTGAAAGGGTGCCATCTGCATACATGCATCGGGAGCAATTGGCCGCGCTGCATTGGCCACTACTTCTTGATTCGAATATTGTCACTGTTCGTGGAAGAAATGTGTTGCAAATTTAGGCGCCTTGTCCCTAACGGTGGTCAACTGGAAGGCGGACTACTGATGCTGAGGAATTGGGCGAATTGCTGATCTTAACAAGGATTGGGGTGGGGAAATTCTGATCCTGTTGGCCGCTCCTTTTCCCTGCCCCTACTTCACCACAGTCTCACCTCCATTCGCACCCCACCCTTGTGGGATACAAGTGACTACGGCCTCCATCCCATTCTCTATCAGCGTCCTTGGAGCATTGTCGCACCTTCTAGTCTCATTGCTGACCGATGGCATGCCGCTTGATTCCCCGTGGACCAACCCGTGTCCAGCCTTTGATGTGACAGCATCCTAATGGAGGAGACCCTGTCTCGGGCTTCCCCTTTGCCAGGTGAACGACATCAGTCATGGAGGCCGAGATATAGTTCAGCTGGCTTAGGACCGCACGGGGAGCCACTACCCACGCGGTTAAAGTTCCCTGGACCCGATTGAGACCATTTGATTGCACATGCCTGATAACCTTCACGTCAATGAATGGGAGCTCCATCACAATGGTGGGACTTCCCATTACTCACTGCTCACTTTTTTGTCACCTTTTTCGGAAGTGCATTACTCTAGGGTGCGTCACAAAGACCGATCACTAGCTGGAGCCATGACCGATGCCTCGCTCGTCTCCTCTCCTCCCTGACCTTTGCTTATTGCTCCAGCACTATCGTTGCTCGCCAAGTTACCACCCGCTCTCCGGCACTTCTCTTCCCCACTCCTTCGACCACCGCCGATGGTCATCGAATTCTGCACCACGAGTCCAATAACAAGGTACGTCGTGCTCTCCCCACGCTCGTTTATTTATCCACTGATGTATAATTTTGATTTGACTCCATCGCGTTCATGTTAGCTAGGTGAGAGAGGTATTGAGCAAAACTAAGACTTCTGAGTATCTTAATGATACAAACGAGACTGTATGTTATGTGCGAGTGCTACAAACTGAGTCCGGTCGGCCGTATATGCCCTCGTCACTTCCATGTGGTTCAAGAGGCCACCTTTGCTGTCACCCAGCGACCCTGTCCAAGCTCGGAGCTTGGCGCCTCACTCGAGTCGAAGCCTGCACGTACGACACATAGGATATTCATTACATCATAGTCACATCAACCCGTTAAGGTTACCTTCATTGGACGACGACACTGTTGATGTTAGATACCACCATCCATTATCGGCATCGGGCCATCATACTCGAGGACGACGTCCCCGACGATGTCTGACATCAACCATAGGGAGGGCGAGTGCAGTCATGTCATATAGCGACGATGAGTAATGATGATGTCATGTTAATGATAATAAGACAATCAAATTGACAAGAAGTAGAAATTTGATATCGGCGTACACCAACGACTACTAGGCTACACTAAGCATGACCTGGAAAGTACACTTGGCTCTAATGATTTGAACATTGGGTGGAAGGATGATGGTGTGAGCTTGGCTACTGCTGCTAATGCACACGCCCTCGATGGTCCAAACAAAGAACGTACCGATTGAAATCCTAATCCTCGAAACATGAATCCTACCTATCACTAATCTAACCCCGCAGGTGGAGAAAACGTTCGGAGGCACTTAAAGAAATAATTGAACGCTTAAGAGGGATGAAGTGTGGGCATCCAATTTGTGATGGCTGGGCTGACTTGTATTTGAGCAATAACGAGTTTGACAGGTGACCCCTAGATAGGAGTCTAACGATGATGAGCAACGACGAGGCAATGATGAACAACGACAATGAGGGAAACATCAAAGGCAGTGATGTGGGCAGGGACAAAGATGATGAGCACGACGGTGGCAATGACAGTGCGGCAACAGAGTGGCGCGAGCTTGGGGCGGGGCAGCCAGAGCAGCAGAGTAAGCAGCAGCAAGCATGGCAAAAAGCCCAATAGTGGTAGGGCATGACGGCGTAAAGGCAGTAGAGTGACGTGGTGCGGATGCGGAGAAATAAGTAATGCGCGATGGCTAGGTGATATCAAAGTAATGTAAATGTGGCCGCCGACAGCTGCGGCGACCGTGGGCTGTTGCGGCGGCCAAGGACAGCTATAGTGGCTCTAGTAGTTACGGGCTGATTCGATGGCCAAGGGCAGGTGCAATGGCTCAGGTGGCTGAGGGTTGATTCGACGACCACAGGCCGCTGCGGTGGCTGTGGGCGGCTAAGGTCAGGGGCGGCCGTGGGCAATTGAGGGTGGCTCTGGCAGTCGAGGGCAGCTACAAGGCGGCTGAGAGGCGGCCGAGGGGTGGCCGCAGGGCAGTCATGATGCCGAGCTACCGAGAGGTGGCTACGATGCTAGGTACGAGGGTGCCCGTGGGCTGACCTGGCTCAACGGCCATGTGGGTCGACTGTGGGGATTGATTGCAGGGCAGCGGTCGCTGGACGACCGTGGGCATTGGCCAAGGGTCGAGGGCTGAGGGGTGATTATGCTTGGAGCTACGACGATGATGACGGCGGCGGAGGTTTCTAGCGAATGCGGCGGCAGTTTTTGGCAAAGTCTAAGGTTTCTTCTCTCTCTCTCTCTCTATTTTTGCAGAGGCATTTTTGTAAACATGACTAAAACTAAAAAAATCAGTTAAAATTACTTAAAATCTTATTTTCTTCAATCTTTCTTCTCTTCTCTCTTCTTATGGGTGAGCCCCAGCTTTTATAGGGGCAATTATGGGACTTCCCCTTAAACGTAAAGAGGAAAAGGCCCAAATAGGAGTAACTGGGGGCCCCAATAGGAGAGAGAAAGCTACGAACATGCCCACACAGGGACTCATACATGCACAAACGTGTCGGTCCATACACCAGTCCAAACACATGGGAATAAACATAAAACACACACATACGCGGCCAAAATACAAGGCCTATTAAGCTAAGAAAATATAAGGAAAGATAACGTCAGACCTTTGTGGCCCTTGACGAGGCTGGGTACTCCGACGGATGAGTCCTATGCATGAGCGCCCACTCGACGAACTTGTTCGGTGGGCCCTTCAAAGCTGGATTGTCCCCTATCATTTCTCTTCTCCAAAATTTTGGAATTACACCTGTGGCTAAATAGTTCATAATGTGAGCATACCGTTGAGTTTCACTATGTTCAACCTGGATCAAGTATTCATCCAGAAATTGTTCAACAATACATCCCCGCATGACTCAACCATTAATATAATTAAGTGGTCTGCAACTGATTTCTCATTTCCCTTTTTGTTCTTAATCTATAAATCAAACTATTATAACAAAAGTACCTATCCGATCAATCTTGGCTTAACATCCTTCTTGGATCACAAATATCTCAAGGCTGCATGATCACTATATATGATGACTTTATCGTTTAAGGAGTACGTCCTGAATTTCTCGAATGCAAACATGACAGCAATCAATTCATTTTCTATAGTAGTATAATTTGTTTGTGCATCACTGAGGGTCTTACTGGCATAATTGATAGCCAATGGCTTGTTGTCCAGTCTTTGACCTTGGACTGCTACTGCAAAATTTGATGCATTAGTCATGATTTGAAATGGTTTGTCTCAATTTGGAGCTTGGCGGATAGGTGCATCATCAGATCCACCTTTAATTCTCGAGAGGCTACCTCTGCCTTTATGTCCATGACAAAATCTGTGTCCTTTTATAGTAATGATGTCAATTGGTTTGACATTTTTGAGAAATCTTTCAAAAATCATCAATGAAATCCCACGTCCCAAAAAGGATTGAATATCTTTGACGCTTATTGGTAGGGAAATTTTTTGAATTATTTCAGTTTTTGCTTTGCCTACCTCAAGCCCTCTTGATGAGACAACGTGTCCTAACACCACTCCCTCTTTGACCATCAAGTGCGATTTCTCCCAGCTACGGACCAATTTAATTTCTATACAAATGATTAAAACTTTGGCTAATATGGACATGCATTCTTCAAATGTCATACCAAAGACTGAGGAATTTTCCATGAAAACTTCCATGCTTTCTCCGATGAGGTTGGAGAAGATTGTAGTCATACACCTTTGCAAGGTTGACGGGGCATTGCATAACCCAAATGGCATTTGTTTCAACGCATGAGTACCAAATGGGTATGTAAAGGTGGTTTCTTTTTGATCTTTTTGGGAGATAGCAATCTGATTGTAATCCGAGTACCCATCTAGGAAGCAGTAATATGAATGCCCTGTCAAACGTTCATGAATTTGATCAACAAGAGGTAGGGGAATATGATCTTTTTTGTAGAAGAGTTCAATTTTTGGTAATCGATGCAAACTCTCCATTTGGTGGGGAGTGTAGTTTGAATGTCCTCCCCTTTCTCATTCTTTGCTACATTAATTCCTGCTTTCTTGGGCACAACATGGATAGGGCTTACCCAAGGGCTGTCTGAGATAGGATAAATGATGCCGGCTTGTAATGATTTCATAATCTCCTCTTTAACAGCATCCCAAACTCTTTGGTATAATCGTCGTTGAGGTTCCCTTACTGGCCGAGCATTCTCCTCAAGGTAGATTCGATGCATGCATACATGTGGGTCCAGACCTTTAAGGTCAGCGAGTGACCATCGTAGAGCTTGACTATGTTTCCTTGAGTAAGTTTAGTAGTCTATCTTCTTGGTCAGATGTAAGAAGAGCAGATATGATCACTGGTTTTTGTTTCACTGTCTTGAGTTCCATCTTAGATTCAATAAATTGGTCTGAAAGATGATCCTCTAAATTCCCCATTTAACTTAATGCCTCCACGAATGACTCCTCCATAACTTCATCCATGATCTTAATTGCGCTTAACTCCTCTATAGATTTAGATGGATACTTCATGAGCCATGCAATGTGTTGGGTTCTAGAGACCTTGACATGGATGAATAAATGAAAATGATGTGCAGCGAAAGACTTTTGCGACTCGAATGACATCGACAAAAATATTGGATAAAGTACCTTTTCATGGATCGCATCTGTGATTTCTTGGATCTTGGAGTGAGACGAGTCGAGCTGCTCATATGTGCAGCCTCTAGACATATCCACGTGGTCATCGACACATCGGATCTCCTCCTTCTAGTTGATGAACCCCGTTCTTTCTTCGTCGGTGTCGTTACGTCCTCTCGATCACATCAGGCATGGAGAGGGGGTGGGGGGAGAGTGGAGAAGAAGGGGAAGGCCCCTGAATAATTCTGGCTCGGGTGAATTTTGTTCAGGGCCTTCCCCTATTTATACTTAGTGTGTATTTTTCACAAAACCCCCAAAACTCAAGTATATCTTCCAACATCCAAAAGACCATTTGCGTGTGACCCTCAAGGCCCATGTATCAGTCTAGTTAATGACTCCAGTGGCCCAATAAACCTTTATTGGCAATCCAAATTAATCAACTATATCATCATATAGATTAATTAATGTCGGATTGATTTAACCCAATCGATAGTATGAGACCCCCACACGTGGGGTGCCAAGCTACACGTCGTGTCTTAGAAGATACAAAGGAGTGTTGTATCGACTCACCCATGGAACCTGTTCATCATCGCTTACCGTGTATGTATAATCCCTCATCCACTTGATACTCCTTGGACAACTTAGGGTATGGTCAACTGTCAAAGCCTAATCGATCATCCGAGTTAGTACTAATGCATTTGGAAATCATTGGAGAACTCTTCTCTAATATTTCAATGCCCTGGTCAAGGACTTCATTGAATCATCTTCCTAGATCTGTCACCTCTTATACCGAGGGTGGACAATCCCATCTTGACCACTCAATCGCCTTAGTGTATTTCTTGATGCACCCGAACTAAGACCACTTAGAATCCAATGATTAGAGACTCGTTGGCCATAGCCAAAGTACAACTGTCCATCCACAAGATGTCTTTCGTGTCTCAAGTCTATGGACCACTTACACAACCGTGACGTGAATCAACCTGATTGATAGTTCTATATAATACCATTTAGGGATTGTATGGATCAATTCAGTGAACGTTTCCACTAAAGAGCACCCACTATCTATCCCTAGTGTCGCCACACTAATGGCTACGGGACCGGCCATACTTATCATATGAGTGAGGCTAGATAGTGCTATTCTATCTGGATACTTTGATTGAAGTAGTCCCCAGCCTCTTACAGTCCATCCCGTCTCATCTTTCTTTGTTTATCGTATCCAATGCATTATTTCTTTACTTAAAAAAATGAAGATGAAGAAGAAAACGGACTTCGTACGAAGGTTCCAAAGGCGCTTAGGAGCAGAAGGGGCGCAGCGTGCTTGGGTTGCAAGCTCCTTGGTAGTAGAGTTACGTTAGGCGTGAGTTTACGAGCGGGGATTTTTTCTTCATTCCGATATGGGCTCTACCACAGGCTCCATATCCAGTAGTTACTCCATTGGCAGGACCCTCAAGCCCCACCTAAGTTAGCCAAGACCTTATCGAAGCATGAAAAAAAAACCCACCCTAGCAGATAACGTTGATTCATCGCTTGGTTGGAACGATGGCGCGGTTTTGGTTATCAACTAGCCAAGTACTGATCGGTTCAGGTAACGCGAAGTTTTAACTCCCTAGGCCATTTTTCTCGGCCGACAAAAGTGGACCTATCTCTGATCCATAAAGAGTTGCTTCAGCAGCATTCGAGTCGAAAGAATACGGCCGCGCTCCACTCCCGCTCGTAAACTTCACGCCTCCTTCCAAAAGAAAGTGGTTATGTAGTTATGAGGGGCGAAGCGTTGGAGTGTGTCCAGTCCCTGCCCAGCAGGGCATTGTAGGTTGATTGAGCATCAACCAAACAGAACACGGTCAGTGCCACTCGGGTTCCTACGGTCAATTCTACGGGCAGAACTCCCAGCGCTGGAGTTGATCCGCCGTTGAATCCGTTATGTAAACATAACCTTTGTCTTTCTTAAAAAATAAGAACCTTATTTATTTCATAAGGTTCTAAGAGGCGAGTTTCTGGCTTCGCTCTTAAGCGCCCGCTCACTCGCCCCTTTGGAACCTTTATTTACTTCTGTACTTCTTGACGAACGTTTCATCGTTTCTTCTGAATCTTCATCTTCATTGACTTCTTAGAATCTTCATCTTCATTGACTTCTTAGAATCTTCTCATTTCTTGCTCCTAAGCTTCTGCTCATATCATAAACTCGCACGCCCCTAAGTGCCCGCTCGTAAACTCGCTCATCTTAATCTTCACGCTCCTCGCATCTGAATATGAAGATTCTTCGCTTCTATGCCCTCATCTTCACGCTCGTCTTCCTCCACATATATTCACTGCTTTTGCACCTTCAGATTAATTCACGCTCCGTCACGCCTGAATCTTCATCTGAATCTTCACGCTCCGCCGCACCTGAATCTTAATATATGAAGTGCTTCTGCGCCTGAATCTTAATATTCACACTCGTCTTCATCTTCACACTCGTCGCGCCTTCATCTTCATTGACTTCGTAACATGAAGATGCAGCTGAATGTTATAAAGTCAATGAAGATTCAGATGAAGAAGGAATGAAGTTCTGAAAAAAATGAAGGAAGTCAAAGGGTCTGAAGGTTCTGAGGTCACGTTACGAAGTAAATGAACAGAAAATGAAGAAAATCAATCTATATTAACAAACAAAGTTGAGCTGTATGTGTTTGCTTACTATATAATTGACAGGTAGTTCGTTCTGATTAAAAAAAGAATAACCTATTCCCACGACAAGTATTAGACAAACAATACCATGTCTTACCCATATTTGTTTTAGAGGTCGGGAATGATAATTCGACTTTTATCAAGCTACAAGCAGCTCACTTTGGACTGATCTGTGCTTTGATCTCTTATCCTAAAGTTAATAATCTTTTTTATTTCAGAACGTAATTCCTCAATCGGAACCTCCTGGTGTGGCGATCAGGTTATCCAAAGGTTCTTCAATAAGTTATGTTTACATAAGTTGCTTTATTTTGCTTATCAGAACAGAACATTTCTTCCTCAACCCTAGGCCATTTGTAGCAGCCAAGGATTAGTTCGATCCATTAGGTTCTTCGATTTATGAGCAGAACGTTATCTTTAGATAAAAACACATTATGAAATAAAGAAGGCACGAGGAGCGTGAATATTAAGATGAAGGCGAGCGTGAATTAAGATGAAGGCGCGACGGAGCGTGAAGATTCAGGCGCGACAGAGCGTGAAATAATCTGAAGGTGCGGAAGCGGTTCATATATGAGGATGAAGACGAGCGTTCAGATGAAGACGAGAGTGAAGATTAAGGCGCGGAAGCGGTTCATATATGAAGATGAAGGCCTGAGTGAGCGGGAGCGGGAGCAAGAAATTCAGATGAATCTGCTAAGAAGTCAATTCAGATTAAGATGAATGTTACAAAGTCAAATAAATTCTTGCAGAACCTTATAAAATATTTAATGTCATGATAGGTGTATGTTATTGTTCTAATTTAATGTCATGCACTTCAAGTAAATCAACTCCTTTCTCAGTCCTATTCCTATGAATGAATACCCCTTAGAACACACCGTTCTAAAAGGATTGTGAATGCTTTCTCTCGGACAGTTAATAACTCCGCATTTCTTAATCGCTTGGAGCGAGCAATAGCCTTCTCTTATTTTAATCGCTCGGAGGTTGATGCGATTCATTGTAAAAAATGACATGTTCATGGTTTTGTTTTTTTAAAATATATGTTTTTACCCCGGCATGTTAGGGAATGAGGATTTTTTCCCCTAAAGAGAGCCAAGAGTTATAGGTGTATTTTGAGTTACAGATGTATTTTTAGTTACAGGTGTATTTTTAGTTACAGGTGTATTTTGAGTTATAGGTGTATTTTTAGTTACAGGTGAATTTATACTGTATTATTTGACTCATAGGTGTGTTTGAGTTATAGGTGTATTTTTTATTTACAGGTGCATTTTGAGTTACAAGTGTATTTTCAGGTGTATTTTTAGTTACAGCTGTATTTATACTGTATTATTTGACTCATAGGTGTATTTATACTGTATTATTTGAGTCATAGGTGTGTTTGAGTTATAGGTGTATTACACACATATATTAAAATAATTCCGGTTCCGGGTGTGGGATGGTGTGTATTTACTCTTATAAACAGTATAAATACACCTGCAAATAAAAAATAAACCTATAACTCTTGGCTCTCTTTAGGGGAAAAAAATCCTCATTCCCTAACATGCTGGGGTAAAAACATATATTAAAAAAAAACAAAACCATGAACATGTCATTTTTTACAATGAATTGCATCAACCTCCGAGCGATTAAAATAAGAGGAGGTTATCGCTCGCTCCGAGCGATTAAGAAATGTGGAGTTATTAACTGTCCGAGAGAAAGCATTCACAATCGTTTTAGAACGGTGTGTTCTAAGGGGTATTCATTCATAGGAATAGGACTGAGAAAGGAGTTGATTGACTTGAAGTACAGTTCGGCTCCTATCTACCGTTGGTGTTAAAGGGAGAACTGCGAGGAGCCAACCCTGGTACGAGAGGACTGGGTTGGGCCAACCTTTGGTGTACCGGTTGTTATGCCAATAGCAGCACCGGGCAGCTAAGTTGGTATGGAAGAACTGCTGCTTAGCGGGAAATCCTTCTCCATACAAGTTCTTGTACAAGGTTTTTGAACAGAACTTTGATAGGCGAGAGGTGTAAGCAGTGCGAGGTGTAAGCAGTGCGAGGTGTCAGCTCAGTGAATGGTGGCATGGTGGGGGTCCTCAATTCACTCAACTCTCCGCATTTCAAGGAAGATGACAAGGGGTAGGATAAATTTTGTCTATTATTCTTTTTAATAGTATGACTAGCATATTGATCCATATTTCAGTAGTAAAACTAAAGCATTCTGGTTACTGAGGTGCACAGATTCCTATGTCGATTAGAGAGAACAAGGAGAAGATTAAAATGAGTTAATTTACATCCCAAGAAAGAAAACCATAGGCCTGGAAATGGCCGTTTAGTTTAGTTTACTGATGTTATCATCTTAATCGTCAAATTAGCAAACTAGAAATTTCTCTCGATGTTTATACAGAGTTTTTTTTAGCCCAGTCTATGACACTGTAGACAAAACTACTTGGGCTCAGAGTTGTGACCTAAGTTATATTTTCACACCAATAACTTTTTAAATTTAGAAGTATCTACACCTTGCCGGGACTAGACTAGGAGCACAAAATATCTGTATTCCTTTAGACCTCCAAAGTCGTCGAAATTCATTTGTCCCAATGCAATGAGATTTAAACGGTAGAAAAAGATCCCATAACTTTTTAATTAAGGCTCGCCTTTCCATAAGACCACCTCATTTTTCCTCTCCTAAGATCCAAACATCCTAATGGTCCATAAAGGCATAAGGTCGTATTCTGTACAGTAAATAGGGGTACGTGTAAAAACCCAGTGAAAGACTTTATAAAAAATGAAGAACCTTGCTTTGCATGTGGAATTATTATTTGAATAGTAATTTCTGATTATCGATTTAAATGGATAACGGGATACAGTAATAGAAAAATAATAGGGAGCCAGCTCTTTCTAGTGGGGTACACAAAACACAGAAACGTCAAACTACTTGCATAGTTTGGTTAAAAACGTATCACTGCCGTTTCGACCATTAAATAATAGCGAACCATCTGGGTCCATGTTTGAAAAAGATGCAAGCGATTTGGGGTAGCTATTTACGTCCTCTGGTAGCATGTGAGTATAAAAGAAAGAAACTCTTTCATAAGAAAGATATATAAGTTATAAGAAAATCCTGCAAGAAACATTTCCGCCCTTAATCTGTGAATAAATATCCTCAATGAGTTCCAAATTTCCTTCCGATAATTCTTCTCACCACCAGTATTCTTCGTTGATGCAGCGTCTTTGTCCCCGCACGCAGCAACCTTTGTTTCTATCATAACTATGTGGCGAGAGAGCGCGATAGAGGAAGAATAAGAAAGATCGTAAATGATAAAGAAACAGAGAGACAGACAAAAACAGAGACGGATGATTGATCCGAGAAAAGTAAACATTCCATTTGACAGCGGACTTTCCTGAGATCCCCCCAAAAAAATACCAAAAAGCTGTGTAAAAATCTCAACAAAGAAAATATTACAGTACCCAAAAAGTCTAAGCAAAAGGAATAACCAGGCCTGGCAGAAGACAAGGATCGCCGAAGTCATGACGATCACGTCGACTGATGGCCTAGTTTCTCGAGTTGACAGTAACAGCGGGTTAGGTCCAGACTACACGAAATCTTGCACTATGGCCCAATAACAACCGTTTAGTCTCGTCGCAATCTATTTTGACAGAATGACAGGACCCGATCTTTACACCAATAGCGCGAAGAAAAAATCAGAAGAAGAATAATTTTGGGGGGCGGCGCGAACTATCCTGAACTCGCAAGTTGCATTTTTTGAGGGAGATGAAGACTTCGTCCAAGCCGTCGAGGGCCCAGCCATAGTGCATGATTATTGGTTTCTTAAACATTAACATGCTTAATTTTGTTAATCAACTTGCAAAAGAGTGGGTGCATTCATTGATTTCGGCCTCCATTTCGACGTCATTTATAAATTTTATATTCACATTTACGGTAGCTCTACATTATGAGCAGGCATCCCTTAATGAAATGAAGATGAGACGATATTCTCAGTTGACTAGGCCTTTCGAATAATTCATCCAAAAGGCCCGAGAGAAAATCTAATATTGTATTAGTCTCTCAGACCTCACGTGCGAGTTTACCTTTTATGTAGGCATTCCGACGACGGTTGTTCCGTGGAGTATTGGTTCTTGAAAGCTTGATCTCAGCAACTTGGCAATTAGAAAACATTTTTTCTGGCTTTATTTACGCGTCTTCTATTTATTTGAATATTCCCACTGCGCCAACATTTGTAGGAGGCGTTCAATTATAAAAATTAAAAAACAATGTTTCACAAGGATTCAAAATATTTTCTCAGTTTAATAATGTGGCGGCATGATTCATCCAAGCGGGCCCAACGACTAAATTTCATACTGTATTGTTTTGGCACCTCATGTGTAATTCTAATCCAGGGATGTCCTATTGTTGACAGCTTCGGCTCAACCATAAAGCGATAAAAAAATTTGTGTGGGAAAACCATGCCAATGTTAATGAATGGGTAATCGGAATCATCCCTTGCGGATAAGAACAACTCGTATTTTATTCTATCAGCACGGTCCATGCAACCTGGTTCCCCAAAGCATTCAGCCATGTTTCCCCAAACCCGTGTCGAACACGAAATAACGGTACGTGTAGAGACTCAATGAACGATATTCTAGAAAATGAAGTACCTTGCGTTGCGTCTTTTGTGGAATTATTATTTGAATCTAAGAAAAGGCCCAACACAAAGAACCCTTTAGTTCAAATACCCTCTTATGTACGTATAGATATTCTTGGTGACGAAAGCATTATTAGAACAAAAGGCTGTATCATATACATAGCGCACAAATTAAGATGATACATCAGACATCGTATGCCAAATTATTATCGTGGAGTGGCATAGAAAATGAGCGCGCTGTTCAAAAAAACCGCTAGGAAGTATTTCTATCTGAGACACTATTCATCTCCGATTTATCCAAATTCTCCTGGAATAGTAATTTTGGATAATCGATTTAAAGGAAGAATAAGTTAGCACAAGGTCATCCAGTTAGATCGGCTAGGCGGCGCGAACTTTCCTGCAGTCGTCAGTTGCTTTTTTCGAGGGAGCTGAAGACTTCGTCTAAGCCAAGAGGTCAGCCACACTGCTTCATTATTAGTTTGCTCAACGCTACCAGCGGGTCAAAAGTTAAAACCTTTATTTTTTGTTTATCAACATGCCAAAGAAACGGTACGTTCTTTGATTCTGAATCATCCCAGACGGCTATGAACTTAATATTTATCTGTTATTCGTCATCAAAGAATTTCATACTTATCTTTGCGCTGGCCCTACGTTCGCAGAAGCCGATCTTTTAATGAAACGTGGATGAGACGATTCTCTCAGTCGATTAAGCCCGAGCAATAATTCATCCAAAAAATCCCAAAATAATAAATCTAATACCGTATTTGCCTCACAAACCATCTGTACTAGTTTTCTTCTGGCGGATGCATTATGACAACGGCTGCTCCGCGGAATATCGGGTCGTTGAAAGGTCGGTCTCAACCCTTCGGCAATAAAAAAAAATTAGTTCGCAACACCATGCCAATATTAATGAATAAGCAATCCGAATCATCCCTTACAGCTAAGAACAACTCGTATTTTATTCTATCAGCACGTCCATGCAACATGGTTCCCCAACGCATTCCGTGTGTTAACTATTATAAAACTTTCCCCTCCGCTGCCCACAAAACCATCAAGGAGCCTCTCCCCCCTTGAGTAGAGATATCCCAAAGTTAAGATCTAGCATTCTTCTTAGAGGCAAGCCAGAAAATGGCAGCTCCTCGTCTCCCCCTGGCATTGGTCGCTTGTCTCCTTGCGTTTGCCGCTGCACGCTCGGTCCAAGCGCAAAAAACACCCCTCAGGACTACTTGGCTGTCCACAACTCAGCTCGAGCGGCCGTAGGGGTGGGTCCGATGGTGTGGGATGCACAGGTTGCGGCATACCCCTGAACTACGCTAACCAGAGACGTGTCGACTGCAGCCTTATCCATTCCACTTTAAGCAACTACGGCGAGAACCTCTTCTGGGGTTCTGGGAAGGAATGGACGGCCAGAGAGGCAGTACAATCCTGGGTGAACGAACGCGGGGACTACAATTATGCGACAAATACCTGCACACCGGGAATGGTCTGCGGTCACTACACACAGGTGGTCTGGCGTAACTCTGTGAGGCTCGGCTGTGCCCGCGTCAAGTGCAACAGCGGAGCCATATTTATCACCTGCAATTACAGTCCCCGCGGCAACTTCATCGGCCAACGACCTTTCTAAGCGCCTATTTTCGGTTACTTGTTTGTCGCGTATGCAAAATAACTGCAGGAGCAGCCCCAGCCTTATGGGTTCAATAATAAATCGTGCGACCTAAATTTCAGAATAAGTTACATGTCATGTGTTCAGAAGGTCAAAGTGCTCGAGCTTTGATTAGCACGAATAATTAATTTCAATCAACCAGTTCATCTGTCTAATTTTTTTCCTGAATATGCTGAACCGGATAATCCTAGCTTTTATCTCTTGTTACCCACCCAATTAGTCTTCTCTATTGGTGCAGTATACTGTTCAAATGTAGATATGTTTGCGACTTTTCTGGGAAGTGATGGACTGTTATTTTTTTAAAAAGATGTATTAAGAAGTTTTAAAGGGACAGTTATAAACAGAGTTTTATGTATAACGTTTGAATGAAATCAATTTTGTTTTAATTTAATCCCATAGGTTATCATAGGCAATCTTAAGTTGTGATGTTCTTTTACACACTAAACGAACCCCATCAACAGAAAACATAAATGAAAAAAAATAAAAGGAAGTCTTTTATATAGTCACTGTACAACAATTATCATTTATTTTTATGAATTGACTGTATAAACGTCTTTCTTCTTGGATCTTAACATAGGTAAACATTTCATCAGAAAGTTTATACAAGAAAATCACTAAGATATCAAATTCTATAATGAGCTTTTCTATGTTGATTCCCATTGTTATTGATAGTGCAAGAACATCGGATCCCACAATCTACTCTAGAAATAATAGCAAGTAAATTGCATTTTAGTCTGTTTGTTAAATCATTGCATACAATGGGGTGAAAGAGGAAATCATATCACAGTATGTTTTATTTTTTCTTATAGCATTCTTTGTAGTCAAGGATAGTTGGTAAAAATAAATTTAACAATCGCTTATATTTTTATATTTCTCTGACCAAGGAATTTCCATGTTCTGCAAAACCTCAACTATTGTTGGAAGCTCATCTTTCATGCAGCATCTTTCATGAAAATAATACGTAGATCAAGCGCCAATTTTGGAATCATTACTTGCATCAATCAAACGCATAATCCAAGCTCTAATTTTCACAAAAGCTTAGATATTTGCCTTAAATATCCAAAATATCATTTGGACGATGAAGTGAGAAGAGAAAATTATTCAAAATTTAGGTTAACTTAATGTCGTTTAGTTAAGATTTGGCAAACAATATTATGAAACATTTTAACTTACCACATTATATTGTCTATATAGAAGCGTGGGTTTGACTATACATGAGCAAGAAACTGATTTTCGGAATTTTCTGGGCATAAAAATGGTAGAGCCAAGTCATTTCAGAAAAGAAATATCAAAATAGGAAATACTAGTATTGTATTATAATTTTTCTAACTTACATCTTAAACATAAAATAAACAACAGGAACTACCTAACACAAAAACACGTTGATTTCTTAATGCATCAGTACTAACACAGACAATCCAATAGGGTTTTGCATTAACCATACCTTAAGTCATCCTAGGTGTATTAAGGAGATGAGGGATTCTAAACACAGTTGCATGAGTATAATAATTTGTATCTTCTGGACCGCAACGTGTACTTTGGTACCCAAGGCTGGAAACCCATTATATTGATTAGGCCAAATATGTATGCGATTAATTACTCTATAGAATAATATTGATAGTTAATTCGGTTGGTCAATAAAGGTTATTGGGATATTGGCATCCGTATCTTGACAGATAGATAAGCTTATAGACTCAAACGTGAATGGTCTTTTGGAGGTCACAACATATACTTAAAGTTAAAGGGTTTTATAAAATGCATAAAGTACATGAACAAACCATCAGTCATCTGACTATGCATTCAAATGAACGCTTCTTTCAAAATTCTCTGCTGTCACACATCATCAGACAAATTGGGAATAATTTCTCTATGTTTTCTGTGAGCATGGATCATCGGGCTTTCCAAAAATGAGGTCACCATCAAATTGTCACACAATAAAGTATACATTATGAATCACTCTAAAAACTCAGTTTCAGGTTATAATTTTTCTGAATAAGTAGACCATGACTAATGTATCCCTTGAAGTATCTAAAAGATCGTTGTCTTTCTATCAAACAATGATCCAAGGGGTTTTGCATGCTTTCAGGTACACAGTTAAATGTAAAGCTCCCCTAAGGTCCATTCATTATCTGATGCAGAATGACTAGGACTGACATGGCTAGGAAAGGCTAAATCAACTAGGGATGGATAAAATAGACCACAAAGCAACACGATCGATTTTGAACATTTAAATCCGATGAAAATGTTGATAGTGCAGCCCCTTTCCTCGGTCAAGGGCAAGAGGACTGTCTTACAACCAACGCGGTGAAATCAAAGCTCCGAATCCAATATCCTGAAGGGTTGATCACGAGAAGATTCAAGCCTAGTCAACTAAGTTTAACAGTGGTGGAAAAACACACGAGAAATACTGGACAGGTAATACCAACACCAAAGAAGGAAGAATTGACCTTTGGTAGAAGAGTAGTGCAAAGAGGCGATGTAGAAGATTGTTGATGCGTCGTTGGTGGGAGCAAATGACATGCGCTTTGACAGGGTGTCACCCCCTTGTGGGGTTCGGGGTAGCACCTTGAAACCTAAACGGTAGATGGGGCACGCAGTTGCAGATTGATGTTTCTGAAGCATGCGATGACGTTTATGAAGCAAGTAGTGATGGTACACGATAGGCACACCAGTGGTAGCGTGCGGTGGCCATGCGGTCATGCGCTGCGTGGTGGCCGCACAGACAAGACCGGCACGATGGCCACACGGTGTCTATGCGGGCAAGCGTGGCACTGAGTGTTCGCATGGAAGGGCTCAGAGAGTCGTGGCCATACGGATGGGCGTGGTGCATAGTGTGTGGGCAGGCACCACGCGCGGTGGCAGCAATGATGGGCGACAAACGTGCTGACAGCGGCTACGGGCAATATACCTCTCAACGGCGACATCGGCGACAGCGGTAGAGAGGAGATTAGGGCAACTTTCTTAAGAAGAAAAAAGTTAAATTCCAAAGAAAAATCACCAAGTAACTCAGTACATTATTGGCCTAAGTATAGGCCTTGGAGGAAAGAGAAAATTTAAATAACTGTAAAATTCAAATTTAATTTAAATGACGCTCGCACCCCGGGTACGAAGTCAGTGCTGGTGATGTGTTATGACACGGGACATCTCCAGCGATAGTGGTGTCACGTCCGGCGATGGTGTGTGGTAGTGTGGGCCACCATTATCACACACAAAGGAGGCTATGTAATATTTTGAGATTGACCGGCTGTTATGTAATATAGCTGTTACATGTACGCATTACAAACATTGAAAAGATGTGGGCCTTTATTTGTTCACTAAGTCAAGCAAAACATAAGCTATGGATCTTTTATGAGAAACAATAACATCATTTCAACTTGGAACCAGTAATATGTTCTAGAAATGATGAAAGTGGCCAATAAATTTACAGTTAAAATGTATTTCACAGACTCTATAAGCTCCGTTATCCTGGGGCTCCATGTTCTGACCAACATATCATCAACAAAAATAAAAATATAGTTTCTGTGTGGAGTATGTATTATAAAATAAGTGATGCATTTTGAAAAATACAAAAGTCGAATGAGTATAAGCCAATCTATGAAACCAAGCATGCATAGCATGCTTCAAACTAAAAAATAGCAGTGCCTTGCTGTCAATTTGTGTATACAATTTCATTATGTTGGCACTTAAATTATCATTTCCATATGATTATATTTATCATGAGTCAGTTTTGGAAAAAATACCCAGGTGACATTACTTAAAAAATCATGATTCTATGCTTCATTAAAAGAGTACGAACTTAGATGAGTTCAGACCATCCTCAAAAAAGTAAGTGAATATTTGGAAAGTATATAATCACGATATTTAATGATAAATAAATCGTAAGAGGTAAATGAGTTCAAAATCATTGAGAACTCATATGAGTGAAAGGTGTGGTAGATCAGGTAAATGGAAAAAAAAGCTTCATGTAATTCAAAGAGCACTAAATGCACACACAGCCAGTTGTTAATGAGATTGTGATATCCATGATGAAATGAGACATATCAGACAAAACATATGCTAAACTGTTGATCCCTTTTATTTGATAGAGAAAGACAGTCTAGGAACACTGGCACATCGGAAAACCAATGATCCCAAGTAAGTTTATTTGATTAAAATAAATTAACTAAGGGCAACATATAAACTATACACCTAATCAGAAGCTGTGTAGGCAGAAGGATCAATGATGTTATATGCATTTGTAATTAATATGATGAGAAACTCCACTACCTGGGAACTAATGCCTTTTCACTGTCGATGAGTGAGATGTGTTGCAAGGTTGAATTTGTGAATAAGAGAAATACCCATTGAAAATTTTATTTTTATAATTGAGGCCAAGAGAAATCTCTGTAGTATGATTGACTTCCAAATTACTACATTGTAGTTAAATTTATTACTTTGTAATTTTATGATTAATCTTTTTATGGGACCTCTGGTCTCGATGTCTAAATACTTGCACTTATCGAGACCTCAACACCATTTTATATTCTATCTTTTTCATCCTAATCAAAACCATCATTTCATTGATGGTTCTAAGTAGAGTGTGATCCCAAATGCACATGGTTTGTGATTGGAGGAATACCTTCACATGTTCCCCTTATTTGGTCTTGAGAAAGTTCCACGCCGTCATGAACTTAGTTGTGGGAAATCACCTCTTTAAGCCTAAGATTTTTTTTCATGTAATAAGCCTAAAACGACAAAGTTGTCATCATCTGGGATTTTCCCTCATACCAACCTATGAATGTTCCGAGTTCGATAATGTCACTATCTAGCTGCAAGTAAGTCGGCCCCCATAATTCCTAGAGACTAAATAAACTAATCATAAGCATGGCATCCCTTGATTCTAGTATAGATATAATTATCTGAGATAAAAGTCGAATGAAAATTTTGGTAATGTAGTTGTGCTAGAGATAAAATCATCATCATCTGAGATTGGCCCTCGTACCAGCACTTGATTGCCCTACATTTGAGGATGACATTTTCTAGCTGCAACTAAGTTGGCTCTCATAGTTCCTACATACTAAATGGTGGAGAACAACAGGGAAAGCGCCCCCAACCTCCACATAACGAGATAGAACGTAAAATAACTTAGAATTCCTTTTCTTTCAATAGTTTTGGGTTTTTCTTGTAATTCCAAACGTCCCAAGGGAGAAGGCTATTAAAGTCCCCTCCCTCGATGTAAGCACTGGTGAAAATTTGAATAGAGAAGAGCTTCATTTTCACTCATTGAGCTTCACCGCCGCCGCTGCTGCGCCTCTGCTCCTGTGCAAGGCTATCCTCCTCTCATTTGCGGTGAGCCATTGCCATTGTTAGTGTCTTTTCTGCCGTCTGCAATCTGTCACCTTCATCTTGACGGGTCTCCACCATGGCTATCCGCTGCCGTCCTACATCAAATTGATGGAGAACACCATTCCTCGAGTCTTGCTCCAGAGGAATGAAGATGAAGAAGAAGAGAAGGGACGAGAGAAAGAAGAGAAGAGAGAAGAGAGAAGAGAGACACAGGAATAGCTAAAGATCGTTGTTATTCCGCACTTTTCCTTCTTACATTTGTTGTGTTTATATATCGTATTACATAGCTAAATAAAGAACTTCCGTTTTCATATATCCGTTGTAACAGTTTTACAACGGATATAAACAACAATTTTAATCCCTACCGTTATAACAGGATGGGTGCACCGATCACAGCCGTTGATCGGTGCCGTGGACCCATCTGATATAACGGTTAGCTGAGGATTAAATCTAGCCGTTATAACAGGATGGGTGCACCAATCACAGCCGTCGATCGGTGCCGTGTACCCATCCGATATAACGGCTTTCTTACGATTTAATCCTAGCCGTTATAATACCTTATGTTTTAATCCTGACCGTTACGATGTTTGCCTGATCTATATTTGATCCTAACATCTATGTTTAATCCTAATCTATATTTGAACCTATATTTTGACCCTATTAACTAATCCTCTAACGAGTATAGAAATATTTCAATTCATTACTAACTAATCTTATTAAGGGTCCTAATCCGCTGTCGTCGTCGAGTTCCATGGCGAGTAAAACTCTCCTCTAACAAGCACCCCCTCCACATAAAGGGATAGAACATAACAAACCTTAAATTTCCTTTTCTTTTCTTTCAAAAGTTTTGGTTTTTTCTTGTAATTCCAAACTTCCCAATGGAGAAGGCTATAAAAGCCCCTTCCCTCGGCGTAAGCGTGGGTGAATAGAGAAGAGCTTCATTTTCAATCTGTGAGCTTCACCGTCGCCTCGCTTCTTCTCCTGCGCTAAGCTATCCTCCTCTCATTTGTGATGAGTCATTGCCATCTTCAGTGTAGTTTTTGTCATCAGCAATCCGTCACCTTTTGTCTTCATGATCTCCAACACGGATATGCACTGCCGTCCTGCATCACTGAATGTACTTCTCCTGAGATTGGTATTCCTTAAATGTAGTGTGGAGATGATTATAGCTCATGGTCAAAACCCCAAGATGAAACATATTGCACGAGAGCTTGCTACATATCATTTGCCGCAGTTCTCCCTAAACAACAGGGATAAAGGTTTCTGAGAGAGACAAAAAGATAATATAAAGAGCATGTCCATTACAATTTCACAATAAGTATGTTTAGGGTAATTCTGCATATTTCCCGAAGCATTAATTTTTTAATGTGACAAATGACCAAGAATAAATTTTTTAGTCAAATGTTGGAGTGAAATTTGGGAGGATTAAAATCTGCAAAAAAAGATTTTACTATTAAAAAAGATGCCAGGATTCTCATGAACTAGAGATTTTGTCTTACTTTGTGACATCTGAGATATGTGAGGTTGTGAATAGTATCCAGCACCATCCTGCAATACGAAGAAATATATCACTAGTATATTCTTAGACTGTTGGGATCGCTTTATCTCATCAATGGTACTTTATAACTTGTAGTTTTGAATTTTAATATACTTTATGCCTCATATATATTATTTACAACTAGACTTTCAGCAATCTTGTGGTACCCCAATAAAGTTTCTCTCCTACTGGATTTTTAGAATTTGTAGGTATTTTAAAATATTTGTCATAAGAAATAGGTATTTTAAAATTTTTGTTATGATGTAACACGTAGACACCGGGATCGAACGACACATGTTACAACAGAGGGAAAAAAGAACAATGCACTTGATGATATGAATGGTTGTTTAGAAATAACTCTCGACGAGAAGTAGAGATAGATTGCTGATTTAGAATGACAATTCAGTAGAATTCCAGGAAGGGGTCATGACGATCAAACTCCCAATTACTTGTGAAAATCACTAAAACACCTACGACACGAGGGGTACAAGTACCCAAAGCCGTCCTCGATTGTCTCTATCAGGCAATTCAGATCATAACTACAAAGATCGTCCTAGCTCTCGACAAAGGTGGCTATCCTATATTTTGCATTTTAAATCCAGCAGAGGAGCATATACCGAAAGATGGCACTGGAGAAAGTAATAATATTGAGAAAGAGGGGAAACAATAGAACCTGAATTTTGCACGATCTGTGATGGGCAGGAACCTTAACAAGCAAAGTGCAAGGATCGAATTGGTGGCATGTGGCGAATGTGGAATGAGAATGCAACTCAAGGGCAGAGTGCGTGGCAGGCAATGCTATGGCGAGCGTAGAGTGCAAGCGGGTGGTAGGTAGTGCTATGGCAGGCAATGCTATGGTGGATGTGCAGGCGGGCGGCAGGTAGTGCTATGGCAGGCAGTGCTATGGTGGATGTGCAGGCGGGCTTCTTCCACACACGTGCGGAGGTGACTTGCAGTGCGCGTGGATGGTTTGTGGCATGCACAGTGGCTGGCGGCCACGTGCGCAAATGGCATGATATGCGACGCGCGCAGGCAGCTAGCAGTATGTGCGGGCATGGTGGCAGGCGGTTGATAAGCCTAAAAATGATGTGTAATTACATCATTGTTTGGGCTTTTATACACTTATGCAATAAAATTTATACTAACCCTTAATCACTAAATATTATGTATAGAGCAAGCAATGGGTCGAATCACACGGAGGCACTGAGCGAGAATTTTTATCTGAGTTTAAATAATTTAATTCAAGAATGAATTAATTGTGCACTTAATAGACTTAAATTATGTTTAAGTCTATTAATACTTTCCATATTAGTAGAAACTTAATTTCATATTAATCCTTTCGGTCAAGACACTCAATATAGGATACCTTTTGTTATAAGATCAGATTAGTTCGGATTACTAATGTCCCAATTCTGATAAAATTTTAAAACAATTTTTATGTATTAAAATTGGGAATTAATAATCAATAAGGGGGTTTTGAAATTGGACTTCAAGATGGACGAACTTTTGGATGAAAATTTATATTTAGGTTTTTTATGTATTGAATTAAATTTCCAAACAGTCAATTTGGAAATCTAGAGAGAGAAAATAGATGAATTAACCTAGAGAGAGAAAATGAAGAATTTCGAGAAAAGTGGAATCCAACCCAAATTTAAAAATCTAAAAATGCATAACTGTTCCAAATCTATTTAAATCTAAAGATTAAAATCCAGATCTCGAATCAAAATCAAAATACAATGCTAATTTCATTGCAAAAAAACTTCAAGGGCATGTACATTTTGCCCATGCCTTGGCATTTTAGAATCCTCTAAGAAGTTCAAAACACAAATTAGAAACTTACAATTTTCAATGATGAATCCAGATATGTCGACTTCCAAAGCAACTTATGTGTCCTTCCGGGCCAAATCCTTGGGGAGAGCTTCAAAAATTTAATTTCACCTTCTTCCCAACCTCTATTTAAAAAAGCCAACTGTATGGTCGTAGAGGGGAAAAGACAAAAATGCCCTCAAAATTTCAGCTCAATTGGACGGCTAGATCTCAAGATATCACCATTTACTGGCGCCTAAGTCTAGCCATTGGATCATTTTATTATTTTAAGAAAACAATTTTTTCTGATTGACTGACGCCGCTTTTTCGTTATTTTTGTAGCCTTGGATATCGTCCTGACACGTGTTTGTGCATTTTCACAAGTTGCAATGATCGCGACATGATTGCTGCGTGTAAACGGCTAGAAAAGTGCCGTGTCGCCTTGTATTAAAAAAAACAGAAAAGACAAAGTACTTTTCTTTAGCATTTAGTACCTGCACTTTTCGCTGCCGCGTGCATTTAGGGCACCTGGCAAATAGATTGCGCGTGCAGAAAGAAAGTAGATTATTTCTTTAAATGCACATGTGTCGGTACGAGGTAGATTATTGTTTAATAAATGCATGCGGAGATCGATTCTCTGCGTGGATTTATTGCATGAAAAAGTTAACTAAAAAATTTAATCTTCCCTTTTCCTCGCCGGCCGTGTCACATTGTCTTTTTAAACAATCATTCGCTCATTATGGCATCGCGCATGCCTGATGCCATAATGAGCTAATAATGCGCTTTCTCTCATTAATATTTTTTAAAAATATGCATCCACTTATTCGCCAAAATTTTGGGCGAATGACGTGGATGCCACGTGATATGAATATAAATATATTATAAAATGCTAAATAAATAAAATATGTATTATTTAAAATTTTAAAATCATTTATTGGCTAAATCTTGGTCAGAAAATTATAAAACAATATGGAAAAATCCATAAAATTAGTAAAACCCTCACAAACCTTTCGCCAAGTATTTCTAAGCCCTGTAAAAAATACTTATTCAATGCAAAGAGGTCAAATACCATGTGAAAAATACTAAAACAATAGTAAAATCAAAGTGTAAGTTATTTATCTCCATTTATATATGATAACATGCAAATATGGCCATTAAAACACATAAATATAATGTAATATTCATCAATTAAACATGATAATTTGCAAGTTATCAGCGGCGTGTGCGGGCAGCTAGCGGTGCGCGCGAGCAACTTGTGGTGCACATGGTGGCATGCGGCGCGTGCACAGGCGACTTGTGGAGGGCGCGTGCGGATGGCTTGTGGTGCGCGCGTGTGACTTTAAAGCGCGTGCGCGGTGGCATGCAGCGCGCGCTCATGTGGGTTGTGGAGAGTGCAGGCGGGCGGCCTTCAGTACGTGCGGGAAGCTTACGATGTACACAAGAGGCTTGCAGAGCGTGCGGTGACAGACGGGCATGCGTAGGCGATTTGCAGCAGATGCGGACAGGGGTGGCTGTGTGGAGCTCTTTCCAAGAAGAGGGTGCTTGGTGATTTCTTGGATTGAACAACCGTTCCAAGAAGTAAATTCTTGGAGGACACTCGTACCAAGGAAACGTGTTCTTGGATTGGCAAGAGAGCGACAAGGGGGGAAGGGGTCCAGGGCGTGACTCTCGCAGGCTAATGGGGAAGACTAAACATTTCTTGATCTACTCCAAGGGCTTGAGGGGACATAGAATCGAGCGTCGTCGATGGTGGTTCTTCCACAGAGTGGTCTCAACGTGGTGAAGATGGCTTGAGCGGCAAGGTGAACCACGATATCATCTCGGTCTAGATCTATAATTGATACTCTCTCTAGAAGTGAAAATGAGAACTCCAAAAGAAAAGAACTTTCAAATTTCAAGACAAACTGGGGCCTCCTTGGGCATGTCGCCCCTTTATATAGGGAGGGAGGATGCCAAAGTGGGCCACATAGGGGAAAACCATCGCGAGGCAATGATTCCCCATAAACATACATCAACATGGAGACGAAAAAAACAATGGACAAAGCCCAAACATGGCGGCCCTATCCGAATCATTCAGGAAAAAAATAAAAAGTATAGAGAAATAAATTTTAATACTTACGAGCATCGGCTATGCCAGGTACTTGAAGCCGGGAATACAAACGTCAGCTCAAGCGGCGCGGCATGGTTGAGGCATGTTGTGCCGAGGCCGGTGGGATGGTCCCCCATCATCCTACCGAGGTGGGAAGAACTCAACTCCACCGAGTTATGGCCAATGACGTCGTCGATGGGCTGGACTAGCTCCGTTCGAAGTTGATGAAGATCCTCTTCGGTAATCCTAGTATCTCTGATGAAGGTTGTCCCTGCCTGTGAACTAAGAAAGTGCGGTCCAACCACTCCCTTGTAGTGTGAATTACCTCCTATAGTACCGTTTTTATCTGCTTTAGCTGTACAAGTGTTGGGATGGGAAGTGGTAAAGATTTACACTCACTCTCATCTGGGAAACATCCGGGAACAAGTATATAAGAAACCTTACAAACAATTACATGAAAATAAGATAACCTCCTCTCAATAGTATGGGATATTGACTCCATGATGGGGGACCATCGCGCCAGCCTCAACACGGGATGACTTCAACCACGACGCACCGCTTGAGTCAATGTTTGTGACCTTGGGCTTCAAGTACTTGTTGTAGCTGACGCTCGTAAGTATGACATTTCATTTCCTTGTGTTTTGGGTTTTTCTGAACTATTCGAATGGGCCACCATGTTTTGGGCCTTGTATGTTGTTTTTTGTTGTTATATTTGATGTACGTTTAAGGGGAAACATCGTCTCACGATGGTTCTCCCCTATGTCGGCCCACTTGGGCATCCTCCCTCCCCTATATAAAGGGACGGCATGCCCAAGGATGCCATAGGCTGTCTTTGAGAATTGAAAAGTCTTCTTTAGAATTTCTCGTTTTCGCTCCTAGAGAGTAGCAGTTAGCATTTATAGATCTAGATCAAGATGATATCGTGGCCCTCGCTACACGTGCCAACTTCACCGCGTCGATACCACTCCGTGGAAGAACCGCCGTCGACGACGCCCCCCCTCTTCACATCTTCAGATTCTTGGGTCATTTTTCAAGAACGTTGCATCCCCAGTATGCGGGCCAAAAGGAAAGCTCTTCCATGGCATCCAACCTTGCAACGCGTCCCCCCCTACCATCCCGAAAAGTTGCCATCCATCACTCCCTTTCAGGAACGACTCTTGAAGTGGCAACACAATTCCAGAATTTCCTTCTTAGGAAGGTTCTTGGAAGGATCTTGGAAGGCACATTGGCAGCGCTACCCGAGGCGATCAGCCCCTTGCTCGCCCTCTGCGCTAGCCTCTTGGTAGGCTGACCAAAGATGCATGACTCCCCTCCAAGGACTCACGGTGTGTCTTGCATCCACGCTGCTGAGCGCGCGCCCAAGCATCGCACATGTCCGCATCGCCCAAGTGTCACGCGCCCAAGAGACGTTCGCTCACATTGTCCAAGCGACATGCGTGATGTAATACGATGTCGTCCGGGATCGAGCGGCTCATATTACGTCACAAGAATTATGATGCGATGACGTGAGATGTAATTCAATGCACGGGAAAATAGCGGATGAGCAGTAGTGGGAATCGGCGGATAACGGTGTCGGCCGTGCCGGTCAACGAGAGAAGAATGATCCCTAGATCAAACTCCCAAATGACCCGCGAAATCAACTAGACGTCTAGACAATGAGGGGCGTATGACGGCCCTGGAGTGTTCAGCGTCTAGGCCAAAGAATATCCGTCAACCTCAAAGAATTCCTACACTCGACGATAGTGGCTATCCTATCCATGAATTGTAATGAAAATAATGGCAGAGGACGCGATAGCGGAAGACGAGACTGGAAAAGATAATAATGCTGGTAAACGGAGGGGAGATGAGACTAACCTTAAGTCCCGCTAATCCACGGCGTCAAATCTCGTTCTGGCAGGTGATGTGGTGTAGATGGTAACGTGTTGGTAGACGACTCTGGTGTGATTGCTCGGACGTCAGACCGAAGAGCGCAGGAGGTGATCAAGTCAACCGACCTTGGGACCACGGCAAAGGATGTGGCAGCAGACGGGCACGCGCGGAGGTGTTTTGGTGCGCGCGCACGGGCTGGCGCGAGGAGCACGACGTGCGCACTGGCGAGCGGACGCACCGTGCGGTGGTCGCAGGTGAGGGTGCGCGGACGCCTGCAGCGGCGGGCAGAGAAACGCGCGGGAGGGGTACCTTCTCACGCGGGCACCGAGCGATGAACGGTGGAAGGGTGGTCGAGCGGGAGGCGAGGGCGAGGGCCCAAGAATCGAGAGGAAAGAAGTGTGGGAGAATTGAGGGTTCAAGAATGGTAATGGGGAAGGGTCAAGAACGAGATGGGGAAAGGACCAAGAAAGAGATCGGACGAATCAAGAACGAGATGGGAAGGATCAAGAACGAGATGGGGAGGGTTCAAGAACGTGGAGGGACGGATCAAGAACAAGATGGGAAGGGTCAAGAACGAGATGGGGGGGTTCAAGAACGTGAAGGGACGGATCAAGAACAAGATGGGAAGGTTCAAGAACGTGATGGGAAGGATCAAGAACGAGATGGGGAGGGTTCAAGAACGTGGAGGGACGGATCAAGAACGAGATGGGGGGGTTTAAGAACGTGAAGGGACGGATCAAGAAGTTCAAGAAACTGGGTGGGACGTGGTAGAATCAAGAAACGGGGTGAGGGGAAGGAATCAAGAAAACGTGGGGGAGGGGAAAGAGGGGAAATTCAAGAAATGTGGGAGGATGTTCAAGAACGGTGGTGGGGTGGATCAAGAACGAAGAGAAGGGCGGGGTATGGATCAGGAATGGTGGAAGGGTGGGAAAAGATACCAAGAAATGGCTTTCTTGAACTGTAACAACCAAGAACCCTCTAAGAAAGAGGAGTTCTTGATGGATCTGGGGTGTGCTCCCTCGGCGGAGGAGATTTCCCCGGTTGATGGCGTGTCGGCAACGTTTCTTGAATCTCCCAAGACCCCCGGAGTAATCTCGACGAAGGCCTCTTTCAATTCTTGATGGCGGCGGCTTCTTGAAACTCTTTCCTCGCACCGGAGTGATCTCGACTGTGCGCTTTAACACGTCTCCCTCGGAGTGATCTCGATGTGAGAGACGTGGGCTCTACCCACGGAGTGATCTCGACGTGGGGTGGGGCTAGCCAAACCCCCTACACTACTCTCTACGATAAGGGGAGACGAATTGTGAATAAACTTTTCAACAATGACTCCAAGGTGTTCCTTGGGCATGCCATCCCCTTATATAGTGAGGATGGGTGCCAAGTGAACGTGGGAGAGGACAAACCGTCGCGAGACGTGGTCCCGTCGCGTCATCCTCGAGATGGTTCTTCGTCATAGTGGCGTCGTCCTCGAGATGGTCCTCCATCAATGCGCTCACACTGCCATTTGCTAGCCCAAACGATGCGCGCCCACATTGCCCAAGCACCTCGCCCCCAATCGATGGGCACCCACAACATCCGATCGCCGCGCACCCAAGCTTCGCACGCCCGAACTGCACGGCACAAACATCATGCAGCATTTGTACATCTGGGCGTACCTGCGTGCTCAGCACTCGTGCCACCGCGGCAGAAACTGCCTTGTCTCCTAGCATGCCAATCACCACGTGTGTCTGTCGACATCCACACCAGCAAATCAAGTCTTCATTTTCCTCTGCGAAACCGTCGACCCAACACGTCAAAGCTCCATCTTGACATGAATCTACACTGCCCTGGACTTGGACTTACGAACACTATCAGGTTCTATCATTTCCCCCATTTTCTCAGTATTATTACTTTCTCCAGTGACGTCTTCCGCAATCTGTTCTATCTGCGGGATGAAAAATATGACATAGGATAGCCACCCTCCAAGTGTTAGGATACTTCTTGTGTATACGGATTGAATTACCTGATAGTGAGATTGGAGGATGCTTTTGAGACATTGGGCTCCTCGTGTCATAGGTATTTTAGTGATCTTTACAGGTCGTTGGGAGTCTGGACGTGGCAATCCTCTTCTCGTAGGTCAATTTGAATTGTATTTCTACTTCAGCAAAACTGACTTTACTTTTCATCAAGAGTTATTCTAAAAGGTGCATCCATCTCTTCCATGCATTTATCTTATCCCTTGAGTTGCAACGCGTGTCGTCCGATCCTGGCGTTTATGTGTTACATCATTCCATGAAGATGATTTTAATAGTTCATAAACCAGCATAGGTGAGTTATTGAAGTTTTTATCGAAAGGAATTGTTTGCCCCTGAATGATTACATGAATACTGTATTTGATGATGGTAAGTTAACATGAAGAAGTGGGCATACTTATGTATATCTCCTTGAGACAAGAAGATTACATGTCATGGAGGGAAAAAAGAATATCGATTGGTTTAGCCATGTTTCATTATTCAGTATATTCATTATGAATGGTTGATTAACTAACTTTCAGGAAGAAATGTTATTTTGATTTTAAAATTATTAACTAGATTGGTACAGGGGGCCATAATGCCGCAAGCATTATGTTTATTGGATGTCAGAGGATAAATTAATAATCTCAGGGTTCTTATTAACAATATCAGATGAAAAATAAAGGGGAATTTTAATTTTATAGTTACCTATTTAAGTTTCATGTGGAGACCCCACCATCATAATCTCTTCCAGAGTACTATTTATCCTTATCTTTTAAAGCATTACATGGTGCGGTAATTGACTTCCAACTATAGAGGTTTTATTTCTAAAGATTACAAGGATTTCTACATAATGAGAACCATGTGAATACATCTAAAGACTGGATATCTGAACTATTTAAAGAAACTTAATCGTGTATTATAGTGATTATGCCATAAACTCCTCAAAGGGTGCTAGTATCATTAACATCTTTTTAGTTTTTATCCTTATGATACATCTTCCATCTTTTTTTCCATGTGTTTATTGATTTGGGATTGTAAATCAAGCCTTAGAGGCCCCAAAACCTTTATTAACTATATAAATTTATGATCTATCTTATCTTATAGTTGTTGGGTTCTGTGCCTTGGTTCAATCATGGAAAACTAGCTTTCCATCAATATAGAAGTGATTTTGATTCCAAATCGATTTTTAAAATCAATATATCACATTACCTTAGGGGGGTAACTTATTCCATCTTTGATTTGCTCACACTGAGCTTTTTTGAAGCCATTCACGTGCCCATCCTCTATAAGTATCCACTGAATCATTTTACTCTGGATCTCCACTTCTTCTTCAACTTTCCTTGGAGATCCTGTCATCATGATGACATTCTCCTTGGTTGAGTGGAGGAGAGATCAGAGTGGAGAGGTGGGCTCCCAATTCTGGCTTGGCCTGGTAGCTTCAAATGGGTGCCACTTCCCCTATTTATATGTTGGTTAATTTTTTCTCAAAAACCCATTAAGTAAAAAACATTCGCTAGTGCCCCTATGATCTTGTGCATGTGACCCTCTAGGCCTATGTTTGATTCTACTAAATAACTTCAACATTCCAATAACAGTTATATCAACTTATAGATTAATTGACTAATGATCGACTTGACTGATAAGCCCAAAATAGGGGTGAATGTTGCAATTTTATAATCCCTTGTCTTTGTTAATTTTAGCTTCTACAATAAAATTTATAAAACCTTCACTTAAGATGTATAATGATAACTAGAGGTGTTATCCCAGGGAAGTTAGTAGTATAATTCAATTGATGATCTACTTGAATAATTTGACCCTAATTAGAGTTAATTTAATCTTCGCTGAAGATAAAACATCCTACATAGAGGAAGAATTTAGAAAGGGAGGTAGAAGAGATGGGAAGAATGGAAGAAATGGGGAGTTCTAAATTGAATGCTTTGATCCAATAAAAAAGGATCAAAGGGGTCAATTAGAGGGGGATAAGAAGAAAATCTGATTTTTGTATTAGTTTGTTTTGGGGAGTTAGTATCAAAATTCACTAACTATTAGATCATAAAGAAATCTAGTTTATCCTAAAATTAAACATTTTTATAATTTTTCTTAATGCACAAATGGAATAGGTTGGTCAATTTCATGATCTCTCCTTTCAATCCTAGTAAGGGCTTGTACATGCCACTCAAGAAAAGTGATTTAGAAATGCAGACCAAGTTCACGAGAAAAAATCACAAACTTCACTAAAACATAATCCAAATTACATTTAAATTCAAATACAATAAAATAGAAAGCACGTAACAGGGTTGATCCTGGATGAAGCTCCTCTCTGCCTTGCAGCTGTGATAGAGCGACCTCCAGACTGACCTCGTCCTCTAGAAATTTGGCTTTTATACTTAGAATACAGTGTAAAATCACCATTTTACCCTCATTTAGTAATTTATTTAATCCATGACCGAGAGTTGTTTTTAAGGGCATAATTGCAAAAAAAAATTAAGAAAAACTCTCAAAGTTTAGAAATTACTTTAAAATCATATTCCCATTATAAATATATCCTTTTCCTCTTTAAAAATTCATTTCTTCCTCGAATAAATTCCCACAAATCCAATAAAATCCTAGAAAATTCAGTACTTCGTCCCCACAATCATTAAGATTAAAATTAATATTTAAAATGTCATTTTCATTTAAAAATAATTATTCAAAGCTCAAATAAACTCCATAAAATTCATAAATTAATAGAAAAATAAGGAAAAAGCATAATTCACTTGGAAAAATTAAATAGCATGTCATATATGATAACAACCCCATTGTAAACTCTTTAAGTGCATAACGTTGTGGTAATTGCTTGAAATAAATACCAAATTTAGGGTGTTATCATTAACCTAATTGATAGGTGAAGTTTCCATCCCTTGAGGTCCCAAGCTATACCTCGTGCTCTAGAAGATGCCGAGTAGGGTTCAAACTCTCTCATTGAACATTTACTTTCATATGTTACTGTATATGGATAATACGTCATCTGCACCAGACTCTCGAACGACTTAGGGTATGGTTAATTGTCAAACCCTAATCTATCATTTGATTAATCCTATTGTGTAATGGGATCATTGGAGAACGCCTTTCCCAATATCCTCACTACCGTAGCCAGGGATTTTCTGCATCGTCTTCCTTGAGTCAATCTTTTTTATATTGATGGCGGATGATCCCATCTTGATCACTCAATCATCTTAGTGAGCTTCTTACTACATCCAAGCTATGGCTTGTTTAAATCTTGTGGTTAGAGACTTGTAAGTCACTCAAAATGAAATTGATCATCCACGATATGTCCTTGGTGTGTCAAGTTAGTAGATCACTTGTACAACTGCAACATGAATCAACCTGATTGGCATTTAGGCATGATACTATTCAGGGATTCTTTGAATCAATTTACAGAACTCTTTCTTCGATGAGCACCCGCTATATGTCCTTCGTGTCGCATCACTAATAGCCATAGGATAAGATAGTTATCATATAAGAAGCATCAGTTAGTACTATTATATCTGGATAGTTCAATGTCCATATCCATTATCCATTGAATATGAGTATTTAGAATACATGTTTAAAGACTAGCAATCACTGTATTATTATCTCATCATCATTCACTATGTCATTGCACATATTCACATACTTCATTATAAACATCACACTAGAATAATAATGAACTAATATTTTATTCTATGAACTTAAATAAAATATGGTGTTCTGATTTGGCTTGACGGCCACATAATATCCATTATTATCTCAATTGGACTAAATCCAATCACTCTTATTCAACAATCCTATTGTCTCAGAGTGATGCTCAAAGACTTCAAGAACTAGTGGCTTAGTTAGGGGGTCAGTTATGTTTTGGGTCTATGGGACTCGCTTCATCACAATATCTCCTAAAGTAATGATCTCCCTAATCAAGTGAAAGCACCTCAGAATATGTTTTGACTTCTGATGGGACCATGTCTCTTTCCCTTGTGCTATTGAACAGGACATACTTTAGACGAAGCTTATGTGGCATATGTGTAACTTGAGCGCGTCGTTTGGGCACTTTTATATTGAGAAAGTATGGCGAGTGGGCTTGACGTAAGTGTGATATCAAAAGCCCGAAAAGTGGGATACTTGGCAATGCCACTAGTGAGAGAAATCTACAATAACCATTGGATTTTCAACCAAGGCATGGTTAGTGCATGCTATGATAGTTGGCTTGCGAATACCACCTTAGCTCGCCACCCTACTTTTTCAACAGAACTTACTTTAGTTTACTTTGGCCTTATTGCTAACGGGTAACACGAGAATTTTATGGGAACAACATGGACCTCCATTAGACTTCTTAAAGATGAGCATGGCCATTGAGATATCAACTTCCCCTCACTATTCTATTTGGATACTCACGTCTAATGGGAATTTCTCTTGTCGTTCCTCTTTGAATAACTTTTGAGAGTGATTTCCTACGCAGGCTTGGGGTCGACACATTTCAAACCCATCAATTACCATATGTGTCTCGTTCATTCTTTAGGGATTCATGCACCATGGATTACCTACTAATGATCGTGTAACCCATATTGGTCACTCCATAAGATTGCTCTTCATTGTTGCTGTATATCTTATTAGGTAGAGACTCTGGAACACCTCTTCTTCCACAATGAGTTTGCTACAAAATGTTAGCATCAATTTACTTGCTATTGCTGTCTGATTTTTCACTCCCATACTACACTAACACCGTTAGAGTGTTTTGATAAGATCTTTATTTCGTCAACACACTGAAGGCTTAGCCCTTATTTACACATTACTGATAAGCTCAATTTTGGGGTGTTTTTTACTGATTATTTATCAGTTGAATTCGTGTGAGGATTGAGCTTTATGCAACGAAATTTATAACCTCACAGCCTATGGCAAGCAAGGGTCAATCCACAGGGAAAAGAGCAAACAGTAGAAAATTCTTTTCTATTCAATCACTCTGTTCAGTTCTCTAATTCTAAGTGTTAATCTCTGTAGAAATTTTCTTCAGAATAAGTTGCAGAGATTTTCTTAAAAGTATTGATTCAGTCAATTCTTCAGTCAAATTATCTTCAGTTAAGTTTTATAGAGATATCTTGGCGAAACTCAATTGAGCAGAATCGTCAGCAGAGAATTTTCTTTGTTGACGGTTTGCTTATGCCCTGTGAGGCAATTGAGCAAACACCCTGCGCGCAGGGGTGCCAACCGGTTGCCGTGGCAACCTGAGCAGCCGGTGGGCCTAGCTGCTAGCGGCGTAGGCTGCTAGCAGCTTGAGCTGCTGGCTGCCTTGATTGCCAACAGCGAGTGTTGTTGGCAGCCAAACAGCTGGTGGCCGAGGCTGCTTGTAGCTCGCGCTGCTGGCTGCCTTGGTGGCCCGCAGTGCCAGCTGCTGGCGGCTCACGCTGCTGGTGGCCTCAGCTACCCGCAGCTCACGCTGCTGGCAGCTCACGCTGCTGGCAGCTCACGCTGCTGGCAGCTCACGCTGTTGGCAGCGTTGGCTGCCTACGGCTTGGGTCACTGGCAGCTGCGGCTGTTGGCGGCCTTGGCTGCCTGCAGCTTGGGCTGCTGGCAGCGCAAGCTGCTGGCTGCCGAGCCTGCTGGCGACCGAGGCTGGAGCCCTGGTCGCTGGCTGACTTGGCTGCTAGCAGCTAGGTCGCCCACCCTTAGGCAGCTGCAACTGGGCTGCTGGCAACCTAGGCAGTTGCCTGGGTTGCTGGCTGCTTGGAAGTTGCTGCCATAGACGATTTCACCTGGACAATAAGGACCAACAAGGTTTCTTTGGAGAATGGAAGGGGAATGGAGATGAACAAACAGAAACTCAAGATGAAATCAAAAACGAAACAATCTCTGTTGGAAATGTTGGAAGATCACTAGTGTGGATCTTCCCACCCAAACTAGCTTGTCTGAAATGGAGAGAATTACACAGCTGAAACTGGAGAAATCACTCCGACCAAGAGACACGTCCTTGCGGCGAGGCGGAGGTCTTCAATCCCCAGCTACTCTTCAGCTCGTTCCTCCTCTCCAAATCCAAAGCTCATCAGCTCCTCGAGGGTCTGCAGAAAATCTTCCTCTCCAAGCCCTAGCTCCCTTGAGAGAAATTCTGGACAACCTACAATGAGCCCTCAAGAGGCTATTTATAGGTTTCTCTTTAAACATGATTAGTGGAGAAATTAGGGCTTTTCTTCTTCTTGATTTTTGCCAGCTCCTCTTGATCAATTTCTTCTTTCTTTGGATACTTAATCCATATCTGTACTCATTAATCAAATATGTGAGATCTACTCCACTTGATTCAAAGAATCAAGTGGGGTTAGTAACTTTGTGAAATAATGCATATGGACGATGACAAATATAGATTAATTGGATGCAATCGGTATTTAAACGCTCAAAAACTCTAAACATTTGATGACGTATTGAGAGTCATCAAACACCCCCCAACTTAGATCATTACTAGTCCCTTAGTAATGAAATGCAAGTGCGAATAGATGATGATCTCTAGTTGACTTTCAGCTTTTGATAACTTTGACTCATACTCTCGTCAAGGAGTGTCTTCATCAATTGACCTTGACCAATTTAGGGAAGATCCTGAGGATCTATTTCGGCCTTCAGCCACAGCTAAGTGCACCCATGATTTATGGATTACATATAGTAAATACATATCATATGGGATAAGGTTGAGTCAACACCCCAAGCGCACTACTGAACAAGGCATAGAGAGCGGTGCTAATGCTGGCTCAATACTAACGGCTATACTAGCATCGGCTCAAACACATGGGAGACAGCTTTTCCACCTTTTTTTTTTCAATTACATTTGCTTCTTGTTGGTCATATTTGTTGACAGTCAACTTTGATTTGTATGATGCAAGCTTATGCTTGTTTTGCGCAGTGCAGCTTTTACTTTGTATTTTGATGGCGCTTATCCACAACCCATGTGCCGTCCTTAGTAGACCGGCAGCTTATTCCCCCGAAGAGGTTTTGTATCCCTCTTGGTTCAGGGAGCTTCACTCACGTCAATAATAATAATGCCATTGAGCCAACACTCACCCTACTCTCCACTAAAGCTAAAGATTTCATGCATGTAAGTGCTAACTCAACCCGAGGTGGATGGCAAGATGAGAGAAATATGATGATAAGATATATGAACTGTGGGTAGTACGAACCATTTGTGCACCTAGCTAGGCCTATTTCACCTAGGGTTCCCTAACTGGCCAGTCTTTCAACTCTACAACCCTTGAGAAGAGCCCTATTATCGTGCTTATCATTTCTTGAGTGTCTCCTAAGATCATCAAATATCCATGGTTTGGTTGAAGAAAAAAAATGAAAAAAATTTTGATAGATGACGGAGCAGTTATGCATGCGACTCTATCCCCCCCCCATAAAAATGGCATGTTCCTACATGACAGGAAGTAAAGTGGATTTATGAGAAATAGAGACCAAACCAAGGAATGGAGAGCGTCGATTGGCGATTTGAGTTGTCTATCTTGTGGTGTAGGCGAGCGTGGAGAAGTAAGGCTGCACATGACGACGCAAACAAAAACGAAGAAAACAAAAGCAGAACAAAAACACGATATAGAAAATAAGAAGACAAACAAGCAAAATAAGAGAGATAAAATCAGATCATGCTACTATCAATCGATGGTTTTTCTAGAGGAATGTTCATAGGGCTTTGTAGATCTTCCTCTTCTAAATAAGGTTTGAGCCTTTGTCCATTAACAGTGAATTGCTTTTGAGGCTTAGGATCTAAAATTGTTACTGCTCCATTCTCAAAAACTTTTTGTATGATGAAGGGGCCATCCCATCTAGTTTTCAATTTTCCTGGGAATAGTTTCAACCTAGAGTTGTAAAGCCAAACTTTCTGGTGTTCCACAAAGGTTCTTCTCCTCAACCTTTTATCATGAAACGTTTTCATCTTGGCTTTATAAATCCTCGAATTCTCATAAGCTTCATTTCGTAGCTCTTCCAATTCATTCAATTGAAGAAGTCTTTGTTTGCCGGCTTGATCTAAATCCAAATTGAGTTTTCTAATGGCCTAAAGGGCCTTGTCTTCTAACTCAAGAGGTAGGTGACATGCCTTTCCAAAGATAAGTCGAAATGGGGACATTCCTAGAGGGGTTTTGTAGGCTGTCCTATAGGCCCATAATGCCTCGTCTAGTTTTCTAGACCAATCCTTACCGTCAGGACGCACTATCTTCCGCAAGATTTTCTTGACTTCCCTATTGCACAGTTCGATTTGACCATTGGCCTGAGGATGATACGGAGTAGTGACTCGATGATGGACACCAAACTTCTTAAGGAGGGTTCTAAAGTTGTAATTTGTGAAATGAGAACCTCCATCACTAATAATGGCTCGAGGGCATCCATATCTATAGAAAATATTTTTCTCTATGAAATTGATCACTACTTTACTATCATTGGTCTTTGTGGGAATGGCTTCTACCCATTTGGACACATAGTCGACTGCCATCAAGATATATTCGTATCCATGAGAGTTAGGAAAGGGACCCATAAAATCAATTCCCCACAAATCAAAGATTTCTACTTCTAGGATGGGTTGTAAAGGCATACGATCTTTCTTGTGCATATTAATGGAGGCTTGGCAAGCTAGACAGTTATTATATAATTTCTGGGCATCTTGAAATAGAGTCGGCCAAAAGAAACCAGATTCAACAATTTTATGAGCTGTTACCTTAGCTGAGTAGTGTCCTCCTCCTGGTTTTGCATGGCAGAATTCCAAGATGCTTCGTTGTTCGCTCTCAGGTACGCACCGCCTCAAGATTTGATCTTGCCCTTGGTGAAATAACTCCGGGTCTTCCCAAAAATAAAACCTTGCGTCCTTCAGCAACTTCTTCCTCTCGTGGGATGTCCAACCTGTAGGAATTTTTCCTGCAACAAGAAAGTTGACAATGTGTGCATACCAAGGAACCGATGTTCCTTGTGCGGTTAGAACATGCTCGTCAGGAAATGCATCATTTACCAATTCAGGTTGGGCGCCTACTATTCGGGAGAGGTGGTCTGCCACTACATTCTCACACCCTCTCTTATCCTTAATCTCTAAATCAAACTCTTGTAGCAAGAGCACCCATCTAATGAGTCTAGGTTTAGCCTCCTTCTTTGCTAACAAATATCTAATAGCTACATGATAAAAAAAATCAGTAATTTTGTTACCTAATAAGTAAGACCTAAACTTTTCTAATGCAAAGATAATAGCCAGCAGTTCCTTTTCCGTGGTAGTGTAATTCAATTGCGCATCAACTAAGGTCCTGCTGGCGTAGTAGATGACCACGGGTTTCTTGTCAACTCTTTGACCTAACACTGCTCCTACAGCAAAATGAGAAGCATCACACATTAGTTCAAAAGGAAGGGTCCAATCGGGCCCTTGCAAGATAGGCGCATTCACCAAAGCTTCTTTCAACATATAAAATACATTTTTAGGTTCTAGTGTTAGTTCAAAATCATTATTCTTAGACGATAAAAGATTCGTGAGAGGTTTAGAAAATTTAGCAAAGTCTAAAATAAAACGTCTATAGAAACCCGCATGGCCGAGGAAACCCCTAAGGGTTTTTAGGTTGGTTGGAGGTGGAAGGTCCTGGATGATTTCGATCTTGGCCTTGTCCACTTCCAATCCACGGTTCCTTACCATGTGGCCAGCACCACTCCCTCCTGCACCATGAAATGAGATTTTTCCCAACTTAGTACGAGGTTGGATTCAATGCATCACTTTAATAATTTGGTGAGGCTTAGGAGGCAGTTTTCATCGGTAGATCCAAATACAGAAAAATCATCCATAAAGATTTCTAAGCACTCTCCCACTAGATCAGAGAAGAGTGCATTCATGCATCGTTGAAATGTGGCGGGTGCGTTACATAACCCGAAAGGCATACGCCTAAAGTCATATGTCCCTACAGGACTCGTGAAGGTCGTCTTCTCTTGATCTTCAAGATGAATATTCACTTGGTTGTATCCTGAATAACCATCAAGAAAACAGAAATATTGCTGCCCCGACAGTTTTTCTAGTATTTGATCCATGAAGGATAGTGGATAATGATCTTTCTTGGTCGCTTTGTTTAATTTCCTATAGTTGATGCACACCCTCCATCCTGTGGTCAATCTCTTCTGCACTTCTTCTCCCTTCTCATTCAGCTCAACAGTCACTCCAGATTTCTTAGGAACCATATGCACCGGGCTCACCCATCTACTATCGGAGATTGCATATATGACGCCGGCATTTAACCACTTTAGGATTTACTTCTCAAGGACTTCTCTCATATGAGGATTAAGCCTCCTTTGATGCTCTCTACAAGGTTTGGCTTCCTCTTCTAGGAAGATCCTACGCTCACAAATGGAGGATGGAATCCCCTTGATATCATCAAAAGTCCAACCTATGGCCTCCTTGTGCTCCCTAAGCACCTTGAGCAAGTCAGCTTCTTGGTTTTGAGTGAGTGATGAGGAAATGATTACCGGTAAAGTTCTGTCATCACCTAAATATGCATATTTGAGGGATGAAGGTAGAGGCTTTAACTCTAGGCTTACCTCAACTGAAGGTGTGTCCCTAATCTCTTCATCTAGCTCTCTACTTTCTATATGCGATAAGTATTCCTTCACTACTTCTTCCTCCTCTTCATCTTCTGCACACAACTTTAACTCTTCATTACTCCCTAAGGGGCATTTCATCATCTTTGAGATATCAATCTGCACTCTTTCTATACCGATCTTAAATTCCACAGTCCCCTTCTCCCAATCCATAATTGTCCTTGCCATTACTAAAAACGGTCTACCTAATATGATAGGAGCTAAGCTAATGTTCCCTGAAATTTTTACATCAGTCACTATGAAATCCACAGGAATTTCACAATACTCCACAGTGATCATGACGTCCGTTAATCTTCCCTCAGGTTGCCTAACAGTTCCGTCAGCTAAGAGTAGGTCCATATGGATTTCTTCAAGCTCCCCGAAGCCATATTTTTCGTACAAAGCCGTAGGAGTTATGCTAATGCTTGCTCCGGTGTCTAATAGAACTTTGGAAAAGGTTTTGCCTCCTATTTCACAGGTGATAAAAGGAGCGCCGAGGTCTCTCATTTTGATAGGTAGAGCATTCAAAATGCTAGAAGCATTTTCTGAGAGTTTCACTACCTCCCTAGGTTTCCTAGTGGTGCAAGAGTCCTTAAGGTATTTTTTGAGAGAGGGTGCACACCTAAGCATATCTTCCACTATAACAGTCATAGTGGCCTTTTTAAAGTTTTCTAATAACCTATTTTCATATTCATATACAGGTTTTTTTCTATTGAGAGCAGAGGGGTAAGGTACGTCTTGCCCACTCGTAGAAGGTAGAGGCTCCTTCGCGTAGGAAAGATCCTCTTCTTCTACCCCCCTTTCCTCATTCCTTTTTCTTGAATTCTCTGCAGAATTCTGATAAGGATCTTGAAGTTCTTTTCCACTTCTCAATTTTGAGATTCCTAGAACTTCAGGATCTTCTTCCTTCATATCATCATGAATGGAGTGCTGTACATGATGTAGGTTGCATGGATTTATCAAGGGTTTTGTAGGAAATCTACTAGATGTGCAGGGTGGTTCTGTTGGTGTACCTTGAGGTTCAGAAGGTCTAGGCCTGAAGCTCTCCAGCAGCTTCCTCATTTGCTCTTGAGATTCCAGCATTTGCTTCATTTGAAACTACATCATCATTTGCATTCTCGTCTCCATTTCCGCCCTCAACCTCTGATTTTGTTTCTCTATCATACCTGAAACAACGGGGGTAAGTGCAGAAAAATCAGGTTGTGTTTGAGATGGAACCTGATACTGCTGCTGAGGTCTGGACTGAAATTGCTGCTTTTGCTGGAATTGTGACTGAAATGGAGCTTTGTTTCCTTGTTTGAAGCTCTCTCCACCTTGGAATCCAACTCTCTTTTGGCCAGCCCATGGTTGTGGTTGTTGATTGAATGCTTTCACTTCCTCCTCCATAGATTGGCACGCTCCATCTTCATGTTCTCTGCTGAAACAGAGAGAGCATATTTTGGCTTTAATGATGGGAGAGTTACCTAGAAAAACATTCTTCAAGGTGGAGGTGAGCTCCTCCAATTTCTGATTAGTCTCCCTTAGGCCTGCTTGCAGCTCCCCCTCCTTAGCATTAACCTACAGAACTCCTGCTCTCTTGGGTTGCAGATTTCTCCCATTCTGATTGGCTCCAATTTCCTGCAAATCAGTTTCTGCAACTCTCTCCAAAATGTCAAAAACCTCATCCTCATATGCCATGTAAAACGTCCCTCCAGTGGCAAGATTCACCTTATTCTTCATGAAATCAGAGAGAGATTCATAAAAAATTTGGGCTAATTGACATTGCTCAATTCCATGATGAGGGCATTTCCTCAGCAGGTCATTGAACCTCTCCCATGATTCACTAAAGGCATCACCTTCATGGGGATGGAAATTATGGATTTCTCTTCTATAAAAATTTGTTTTGGAGAGAGGGTAAAATTTCTGCAGAAATTTTCCCTGCATCTCTTCCCAAGAGTTAAAAGTAATTCATAAGTTACGATACCAAGAAAATGCTTTATCTTTTAACGTCAAAGGAAAATATTTCATTTTAAGCATTTCTGTAGATATTCCTGGAACGTTTTGGGAGGAGCATCTAATATGGAAATCATCTAGGAATTCTAAAGGGTTTTGTGCAGGCAAACCATTGAATTCAGGTAAGGAGTGAATTAGTGCATTGTCATACCTGAACATGATGCCCTCACCTATATTCAGATTTATATCGGTTTGTCGCAGGCTTCCGGAGGGCGTTGATCTGTCCAACATGGTTCTCCTCCTCTCCTGCTGGTGGCATCCTTCTTCTGCCATAGTTTCCTGCTGATTTTATGGTTCTATAATTGTAGATTCTGGAGTTGCGTCTCTTGCAACATTCTCTGCAGACTTCTCACCAGCCCTTGAACGTGTCACTACCATAGAACTTCAGCAGAAAGTTAGAAAGACAATAAGCTGAGGATTTTCAAATCCTGCAGCTTTAGGAGAATGAATAATCAATAACTGAAAAGAGAGAAAAGAAAATACTACTGCAATACGGTGCTCCCTGGCAACGGCGCCAGTTGATAAGCTCAATTTTGGGGTGTTTTTTACTGATTATTTATCAGTTGAATTCGTGTGAGGATTGAGCTTTATGCAACGAAATTTATAACCTCACAGCCTATGGCAAGCAAGGGTCAATCCACAGGGAAAAGAGCAAACAGCAGAAAATTCTTTTCTATTCAATCACTCTGTTCAGTTCTCTAATTCTAAGTGTTAATATCTGTAGAAATTTTCTTCAGAATAAGTTGCAGAGATTTTCTTAAAAGTATTGATTCAGTCAATTCTTCAGTCAAATTATCTTCAGTTAAGTTTTATAGAGATATCTTGGCGAAACTCAATTGAGCAGAATCGTCAGCAGAGAATTTTCTTTGTTGACGGTTTGCTTATGCCCTGTGAGGCAATTGAGCAAACACCCTGCGCGCAGGGGTGCCAACCGGTTGCCGTGGCAACCTGAGCAGCCGGTGGGCCTAGCTGCTAGCGGCGTAGGCTGCTAGCTGCCTTGATTGCCAACAGCGAGTGCTGTTGGCAGCCAAACAGCTGGCGGCCGAGGCTGCCTGCAGCTCGCACTGCTGGCTGCCTTGGTGGCCCGCAGTGCGAGCTGCTGGCGGCTCACGCTGCTGGTGGCCTCAGCTACCCGCAGCTCACGCTGCTGGCAGCTCACGCTGCTGGCAGCGTTGGCTGCCTGCGGCTTGGGTCACTGGGCGATGAGGGTTCAAGGCGATGGTCGGACAGGGGGGGGGGCAAGGAAAGGCGAGCAAGAAGATGAGGGTTCAAGAAGAGGCGAGCAAGAAGATGGTTGGGAGGGAGGCGTTCAAGAAGATGGGGAAGGGGGTGGAGGGGTGGAATGACGGGTTGTGGAGGTCAAGAAATGGATGTTGAACGTTCAAGAAGACGAGGGGGTGAGGGTGGGCGAGGAGGAGGGCCAAGAAACGGGGTAGAAGACGGTCGGGCGAAGGGATGAGAAAGATGATGGTGGAGGAGAGAACCAAGAACCTTGGTGGAGAGGAATCTTGGTGGGTCGAGGGCGATCCTCCGCGGTGGAGGCAGGTGTCCCGATGCAGCGCAGCGCCGTCGCCATCTCGAACCTTGAGGGCGCCCAGAGTGATCTCGATGGGAGCTCTCTCTCTCGATTCTTGATCACGACAGCTTCTTGAAAAACCTTTAACGTACCGGAGTAATCTCGACGGCACGGTTGAGCACGTCACGCCCGGAGTGATCTCGACGGACAGGACGTGGGCTCTACTCTTCGGAGTGGTCTCGACGAAGAGATGGGGCTAGCCAAACCCCCTACACTACGAATACGATAAGGGGAAGATTCTTGAAACAATTTCAATTCAAAAACTTCCAAGTAGTCCCTTGGGCATGCCCTCCCCTTATATAGGGAGGAGGGGTGCCAAGGAGACGTAGGGAGAGGTTGAACCGTCATGAGACGTGGTTCGACCTCTCCTTAAAAATTCAAAATACAATCTTAAAATAAAAGAAAAGACGAGGATGGGCCCTATGATATTGGCCCAATCCCATAATTCGAAATGAAAAGAAATACACATAAGAAAAGCGTAAATTGTTCGAACCTACCCGGAGTACTTAAACCCCGGGTTGCGGACGTCGGCACGAGCTGTCCGACGTGGCTGTTGGCGTGTCGTCGTCGGTCATCCGGCAGGTGTCGTTGTCGTCGTCAGGAAAGGTGAGCAAGAAGATGAGGGTTCAAGAAGAGGCGAGCAAGAAGATGGTTGGGAGGGAGGCGTTCAAGAAGATGGGGAAGGGGGTGGAGGGGTGGAATGACGGGTTGTGGAGGTCAAGAAATGGATGTTGAACGTTCAAGAAGACGAGGGGTGAGGTGGGCGAGGAGGAGGGACAAGAAGGGGGGTAGGAGGCGGGCGGGAGAAGGGATGGGAAAGACGATGGTGGAGGGGGGAGCCGAGATCCTTGGTGGAGAGGAACCTTGGTGGGTCGAGGGCGATCCTCCGCGGTGGAGGCAGCTGTCCCGATGCAGCGCAGCGCCGTCGCCATCTCGAACCTTGAGGGCGCCCAGAGTGATCTCGATGGGAGCTCTCTCTCTCGATTCTTGATCACGACAGCTTCTTGAAAAACCTTTAACGTACCGGAGTAATCTCGACGGCACGGTTGAGCACGTCACGCCCGGAGTGATCTCGACGGACAGGGCGTGGGCTCTACTCTTCGGAGTGGTCTCGACGAAGAGATGGGGCTAGCCAAACCCCCTACACTACGAATACGATAAGGGGAAGATTCTTGAAACAATTTCAATTCAAAAACTTCCAAGTAGTCCCTTGGGCATGCCCTCCCCTTATATAGGGAGGAGGGGTGCCAAGGAGACGTAGGGAGAGGTTGAACCGTCATGAGACGTGGTTCGACCTCTCCTTAAAAATTCAAAATACAATCTTAAAATAAAAGAAAAGACGAGGATGGGCCCTATGATATTGGCCCAATCCCATAATTCGAAATGAAAAGAAATACACATAAGAAAAGCGTAAATTGTTCGAACCTACCCGGAGTACTTAAACCCCGGGTTGCGGACGTCGGCACGAGCTGTCCGACGTGGCTGTTGGCGTGTCGTCGTCGGTCATCCGGCAGGTGTCGTTGTCGTCGTCAGGCTGTCGTCGGCAAGATGGTCCTCCATCACAATAAGGAACAACAAGGTTTCTTTGGAGAATGGAAGGGGAATGGAGATGAACAAACAGAAACTCAAGATGAAATAAAAAACGAAACAATCTCTGTTGGAAATGTTGGAAGATCACTGGTGTGGATCTTCCCACCCAAACTAGCTTGTCTGAAATGGAGAGAATTACACAGCTGAAACTGGAGAAATCGCTCCGACCAAGAGACACGTCCTTGCGGCAAGGCGGAGGTCTTCAATCCCCAGCTACTCTTCAGCTCGTTCCTCCTCTCCAAATCCAAAGCTCATCAGCTCCTCGAGGGTCTGCAGAAAATCTTCCTCTCCAAGCCCTAGCTCCCTTGAGAGAAATTCTGGACAACCTACAATGAGCCCTCAAGAGGCTATTTGACGTAGGACGACTATGGGATGGACGATTTAGGGCGGATGACGAGGCTATGGGTAGGAATGGGTAAGGGATAAAACAATCCACAGAAATCACGGTCGATTCTCGGACTTAAAACCGATGAAATCTGGTGGTGCAGCTCCGACCCTTATCGAGGGCGGGAGTACTGTCTTCCCCCACCGCGACGATGCCTAAGCACCGAAATCAATACCTCGAATTCACGTCGCGAAGAAACACTCGAGAAAAGGAGAGAAGAAGAGGAAATCCAAGTCTAATTCTGACGGCGGTGGAAACTTCCCGAGAAAATACTGAGCGGAGAACACGTCGACACCACAGGGTTCAGGTATACCTCAGCACCGTAGTGCGTGTAGAGGCTGCAGGTAATTCTGCTCGTGGCGACGAAGGCGGCGTGATACTGGAACGGGCGCTCCGGGCGTTGTCCGGCCCTGGTTGACGTTATGAAGCGGGGACGCCGGGTCGGGCGCGACGAACTCCCGCGCGCGCGAAGCGCGCGAAGGGTGCGCGGAGCGCACGGAGCAGCGCGCGCGGGCGCGGAGCGCGCGGAGCGCCTGCGCCGCGAGTGCGCGAGTGCGGCGGAGCCCACCCGAGCGCCAGCGGCAGGCGCCGCGCCGGCAGCGCGCAGCGCCGCGCGATCAGCGTCGGAGGCGCACGCGGCGCAGGGATGGCGCGCGGTGGCGTCGCGGTCGCGGCGTGTGACGCGCGGCTGCGCAGCGGTGATGACGACGGCAGCGGCGGCGGCGGCGGCGGCGGCAGCGGTGATGGCGACGGCGGCGGCGGGCACGACGGAAGGTTAGGGCAAGATGAGGGTAGGGCAATCCTCCAAGAAGAGTTAGAAAGAAAACTCAATTCTTGAATTATGATTGCCTAATGAGTTCTTGAAACAAATGACCTTATATAGGCCTTGGAGGAAAGAGAAAATAACTAGAAAATAAGACACGCAAGGGAAAACGTGCATCACGTCACGCTAAAGGGCAGTTGTGGATCTGCCTTTGGCGTCGTGTCATGACGCGCGTGGAGACGTGCGCAGGTGGTGACGTGGCGGACGACGGTTGTGGCGTGTTGACTTCTTCGTTGACTCCTGTTGACCGAGGTGGGTTGACTTCTGTTGACTTCATCTTTGGATCCGTAACGTCTGTGTTGACCCCGACTGCCTGCGGTGACGTGTCCCGGGCTGATGCATTGGCGTCCTCGCCATCACTATTTATAGGTTTCTCTTTAAACATGATTAGTGGAGAAATTAGGGCTTTTCTTCTTCTTGATTTTTGCCAGCTCCTCTTGATCAATTTCTTCTTTCTTTGGATACTTAATCCATATCTGTACTCATTAATCAAATATGTGAGATCTACTCCACTTGATTCAAAGAATCAAGTGGGGTTAGTAACTTTGTGAAATAATGCATATGGACGATGACAAATATAGATTAATTGGATGCAATCGGTATTTAAACGCTCAAAAACTCTAAACATTTGATGACGTAATGAGAGTCATAAATTACCATAACATACTTACAATGGGAGATATGGAAAGGTGAAAGCTTATGATTTTTTGGGTCCACAATGAGCGCATGATTGGGGACCATCTTAAAGCCCAAGCCAAGTTTGTGAGCAGGTGCGTCATGGAGCCTGAGCCGACATGAAGAATCCAGAATTCCAGTATCAAGCTTCACACAAGGTCCCCAATGGTTTATTTTTCTTTTATGTGAGTGTGTTTTATGGATTTAGGGAGAGCCCTAGTGTTTTCGGGCTCTACGCATTTTATGTGTTTTAGGATGAATTTAGGACAGGTGGGGGATGTCCTTGCCACTTTGGGCATTTCCCCCTTATTTGGCCCATTAGGGAAGTGATGCTCCTTGTGTGTATTGGAATTCCATTCTTGAAATTTTGAGTTTGAGAAGCATCTCTTCATCTTTGGGGTTCCCGCCCTTCTCCATCACAATGGATATTTATTCCTTCATTGCCTAGAGCATTGATGAGGAAGACGGTTGTCGAACGACCTTCCATCATGATGTTCCCACTACCTAACCATTATCGCCGCTAGAAGAACAGCTGCCATCCTCGCACCTCCTACAACCATAGGGTAACCTAGCTCCAACCGACAGCCCTAGTCTGGCCCCACCATCACTACCACTGCCTCATCCATGGCCGTCGCTGCCCTCGGCTACCCAACCTACATCTATCACCCAATCACAGGCGCATCTACTTGTAGCCGCCACCCATCGGAGACCACACTTGCACACTCATTGCTTGCAGGCGATGCCTGCTCGTAGCCGTCGCACGTGTACCTGCCATCTACGGCAGCTCCACATTGTGACTGCCCCCTATTCGTAGATGCCAGCGCTCATAACCATTGTCTATTCATGACTGCTACCTGTGTGTTGTCCCCTTGGACTCTAAGAATTAATCTATAGTTCATTTTATAATTTCAGTTGACTATGATTAGTTATCCTCAACTGGTCAATCCAATATAATCTCACCTCTTCTATAATTATGAATTTTATTTCTTAGAGTCATTTGTCCTTTTATTTATTTACAAACTTTTGATATAGTTATATCAAATGAATCTTATTACTAAGTCACCCTTTGTGTTTCTTCTACATATCAATCTATTTGAATCCTCACCTCGTCAATCCAATATAATCTCACCTCTTCTATAAATTATGAATTTTAATGGCAAAATCACAGTGCCGGGTACGTCCAGCCCGGCGGTTGTTCCCGTAGACCGATCCATCCATGCCCTTGATGCCACCCAGGAGGTGGTTATTTATAAAATGTAGTGTTTTTCATCGTTTTTAGGCGTGGAGCCAGAAAACAATGTCCCAATTACACACGAACCCTACTCGTCCATGCCCATGTTGCAGGAAAGAAAAAGGTACATAGGTGTTTCCTAGTGAAGGCTGGGAGATGGTCACTCGTGCCAGCAGGAGCTAGGGGAGCCCTCATAGCTATGCAATGTGTGGAGTGCGCAGTTCGCCCCGTCATTTGCAAATGCCATCATGGAGGTGTGCGACTTGACGAACTATCAGGCGAGAGGGTGAGCTCTCCTTTTATTTATTTACAACAATTGAAGTTAAATTTATATCAAATGAATCCAACTATTAACTTGCCCTTTGAGTTTCTTCTACATATCAATCTATTTGATATTTTTATGTAGATGAAATACTGTAAAGATTTTCTTTTAGTCTGAATATATTACTTTTCAGTTAACTAACGAAAATCAAGGTAAATGAATCCAATATTTCAACCATAATATATATCAACAAAAAAATATGTGAAATTCAATATAGTTAATTGTTCTTCTCGTGAGAACTTCATAAGTTGATTTTTTCTTCTTGAAATAAATTACTTAAATCTGGAAATATTACACTTAAACAGAACAAATTGAACTGAAGTAAATATCTCATGAAGACTACTCTATTCATTTGTGCCTTCTCCTGTTCTTGTTATCAATGTCTACAGATTACTTGATTCCCTAACCATTGGACTAGATGCTTGAAAAATATAAAAGACACATGGAAAACTTTAAAAAGTGAGATTATTTCAGATTGTTATTCTAAAAAAGTTGTGTCTTGGGAATCTAAAATTAATATTACCATCATAATCAAAGGAAGAATTATATATTTTCTCATGGATATTTCTCAGAAGAAGACACAACAATAGGGATTGCTTTTTTGTGATAGATCAGGTGATAGAAATATATTTTAAATGATTTTTATATGGATGATATACTTTGAACCAATCACCATTCAAAGCTTCATTGGGCAACTGATAATTTGTCCAATTTTGTCATCAAACTGAAACTTGGGATCAGCCTCAATTATCCACTTGTTTAAACCTTTTGGCATTTCATTTAAGGATGACATAAATATTGTATCATTTTACAGAGCAAATGACTGGAAAAATTTGCAACTATAAGCACAATATCTTAGTTTTGACTTATTATACCTTACTAATATCCCTTTCAAACCTTCTTTTTTTGAGAAATAACTAGAATTGAATCCTGATAATTTCCAAAAAATATTTATAAACTCGCCTCTTCTTCTATGAACTCTTAAATAAAGAAATACCTTTCTCTCAGTTGTTTTGTGAAATTACAAGTTATATTGACTGGCACAAAAAAATAACCTATCAAAACTATAGAATATTATATTTGGAATTCTTGTTGTCGATAGCTGTCTATACTTTTGAAAGAATTGTGTACAGTCAATTTTTACATTGCTTATGAGAACTGTTTTGAACCTGAACTTTGTTTTTCTCTTAACTCACTCATTTCAAAATTATGGGGTATTATTTTTTCAGATTAAAATTTTAGACAAGTGATATTTTCTAAAACAGCAGGTCCAATGTGCTTGTTGATGAAATGAACAAAATACTGAGTTCTTCCATAGCCCCTTAATACAAAACTTGAGCAGGAGTGCCCTAGTTTTTCCATGATGATGCTATTTTTTCCTAATTCAGAACCTAATATATTGGAGAGTTATGAATTACAACGCATAATTCCATTATAGTTCTCCAACACAAACCAATTTGTTTTCGTAACGAAAGCTCATTTTCATATTTCCCAATTCCTACCAGAAATTACTCTCTATTCATGATGTAGGAATATCATATAATATTTCATAGTTTCATATTTATTTTCCTATTGGTAAATCTATTGGAACCTAGTGCTTAAATCAATAAAAAACATAAAAACAAGGAGCCATCATGCCCATTGAAAGAAATTTAATAGCAGTTGGGAAGGAGAACTGGAGAGAATATGTGGTTGAGCCAACCACACCATAATTGCGTTGTACCCTTGTTTGACCAGTTAAAACGTCGGCATGCATAACAGGTTTAAGGGTCAAGTCAATTCTCAACCACCAGATATTTTGTGCCGGCAACGACTCACCAATTCAGCTGCCCCACGCGGATACTTTTTGCATCTTTCTTTAAATCATATTGCTTCTCCATAAATACTAAAGAACCACTATTTTTCCATCACTAACAATTAATAATAATATAATATTTGGTATTAATTCCTTAAAGATTCGGATAAGAGCCGACGATCCGAGCCGGGATCCCGGGCCGGGCGCGGACGACCGGGCCCACGACGCGCCATTCCGCACGGCAGGCGTGTCTGGGCAGCGGACCAATTGCGGGACAGGGCGGCCTTGAACGGATGTATTTATTTTATTGCAATAATTACCCGGAATATTCGTTCGTGCTAATATTTTGCCAGTGTAAGACCAGCCATCGTCTTCTTCCTCTCGCCTCCTCTCGAACGCAGAACTCGACGGAGGAGAGGGAAGAGGCGATGGGCCAGAGCTTGAGCTGCACTTCATCTCAACGCGAGATCGACTTCTTCGCCGCCGTTCGATCGGGGAATGTCGAAGCGGTAAACAGTATGATAGCAGCTGATCCGGAGCTTATCCAGACGTCCACCGTCTACGATCGCCTCTCTCCTCTCCATATCGCCGCCGCCAACGGCCGCATCGAAGTTTTTTCCCTTTCGATTCCTCTTCCTTGAATGATCTGATCTGATCCGATCTAACCGTGTCGATGTGGTGGATCATGATGGATTCGCAGGTGCTATCCCTGATCTTGGATCGATCGGTTCATCCGGATCTCTTGAACAGGAACAAACAGGTAATAGGCTCGTCGGGATCCGCGATCTCTCGATTTTGTCCCAAAAATGAAATCCGGATCCTCTTTGTGTGATGATGCTGGCAGACTCCGCTGATGCTGGCTGCGATGCACGGGAAACTATCCTGCGTGAGAAGGCTTCTTCAAGCCGGCGCCAATGTAATCTCTTCTCTCTCTTGCGAAAATGTCGGCAGCGGGATAGTCGATCCAGTTCTCTGATCTCGCGATCTTCTCCTCTTTTATCAGATTCTGAAGTTCGATTCTAGGAACGGACGAACATGCCTGCATCACGCGGCGTACTATGGCCACGCCGACTGCCTCCGAGAAATCCTCGCTGCCGCAAACTCTAATCCTATCTCGCATTCTTGGTGAGCAAACTGGTAAATGTCTTGAAACGCCTTTCGATCGCGAAACTTATTCGATCGATCTTCAGGGGATTTGCCAGATTTGTTAGCGTGAGGGACGGGGAAGGCGCGACTCCGCTGCATCTCGCGGCGAGGCAGCGACGCGCCGATTGCGTTCGTGTTCTTCTTGACAACCGCGCTCTGGTCTGCGCGACGACAGGGAGCTTCAGGTTTTGTTCTTCAACCTCTGTTCTTGTTCTTGGTTGCTGTTCTTCCGCGCCATAATCGTCGAAACTCTGCTGCAGCTTCCCCGGCAGCACCCCGCTTCATCTGGCGGCGCGAGGGGGGTCTGTGGAGTGCATTCGCTTGCTTCTTGCTTGGGGTGCCGATCGCCTCTCCACAGATTCAGCTGGGTATCTTCAATGTCTTCTTCTTTGTCATTGCAGTACAACTGGTTACTCAGTACGAATTTTCTTCATCTGCATCGTCATCCTCCATCTAATGAATGACGATGCCGATTCGTCATCGTTGTCATTGCAGGACAGCATGTTGAGTTAGTGTTTGAATACTAATTTCGTCGTCATCGTTGTCATTGCAGGACAACATGTTCAGTTAGTGTTTGAATACTAATTTCGTCATCATCGTCACTGTCATTGCAGTACATGTTCAATTAATCTTTGAATACTAATTTCTTCATCATTGTCACTCTAGGGCAACATGTTTTGTTAGTATTTGTGGATGAATCGCACCATCATCATCAACCCGCAGATGAATGACAACGATAATTCCTTGTCATTGTCATTGTCATTGTAGGACAATAGGTTTTGTTAGTATTTGAGGATGAGTTGCCATCATCATCATCCCGCAGACGAATGACAGTGATGACTCATCATTGTCATTGCAGGTCAACAGTTTTTGTTAGTGTTTGAAAATGAGTTTCACAATCACCATCATCCCACAGACGAATGGTGATGATGATTCTTCATCATTGCCATTACACAACAGGTTTTGTTAGTGTTAGAGGATGATTCCTCGTCACCGTGATTGTCCTCACAGGACAACTGGATGTTAGCATTTGAGTACGAGTTTTGTCATCGTCATCATCTGTTAACATGACACTATTGTCATTGTCAGCATCATCATCTCATCATCCTGGCAGTGATTCGCTAGCGTTATTGGTTATGGTGAACGATAAGTAATTTGGGTTTTGTTTGTGTTTTAGGAGAATTCCCTATACCGTTGCTCTTAGGAGGAAACATTCAGCCTGTGCAACCCTGCTGAATCCCTCCTCGGCGCAGCCTCTGATCTGGCCCGCCGCAGTCAAGTTCATCAGGGAGCTAAACCCGGATGCCAAGGCTCTGCTGGAGGGGGCTCTCATGAAGGCAAACATAGAGAGGGAGAAGGGCATTCTCGACATCAGCGGTGACGACGATTCTTCCCTGGTAATTCCTCGACAAAATGTGTAGCAGAGGAAGTAGATCCAGTGACTTAACCATGTAAGAGCAAGTGCAGGAGGAAGAGAACGGGGAGGTATGCTGCATCTGCTTTGACCAGCTCTGCACAATCGAGGTTCGAGACTGTGGGCACCAGATGTGCGCCAACTGCACTCTGGCGCTATGCTGCCACAACCATCCAGGCCCAGGGCCAATGCTCTCCACCGTGCCAACCTGTCCCTTCTGCCGTTGCCGCATCTCACAGCTTGTGGTGGCTGAGATCACGGCCGCCGAGGCAGAGAGCCCCCAGCCAAAGCTGAGGCGGTCTCGTAAGTCGAAGATCACTGCCGAGAGCGGCGGGAGCAGCAGCTTCAAAGGGCTGACCTCTGCAATGGGCTCCTTCAGCCGTGTTGGGCGTGCGAGCTCAGGAAGAATTGCAGACTGCAGCGACACTTCTGAAAAGCCTTAAGCAGGTAATTCCTTCATCCATGGTCAGACAATTCTGGTAGTAGAGTGAGAATAAGCGTGTGGAGAATTTTCAGGTTTCTTGGGTAATTTTTTTTGGCGGGGCAAATCGCCCGTAAAAGGATAGCTTCCCAATACAGTGGCAGAGAATTACTAGCTTGTTGCAGCTTTGAAGCCCCTAAAGATCACGTTTTTCTTCTTCTCTGTTATTCAGCTATCCGCACAAGCTGTCGCATCTCCACTGATGTAGAAAATCTGCATCTTACCTCGGACTGGAATTAGCAGCATGCCGGTAGTCCCCGATGCCAACCAAGTCCTGGTTAGATTTGAAAAAAATTAACATCAACTAAACATCAACAAGGGAAAAAATAAATTTCGTTGATTGTTTCTTAAATTTGACGTCGGTATTTGTAAAATACGCTAAAACTGGAAGGGAGGAAAAACTTCACCAGGGTAAAGATAGTTCTACTGCCCAGAAACTGGGTATAGAGCCAGATAAGCCAATGACTCATTGAAATTATATCTCTAACTAATTATCGCCGATAAATTACAGATCAATTTGCACAAAGGTCATCTGGCAATTAGGATTACAGAAAGAAAACATGCCAAAACATAAAAAGCTAACCTGGCATGCTTTATTCTTTGCCCTGGTTTCAGCAGTGCTGGGGATGTCGTGGTTCGGCTTTGAGAATCTTTTCTCCCGACGTTCGCATGAGCCCCAGCCATCGGAGAACCTGCCTCCCCTGTACATGATGCGAGGGCCAGCGATTAACTTAATCAATAGAGCTATTTATAAAACTGCAAGGCAATATTTGGTTAGATGCCGGGTAAAGATCTTGTACCGCATGAAAGCCCGAATAACAAACTCTGCACGAATTACATTCCGGTTCTCATCATATTCAATGGACTTATCTTTAATCTCGAAAGATATGTTAAAGAACAGAGCAATCTTTCTCCACCCTGCACGCAGCTCTCAAATTATAGGCCCCCGATTGGTCAATTAATACAAGCGAACAGGACACAAGGATTACCAACATACCAGTTTTTTTTATGAATGGATTCCCAGAAATCATTGTATAATCGCCTTTCTCCAGTATCTGCAAGTAAAATCCAAAATAAAATATTTTGAAAGGAAAGAAAGAAAAGAAAGGCATTCCCAAAGAAGCTACTGAGAATAGTGAGGCAGTTAAATAACGATATCGAGCTTTTCCCTAAGTTTATCATTAGCCCCACACTTTTTCATTCATGGGTAGGCTTTTGACTGAGCTGAAACCTCCCTGGATGTGACAGAGAGGAGAAAAAAAAGAGAAAGAAAAGTCTCACGGGAACGGAGTACTGATAACATAACTGTAGGGCCACTCTTGCTTTTCGCAAATGAGAGAGTAACAGAAGGAAACTTGTAAAAAAAGGACGAACAACATATTTCATTTTTTAAAAAAGTGGTATATGGAATACTTAACACAAACGGAGGTTCAAAAACTTGAGGCAAATTCTACACCACCGCAGTAAGAAATTCCAGAAGCGGCATGAGGAGAGACTGAAGTCGACTATGTTCATCAATTTGAGATGAAAGCACCTTTTGTAACTAACTAACCCGTAGTTTCATTAATTCATAATATCAAAGATATCTCATACATGGGCACTCAAATTTCATCCTAGATGGAATTAATGGATCGCTACTGATTTTACAATTACGTCATCAATGCGGAGAAGAAATCCCTGTTTCAAGACAGACATCCGGTGATGTTTCCTTTCAGCGTATTCCATAATCCTTGATCCAACGAACTTCAGGACAGTATTAAAAAGAATTCTAGGATGATCGATTATTGACCGGGCAAAAGAAAAACAAAGTCTTACTTACCGACAGGGCCGCATTCTGATATTGTTTGAACAATGTCACAGAAGGGAACCTCCCTGCTAACCCATGATTATGATCTTCCGTATCTTCGACGTGGCGAAAATCAAGCCGTGTCGCTTCCATTGGGGGATTAATTCCTTGCATTGAGAATCTGCCCCCTTCCGAAGAAGGCGACAGCGGGGACACCGTCGGCGACTCGGATGGATGCCGGACATAGACCAGTTGATCACCTCTTCCCGATTTATAATCACCATACCGCGCCATCTTCGTCGGCCGGTGATGATTCCACTGCTCTTCCTGCACAACCTCCCCGTCTGAAGCAGTGCGGACTTCCTCAACCTTAACCCGCTGGAAATTAGGGTTTCTGGGGATGATCTTCCCCGAACGGCCGTTAGGGCAATGGGGCACTGGAGTGGCGTTCGGTGGCCCGTTTTGGAGTGCAAGAAGTGGCTTCCTTCTGCAAGAAGAACGGGACGCTGCAGCGGAGTCGATCACGGCCCACAGCTCTGCATCGTCAAGATCTCTATCATCGACGAGATGAATCGATGACGGCGCAAATGCCATTCGAGAATTCCGAGAGGCTTCTAAGATCTACAGATCGACGAACACTACGTTCTCTAGATCAAGAGCAGATCTGACGAAGGCTTGCGGTTCCGGCGATCTGCCGTCCTCCGTCGGAGAGCAGCGCCAGCAACATTCCCGCTCTCTTCACATTCAAATTCCGATATTAGGCCAGAAGAGCGAGAGAATAACTAAGCAACTTATGATATCCAGTGAGAACGACTGGTCGATTGTGTTATTTGGAATTTCTTTACTCTTAATAAGTCACTAATTTAATGTCAAACTCATATGTGAATATCTATAATGAATAGATGCTAAACTTATTGAATTCACTTGTCTGCAAGATTCAATGGGCAGTCATTTATTTTTACCAGTGGACTTGCATTGGAACCAAGTTGTCGTTTTTGTCCAATTTTAATGATTTACATTTGAAGTTTAGTATCAATGATTGTATCATTATTGCTCTAATCCTGATAATGAGAAAGATTACAGGTTATGAATGACCCACAAACTACATCAAAATTTAGTAGTAATGTGACTAAAATTGAGTTTCAACTGAGCCATCTCATAGCAACAATGTGAGGCGATACATTTTTTACTTAAATATCTACCAAGCAGAAACATTCTCAAAGTATTACACATTTAGCAACCGTTTCCAGTTGTTCTCATCCCAAGGGCAGGTCCTTACGCATGTGGTGATCTTAAACAAGTATCCTACCAATTTGTTCCAACCTAGGATAATAAGCTCATATGCTTGGCCTTATTTCACCTTCGAGAGACAAAAGCAGGCTGGCATCCATATCCAGGTTTAGCTCATACGTAGCTCATTTCTTTTTGGGTGTGAAGCAGTGTCAAACAAAAAAAAAAACCCAACAAGCATTACCTCTCTGTGAAAAAGAGGTGATCCAGCTGCACCTACTAATATGACGACCTTGTTATGACTTCACTCTAGTCACTAGCCCTGACTTCGGCATCCCCTCCCCCCCCTTGAGGTTAAGGTAACGACTTCGGGTGTGGCCAGCTCCCACGGTGTGAAGGGTGATGTGTACAATTCCCTGGAACGAATTCATTGGTGTATGGCTGATCAGTGATTACTAGTGTTTCCGGCTTCATGCAGGCAAGTTGTAGCCTACAATCTGAATTGAGGACAGGTTTTTGGGGTTAGCTCACCCTCGGGGGATCACGACCCTTTGTCCTGGCCATTGTATCAGGTGTGTTGCCCAAGGCATAAGGGGCATGATGATTTATCTCATCACATTCCTTTGGCTTATCACTAGCAGTCTGTTCAGGGTTCCACAATGGTGGCAACTGAACACAAGGGTTGCACTTGTTATAGGACTTAACCCAACACCTTACGGCATGAGCTGACGACAGCCATGTACCACCTGTGTTCACATTTCCGAAGGCACCCCTATCTTTCAAGGGGATTTGCAACATGTCAAGCTATGGCAAGGTTCTTCATTTTGCATTGAATTAACCGCATGCTCCCCCCCTAGTGTGGGCCCTTGTCAATTCTTTAAGTTTCATTCTTGTGAAAATTACTCCCCAAATGAGATACTTAATGCATTCGCTACAACACTGCATGGGTTGATACGAACATCACCTAGCTTTCATCTCCCTCTTGGCACCACATTTGCTCACGTAGCTTTTGTCTCTCGGTGTTAGTGGAAGCCCAGCATAGTGCTTTAGCCAATGGGGTGAAAGTAGTGTGATATGCGGTCCGATTTTATTTTTCAGACCACCCATGGGCACTTCTATAGTACTTTGCACCACACATTGATCCTGGCCGTGTACGGTGTGAATGTCCAATTATGTGCAATTTTGTATAAGGCTTTCACATGTGACGGCGACTCTCTCTCCCTCTTTCTCTCTCGTTCCTCGCTCTTCTATCTCTCTCCCTCTTTGTCTCTCGTTCCCCTCATTCTTCTGTCTTTCTCGTTCCTCTCTCTCTCCCTATTTCTCTCTCCTGTTCCTCTCCCTCCATCTGTCTCTCTCACGCTCTTCTCTCTCTTGTTCCTCTCTCTCCCTCTTTCTCTCTAGCGCTCTTCTCTCTCTCGTTCCTCTCTCTACCTCTTTCTCTCCAGCGCTCTTTTCTCTCTCTCTCCCTCTTTCTCCTTCACACTCTTCTTCTCTCTCATTCCTCTCTCTATCGCTCTTCTTGGTCCTCTCTCTATCGCTCTTCTCTTTCTCTCTAGCACTCTTCTCTCTCTCGTTCCTCTCTCTCCCTCTTTCTCTCCAATGCTCTTTTCTCTCTCTCTCCCTCTTTCTCTCTCACGCTCTTCTCTCTCTCTCTCTCATTTCTCTCTCTATCACTTTTCTTGGTCCTCTCTCTATCGCTCCTCTCTTTCTCTCTAGTGCTCTTCTCTCGCTCTCTCGGTCCTCTCTATTGGGATAGAATCCCTACTGCCACTCCTTGGCAGCACAAGTCCTGGTGGGAGAGAAAAAGGGAGAAGAAGAAGGAAGGATAAAACCAGAAAGAAGAAACCCTCGTTCTAGAAAATAATTTTCATGAATGTTCCCTTTATCAAAGGAACATAGAGCGAGAGCTGAAATGTGGGAGCGTGAAATAAAAACATGTGGGACCCAGTCAAGGTCAAACCCCACAATCTCCCCCTTATCTTAACGTCGTTCCCCGCAGATGCTTCAAACTCCTAGCTTCACACGCAGCTCCGTGAACTTCAGCCGTCCGAGAGCTTTCGTGAATATGTCAGCCAGCTGATCTTCTGAGCTGACATGGTGCACATTAACTTTACTCCCCGATAAAATGAAACCTTGAGTCGATGTGCTTCGAGCGACTATGGTAGAGGGGATTCTTGCCAAGGGCAATGGCAGATTTGTTGTCGACCATCAGTCTCACAGGCTTTGGACTTTCTCCTTTCAATTCTGAAATCAACCTGGCCAGAACAAATTCCTTGACACGTCGCAGCAATCATGGATATATACTTGGCCTCACAATAAGAGAGAGCTACGATCTTCTGCTTTTGCGAGACCCAACTTATCAGGTTTGGCCTGAGGAAAAATGTCATACCAGTGGTGCTCTTACGGTCATCAAGGTCTCCAGCGTGGTCAATATCGCAATAGCCAACCAGCTCTTGTTCTCCGACTGCTTTCTCATAACATAGACCAAGGTCTAATGTTCCCTTGATATACCTTAAGAGCCTCTTCACCGTTGTCATGTGTTCAGCCGTCAGTCTCTCCCTATACCTGCTTAGAATTCCCACATAATAATTTAAGTTAGGCCTGGTATGAGTCAAATACCTTAGGCTACCGGTCAAACTCCGGTACTTCGTGTAGCCACGAGAACGGACAAGCCTTCAATGGTAAATTTATGTCTTGCTTCAAGCAACATATGGACTAGGTTGAAATTCATCATCCCACTATGTTGTAGAAACTTTATTGCATAACCTTTATGACTCAATTTGATCTGCCCATCTAATTGAATAACTTCTATGCCCAAGTAAGAGTTGAGCAATCCCAAATCACTCATCTCAAACATATCCATCATCTTGCCCTTCAACGCCTCAACGTGACAGCTCTCTGGCCCGGTCATGATCAAGTCATCAACATACACTCCCACGAGCAAGTGCACATTATCTACAATCTTCATGTAGACTGTGTGCTCTTGGACATTCCTGGTAAAACCAATGTATATAGGAAAGTTATCCAACTTGGTATACCATGCTCGTGGTGCTTGTCTTAGACCATACAAGGCCTTCTTCAGCTAAAGAACCATATGCTCTTTGCCCCTCTTTATAAACCCCTCGGGTTGCTTCATGTACATTTCTTCCTTTATCTCTCTATTGAGAAGATCTGACATGATATCAAGGCAATGCAAGTCCCATCCTCCTTGTGCTGCTAGAGCCACCAAGACATGGATGGTGTCAATTCTTGCCACTAGCGCAAATGCCTCATTGAAGTCAACTCCAAGCTTCTGGACGTAGCCCTTCGTGACCTATCTGGCCTTGTGTCTCACTACTTCTCCTTGTGAGTTTTTCTTGAGCTTGAAAACCCACAAGGCCAATTGTCTTACAGCCTTTAGGTGGATTCACCAGCTCCCATGTCCGGTTCTTCTTAATGGAGTCCATCTCCTCCTTCATGGCACATCTCCAAACCTCCTCCTTGGAAGCTTCTAGGAGATTTTCTGGCTCCCCTTCTATCACCGAGTACTCTTATTGGTCAAGGTGGACTTTCTCAGTGTCTTCATAAACTTGACGTAAACCTGTGAACCTCCTAGGCGAGCTCTCTTAAGTAGTGAGAAGCGGATCTCCTTCCCATGGTTCAGGGTTCACTTCATGCAGAGATGATGCAACATCTGCTTCCTCCACCGATATCTCATCCACCTGACCATCACAATCGTAAGTTAACATTGGAAAATCATGAGAGAGTGGGGTACCTTGCTTTTTCTTCACTTCATAGACATCCCAATCCCACTTTGCATCTTATTAAAAGATGATGTCTCTGCTCACATGCACCTTTCCACTGTTAGGGTCATAGCAGCGACAAACTTTAGACCCAATTTCATAACCGATGAAGACCATAGGCTTGCTTCGGTCATCCGACTTGTTCAAGTGTCCCCCCCGCACTTTCACATGACCTAGGCAGCCAAAAACTCTAAGGTGTGCAATCTTAGGCTTTGACCCTGTCCAAGCTTCATACGGTGTAGCTCCTTCTAGGCTTCTAGTCGGAGCACGGTTCATGAGGTACACGGCAATGCTCACTGCCTCTCCCCATAGGTCCTTGGGTAGGCTTCTCCCGTTCAACATAGATCGCACCATGGATATAATTGTCAGATTCCTTCCCTCAATGACACCATTCTGCTGTGGAGAATATGGGGCCGTCAAGTGTCTCTTTATCCCATGCTTATCACAATAAGCTGAAAACTATGCTGAAGCAAACTATCCTCCTCGATCTGTCCTGAGAAATTCGACCTTCACATTCTTCTCACCTTCTATGATCTCCTTAAACTTTGTGAAAGTGCCAAGAGCTTCAGACTTCTTCTTCAGCAAGGCAACATAAGTGAGTCGACTAAAATCATCAACTATCAACATAAAATAAGAATTACCATCCCGTGTCGACAGAGTGATTGGACCACATAAGTCAACGTGCAGTAACCCAAGTGGTGCCTTCGCTCTATATGTTGATGAAGATGGAAATGGAGTTCTCGAATGCTTGCCTGCTATGAAACTTCGACATAACTGGTTTGGAGATGGTAGAGAGGGTAATCCTTTGACCATCTCTCGATCAACCAACAACTTCAATGCTTGGTTGCTGAGATAACCATAGTGTTCATGCCATACTCGAGCAGAATCGTCAACCGAAACCAAACAACCTCTGATAGTATTTAGCTTCAACAAATATAAACGCACATTGGTCTTCTTTACACGAGTCAGCAGTCTCCCTTGTTGATCTTATATGATCAAATGACCACGCTCCATCACAGTCTTGCAGCTTTGTTCATCAAGCTGCCCAATACTCAAAATGTTAGAGCGTAATTTAGGGATAAAGAGAACATTACTCATTGTCATTTCTCCTCCACTCTGACACTGTAGTATGATGCTTCCTTTGCCTTGAATATCCACCTTCGACCCGTCGCCAAAGCAAACACTACCAAGGTGAGCTTCTTCTAGTTGATAGAATAGACTTCTCATGCCCGTCATATGGTTGCTGGGGCCCCGTGTTGAGGTACCACATATCTGGCATCGGAGGATCTCCCTCGCTCCCCTAGAGTAGTGCATGATCTAGAGGCTTTGTCAGCATCATCAACAAGGCTGACTTGCCCTTCTCCTCGGTGTTGGCCAAATTTGCCTTCTCCTCTTTCTTGTCTTGACGGCATTCAGAAGCAAAATGCCCATATTTCTCACAACTGTAACATTTAATTTTTGACTTATCTCGAGGTCTCTAGTCGTCATCTCTGCTCCATCCTTTGCCATCATTACTTCGGCCACGACCTCTTCCTTTGTCGCGTCCATGTCCACAGCCACGGGAGTTTCATCTTTGTCTTTCTTTCTTGCCCTTTCTGATAGCTCTCGCAAACAGAACTTGCTCCTCTCTTTTTAATATGCGATCCTGCAACTTGTCTTCATGTATATTGAGGGATTCCACTGCTTCTTCCAACGTCATTGACTCCATCTCCCAAATTGCTCAATGGAGGATGTAATGGAGTCAAAGTTCGCCAGAGTAGCTCGGAGTAGCTTGGCCACCACGTCTCCTTCTTCTAAATTCTCTCCCATGGTCCTTAGCTGAGTGACAACCTTGGACAGCTTCCCTGCAAAATCAGATACAAGCTCATCTTCTTCAATGACGAGCAGTTCAAACTCACGTTTGAGGGCTTGCACTCTAGCCTTATGAACACAAGCAGTTCCCAAGTTCTTCATCTTCAACACCATCCATGTCTCATTGGTCGTCAGCTTGCTATCCAGCTGAGCCAATATCTCATCAGATATTGCACCATAAATAACTGACAACGCTTGCTGATCCTTCTTCTTCGTCACCGTCTTTGCCTCAATAGCTTTCCATAAGCCATTCGCCTCCAATAGAACTTGCATTCTCATAGCCCAGAGAGAATAGTTATGCTTGGAGAGAATGGGGAAACCATGTCCAGTCTTGACCATAGACATGGGCATCATGACAGAGGTTCCAATAGACTCACCTTCTGCTGAAGACATCCCACCAGCTTACGAGGCAGATTCACCTGCCCATCGTGGCATGGATCTGCTCTTACTTCCTCCTTGGACCAGACTTCCAACTCTGATACCAAATGTTGGGATAGAATCCCTACTGCCACTCCTTGGCAGCATAGGTCCTGGTGGGAGAGAACAAGGGAGAAGAAGGAAGGATAAAACCAGAAAGAAGAAACCCTCATTCTAGAAAATAATTTTCAAGAATGTTCCCTTTATCAAAGGAATATAGAGCGGGAGTTGAAATGTGGTGAGCAGGAAATAAAAACATGTGGGACCTAGTCAAGGTCAAACCCCACACTCTTTGTCCCTCTTTCTCTCTTGTGCACTTCTCTCTCCCTCCCTCTTTCTCTCTCGCTCTCTTCTCTCTCGTTCCTCTCTCTCCCTCTTTCTTTCTCGCGCTCTTCTGTCTCTCTCTCCTTCCTCTCTATCCCTCTTTATCTCTCGCGCTCTTCTCTCTCTCTCTCCTTCCTCTCTATCCCTCTTTCTCTCTCGTGCTCTTCTCTCTCTCTCTCCTTCCTCTGTCCCTATTTCTCTCTTGCGCTCTTCTTTCTCTCCTTCTTTCTCTCTCATGCTCTCTCTTGTTCTCTTTTCTCTCTCTCCATCTTTCTTTCCCTCCCTCCTTTGTTGTGCTCTTATCTCTCTCCATCGTTCCTCTCTGTCCCTCTTTCTCTCTCACGCTCTTCTCTCTCTCCCTCTTTCTCTCTCATTCTCTCTCTCTCTCTCGTTCCTCTCTCTCTTGTGCTCTCTTCTCTATCTCTCTCTCTCTCTCTCTTGCTCTCTCATTCCTCTCTCTCCCTCTTTCTATCTCTCGTACTCTTCTCCCTCTCTCACTCTCTGTCGCTCATCTCTCTCATCCTCTTTCTCGCTCTCTGTCACTCTTCTCTCTCTCCCTCTCTCCATCTCTCTTCTCTCTATTTCTCTCTATTCTCGCTCCTGCTCATGCTTCCCTCTCTCTTGAGTATGCAGATCAGTACTCTCTCGCTCTCTCTTTGTTTATCATTCTCTCTCTCTATCTCCCCTTCGTCTCTGATCGCAATATTCTGTGCAATATGCGATGTAATTTTTTTGCACAAATTTGACCAGTCATCGAACTACAGCTTCGTGAAATCAAAAAATTTGCACATCGGCCTAAAAAATCAGACTGGACCGCACAACCATCCTTATTTCCAATCTCTTCACATTTCACCACTCCACCGGAAATTCCCTCTACCCCTACCGTACTCCAACTTAGTAGTTTGCACTGCTTGTCCAAGGTTAAACCCTGAGATTTGATGATGGACTTGAAAAGCCACCTACAGATAAGGCTTATATCCTCTGTCTTACTACAGCTGCTGGCACAAAGTTACCTAATGCTTAATCCTTAGGTACCTTCATTCCTTCTTCTCCGAGAAAACAAGTTCAGGACCCGTGCGCCTTTTACCTCCATACGACATTGCTCCATCAGGCTTTCACCAATTGCAGAAAATTCCCCACTATTGTCTCCCAAAGGAGTATGGGTCGTGTCTCAGTCCCAGTCTGGCTGAGCAGCTATTGTTCATTGCCTTGGTAAGTTATCACCTCACCAACTAGCTAATTAGACGCAAGCCCCTCATTGGGCAGATTCCTCCTTTTGCTCCTCAGCCTACAAGGTATTAGCAATTGTTTCCAGTTGTTCCTCTCCCAAGGCCAGGTTCTCAAGCATTACTCCTCTGGATATACATGGACTTGGAATGGGCCCATGAGACCAGCCAGAATTGGGCCCTAGGTGGATTGGCCTGCATTGGAGTCCTCTCCATTGCCTATAATGGGCCATCAGGCCTAGTTATTTGCTCGTTGGGTTGTACTTGGCGTTTTAGGATCATCCTACATACAAACAACCAGCTCTCAATTGACATGGGCCTGCATTGTGCCTTTACCCTTTTTTCTACAATGGTGGGCTAGAGTGAGCTACCGATCCCACACTGAGCCATAGTAGCATGTATAAAACTGCTTTGGGGGCATGAGTCTGTGTTTTGTTGGGAACAGTCATGCGATGCGGCATATACATTCTGTCCATGTGAACAAATTTCTCACCGTACCAGACCATTTACACAGTGTGCTGAGCAGTTTTGGACAGAGATCCACACCGAGCAACACAAAAACTCACAAAGCGATCCTCATTATTATTAGTATTGTAATAAGGTTATGTTTATTATTAGTGTTATATATATTCTGTTTAAATATTTAAATGAATCTGGATCTTTAAGAAGTATTCATATTATATATTTAATAGATATTAAAATTAGATAGATATTAGAGAGTCAAAACTCAAGAGACGAGAAAGAGATGTGAAATGAGGTACGAGAGTGATATTAGATGAGGGAGATACATGAAATTAGATATGAGAGAGAGAGGTGAAATGAGAGAGCCATGTAAAATAAGATACAAGCGAGGCAAGAGATGGAAAAGAGATACATAGGAGAGAGAGAGAGAGGGAAAAGAACCCAAAGATGGATGATGGTAGATGCGATACGAGAGAGAGAGAGAAAGAGTGTGAGGGGGAGAGAAAGAAAGAGTAAGAGAGAGAGAGCATAGAGAGATAGAGGGAGAAGAGATATAGATAGAGAAGGAGAAGAGAGAAATGGAGAGAGAGAGAGTAAGAGAGGGTGAGAGAGATCGAGAGGGCGAAGAGAAAGATGGAGAAAGAGAGTAAGAGAGGGTGAGAGAGATCGAGATGGAGAAGAGAGAGATGGAGAGAGAGAGTAAGAGAGAGTAAGAGAGGGTGAGAGAGATCGAGAGGGAGAAGAGAAACATGGAGAGAGAGAGTAAGAGAGAGTAAGAGAGGGTGAGAGAGATCGAGAGGGAGAAGAGAAACATGGAGAGAGAGAGTAAGAGAGGGTGAGAGAGGGTGAGAGAGAAAGAGAGGTAGAATAGAGAGATGGAGAGAGAGAGAGAGAGTAAGAGAGATGAGAGAGTAAGAGAGGGAGAAGAGAGATGTGTAATGAACTTTGATAGAAGTCGAAGTAGAAGAGAAGATAGAAGAAACTGAGAAGAGAGAAGAAGAAGAACACCAAGAATAGAGGTGGAGATTTAGATCATTGTATTCCTCAAGAATCAAAGCTTACATTGGTTGTTTATACATAATAACATATCATAGTCATAAATAGAAACTTTCCGTTTTATTTACATATCCGTTGTAACAGTCACAATGGATATATATGTATCGGTTATAACAAGTGTGGGTGCACCGATCTCAGCCGTTGATCGGTATCGTGGTCTCATCTGTTATAACGGATACATTTGATCTTGACCGTTATAATGAGTGTGAGTGCACTGATCTCAACTGTTGAATCGGTAAGATGGTCCTTCTATCTACAATGTAATCCTGACCTTCTATCTTTAATCCTATTCTATCTTTGAACTTACATTGAATCCTATTCGCTATGTCTCTAACGAGTATATAGTATTTAATTGATTATTACTAACGAATCTTGGTTAAGTCCATAGCGAGCTGGCCTCTGACTGTGGCGAGTTGAACTCCTTAACAAGATGGAGAGAGAGTAAGAGAGGTGAGAAAGATAGAGAGGGAGAAGAGAGAGACAGAAGAGAGATGGAGAGAGAGAATAAGAGAGGCGAGAGAGATAGAGAGGGAGAGGAGAGAGGTGGTGAGAGAGAATAAAAGAGAATAAGAGAGAAGTGAGAGAATAAGAGAGGAGAGAGAGGGAGAGAGGGAGGGATGGGGAAATAGAGGTAGAGATGGATGGAGAGAGAGGGAGAGAGGGAGGGATGGGGAAATAGAGAAAAAATGGAGGGAGAGAGAGAGGGAAGGAGGAAGGGAGGGAGAGAGAGAAGGGGGGAAGAGAGAGAGGGAGGGAGGGAGAGAGAGGGATGAGGAAGAAGAGAGAGAGAGAGAGTGGAAAGAGAGAGAGAGACAGAAAGATAGAGTGATGGAGGGAGGAAGATTGAGAGTGAGGAGAGAAAGGGAGAGAAAGAGGGACTGAGTGGGAGGTAGAGAGAAAGAGAGAGAGAGGTAGAGAGAGACAAGGAGGGAGGGAGAGAGAAAGAGAGGAGAGAGAGGGAGAGAAAGAGAGAGAGAGAGGGAGGTAGAGAGAGAGATACAAGGAGGGAGGGAGAGAGAGAGGAGAGAGAGGGAGATAAAAAGAGAGAGAGATAGGTTGAGAGAGAGACAGGAAAGGACGGAGGAGAGAGAGAAAGAGAGAGAAAAATAAAGAGAGAGAGAGAATCACAAGAATGGGCCGTTTGGTCACCTGTTCACGCTGGGTTGTTTGGCCCTTGTGGGCCCGGTTTTGGGCCCTTGATTTACAGCAGTTAGGCCGCCCTGCCCGCGAGCTGAACGCGCTGAACCGTTTGTCGCATACGCTCCGGGGCCTATCAGTGCTGTGCAAGTCGCGAAATCGTAGAGCTCCGGTCGCCGCGCAAAACTAGTGCCCACTAGGCTGTGGGTTGAAACTTTGGGCAGACAGAACTATTAATGAGGGACGCGGTACGATGAAGTTGCCTTCATAGAATTCAGTTGATGACCTCCATCGCCTACCTTGGATGTCTGCAATCGTTCTGTCGTCGCTGTGCCCTGACAGAAGAGCACTCCTCTAGCGAGATATCCATCGCCGTCCTTAGGATGGGAGCTTTATTCAACTGAAGTTTTCAATATTTCACGATCTTTTCACACCCAAAGTCGGAAATGGAGCCCGCCGCTCCGATCAACGCTGTTCTTCCATACTAAACGCGTCATCACAATATACGAAGACGGCCCACAGTCTAAGTATTTCCCGCACCGTAAACGACACTCTTCCACACTAGACGACGCTGCCCACTTGCAAAGTCAGAACTCTGGGGTTCGAAATCACCCACGAAATTCATCTTCTTGTCGCATTGTCGAAACCCAAGTCCAGAACCCCACGTCACTGAAAACATACGGATACAAATCTTCCCCTTGGCCGTTGAAGGTATAAAAAGAAGACGAGAGATGAGCTAGGGAAGATAGCGCCCAGCATGGACCCATTTTGGCTCTTATTTCTTCAGTTTTTCGCCGCCGCTACGACGGCAACGGCGACAACTCTAGCAGGATGCCCGGACCGCTGTGGCAACATCACCGTCCCTTACCCGTTCGGCATCGCACCAGACTGCTTCCTAGCCGGGTTCAGGTTGACATGCGACGAGTCCTCCGGCCAATCTAAACTCTTCCTCGGATCCAAGACGACGCTGGTGACTGAAATCAGGGAAGCGGACCTCATCGTTGAGGCGCCCATCGCTAAAAACTGCTACAAACCGCTCGGCCTGGGCCAAGACTTACTATTGACAGTCATAGACGTTACCGGGACTCCCTACACCTTGTCCTACGCTAAGAACAAGTTCACCGTGCTGGGTTGCGATAGCGTGGGGCTGAATTCTCAAGGAAGCGATGGTTTCGGTTTCAACAGCGGGTGCATGTCCCTCTGCAAAGACACTTCCGTAATCACCAACGGGACTTGCGAAGGGGTCGGATGCTGTCAGGTGGCAATACCCCGGGGGATTCAGCGTCTGGTTACCACTGTCTCCCCTTTGAGAAATCACACGACAACCTTCGAGTTCAGCCCGTGTAGCTTTGCGTTTCTCGCTGACCAGGAGAGATTCAAGTTCGAGTTGTCTGATTTGTACGATTTCGCGAGAAAGAGCTCGATTCCTGTGGTGCTTGACTGGGGCGTCGGTAAGCGTTCTTGCGAGGCGGCTGCTGGGTCGCCGGACTACACCTGTGGCTCTAATAGTGTCTGCGTCAACGCCACCAGTGGCCATGGCTATTCTTGCCGCTGCGCCAATGGCTACCAAGGAAATCCTTATCTCGCCGATGGATGTCAAGGTGCGGACTTTATCATTTTCTTATCGTTTCCCTTTGTAGTAATCGAGAAAAATCAAGATTTGTCGCGTGTATTCGTAAACTTTATAATGTTAAATCCGGTGTATTTAGATGTTTCTAATTTATACTTAATTAATTTCAGTCGTTAGATAATTTTCTTTCCAGATTCAAAGCCTTCTGTGTTTTACGAATTTGCAGATATCGACGAATGCGCAGATCCGGCCACCAATCCTTGCTCGAATATCTGCACGAATCTGCCAGGAGGTTACGCGTGTTCTTGCCCAAAAGGTACCACCGGGGACGGCAAGAAGTCAGGGAGAGGCTGCGTCGATTCGAGGAAGCTACCTCTGATTCAGATTATTCTCGGTCCGTAGCTCGAAGCTCTGATTCGGAAAGTCTATGAACTTGAGATCTTACTATGAATCGTAATCTTGATGCAGGTGTCGGCCTAAGCTCCCTGTTCCTGATTGCAATCGGTTCGTGGGGTTACTGGGCTCTGAAGAAGAGAAAGATGATACTGCTTAGAGAGAACTTCTTTAAACAAAACGGTGGGTTCATTCTGCAGCAGAGAATCTCTTCCCTGGGGAGCGCCGCCAGCGGAGCCCTGATATTCACCGCTGAGGAGTTGAACAAAGCCACGGATAACTACAGCACGAACCGGATCCTGGGGATAGGAGGCTACGGCACTGTCTACAAAGGAATCCTTCCGGACAAGAGAGTGGTCGCCATTAAAAGGTCCAAGGTAGTGGACGAGACCCAGGTTGAGCAGTTCATCAACGAGGTGGTCGTCTTGTCCCAAATCATCCACCGTAACGTAGTCAAGCTGATCGGCTGCTGCTTGGAGACCCAAGTCCCTCTTCTAGTGTATGAATACGTCTCCAATGGCACTCTCACGCACCATCTGCACTCAGACGACAGAATCGCCTCTCTCTCGTGGGATATTCGCCTGAGGATAGCGGCGGAGACCGCCGCTGCTCTGGCCTATCTGCACTCCGCGACGGCCTTGCCCATCGTACACCGCGACGTGAAAACAGCCAATATTCTCCTCGACGAGGACTTCACCGCTAAGGTGTCCGACTTCGGCGCTTCAAGGCTAATTCCTCTGGGCAGGGGTCAAGTTACAACTCTTGTACAAGGGACGATGGGGTACTTAGACCCGGAGTACTTTCAGACGGGGCTGTTAACTGAGAGCAGCGACGTGTACAGCTTTGGCGTTGTCTTGGCAGAGCTCCTCACCGGGGAGAAGCCGCTGTGTCCTGCGAGGCCGCAGAAGGAGATGAACTTGGCCATTCATTTCCTCAACGCCGTGGAAGGAAACCTGTTGTACAGTATTTTGGAGCCTCGCATTAGGAACGAGGTGAGGAGGGAGCAGCTTGAAGCTGTTGCGGCGATGACGAAGCGGTGTTTGACATTGAGAGGAGCAGAGCGGCCGTCAATGAAGGAAATTGCTGCAGACTTGGAGCGGCTCCGCACGACCCCCGCGCATCCATGGACTTTGGCGCCTAGATCGGCGGCGAATGAACGCGTGAGGGAACGTGAGAGGCTAACTTCGGAAGACCATTTGCAGTACTACAGCGCGATACAAGAAGATGCATCTGGTCGTCTTTGACGGCTTTCTTCTTCTCGTTCTGATGTTGCCTAAGGAATATCTTGAGCGTGATAATGGACGTTTTTGCAACTTTGTTTCGCTTCATGTATCTAAATTATACTACAGCAGGATACCAGTAGATGCATCTGGCTGTCTTTGACGGATTGCATCATCTCATTCTGATGTTGGCTAAGGAATATCCTGAGGGTGATTATCGATGTCTGCGACTTTTTTTCCTTTCTCGTATCTAAATTATACTAATTAATGCATGAGGTTTTGACGGATTGCATCATCTCGTATTGATGTTGACTAAGAAATTTCTCGACGGTGATGTTTGCAACTTTTTTCCCTTCATGTATCTAAATTATCCTAAGGTTTCAGATTTTGGACTGACACTGCCGACAGATGGATACTGATTATTGACTAGGAAACACTTTTATCTTCGCCCTTCCGCTGTCTCACTCACGCTGACTTTTTAATCGACGGTGGGCTCCCCGTCGTTTTCTGTCCCCAGCTGGACATATAAGATGCGTGCAAGTGCGGTAGAAGAAACTAGAAAGTCAAAAACGTAGGGAGGAAGAGGCTGATTGCGTTTTTTCCTATGACGGAGATGGGGGTGAGGGGGTTTATCACGGGGCACAATGGGTTGACTTCCAAAACTTCTGTGGGAATCTGCCTTTAAAAAACCGCCGAAGCCCTCGACTTAGATTCGTCGAACTCCGGTTTCAATTCTCACAGAGTTGATAAGCGGAGTTCTACTCGTCATTGCCGTGTAGGATCGGCACTCGGACGCCACATCAGCAAAGCGAGGTCCAGAAGAATGGAGTCAGCAATGTCTGGACCAATAGGGACTTTGATAAAAGATCAGCTAGTAAGAAATGAACACGTACCCCATATACTAGTTAGAGAAATAGACGTAGGATTCAATACAAGTTTAAATATAGTTTAGGATTAAATGTAGATAGGAATACATTTAGATAAGATACACATAGATAGGATACATAAGAATCCAAGGAGGTGCTTCAAGGTTTCATTAGAACTACTTCGTGTACGTTTTGCAGTGAGGTTTATTTTTCTTATTCCCTTTGTCGTGTATTCGTATCTATCTATCTGATATTGATGTTGTTGTGTCTCATCGCTCTCTTTCATTTGGGGATATCATAGTCTGCGAGTGTGTTATGTATGGAGAAATTGAAGTGATGTAACACGGTAACGCGGGGATCGACGGCTCGTGTTACGTCACAGCGATACAATGATGCGTGCCAATAAAGCGGATGAATGCATGTTTAAAAGTCCCCTCTTAGAGTGACGAGGACGGGCAACAGGGGCCGACGACCAGTAGACTCCAAGGAGACCACTAGAACCGAAAGACTCCAAGTGACCCGCTAGATCACACGATCGTGCCCATCGAGAGAGGCCCGTAACGACCCGCAAGTGTTCAGCCCCTCTGACTGTAATCGGGTCGTCAATCGCAAGGGAAACCCGACCACTCGACGTAGGTGGCTATGCCTAATCGCAATTTTGACAACACAAAGCAGCAAGGAACTGATAGCAGAAGGCAGCACTACAAAATGTAATAATACTGTAAAATGGGTGGGGAAGAGAGAATGGAACCTCGATATGGCAGTGAATGACTAGGAAGGCTGCACGGGGCATGGAGTGCGCAAGACGGCGCGTTGGAGGCTGCAGCGACCTGGGAAGATCGGGGAGAGAGCGACCTCACTCTGAGATGGGGGGCGCCCGTCAGGAATTCGCCCGCGCACGGAGGGTACGGGGAAGGCGGACCGAGAGCGCCGGGTGGACGCGGGCGACGTCGAGTCGCGGATGTGCTCACGGGGCGCAGGAGCTATAAGGCGTTAGCCCAGGAGTGTGCTGGCCGTGAGGGCCTGGGCGACCGGCAGGGCGCGAGAGATCGTCCGCTGATCGCGTAAGAGCACGGGTAGGCAGGACCGGCGGGAAGAGGCTTCCCAGGAGAAGAAAATGTCGAGATCGATCGGTGCGGTCCCGCTCGGGGAAGAACGTATAAATGGGACCCAAGAATCCTGGGCGGACCCGACGGCTATGGCCGCCTGCAATCACAGAAGAACGTCCGTGTAGGTTGGAATCTCCCCGCAAGAACCTGAGGAGGGTCGATCCGGAGCCTGCGGCCGAGTTTTCCGTGGAAAGATGGTCGGCGGTCGAGAGGAGAGGCGATGCTCTCTGGAAGGACGGCAGGGGCAATGCGGGCAACACGTTCCTGGCGTAACCGGAGGGAATCGACCCGGGACCTGCTGCCGGATTCTTCAGCGGAAAGAGGACGTTGGCCGGGAAAGAGACACTAAGCTCTGGACAGATCGGCAGGGGCAGGGCGGGCAACAAACTCCTGGCGCAGCCTGAAGAGAATCGATCCGGAACCCCTGGCCGGATTCTTCAGCGGAAGGCAACCGACGACCGAGAAGAGAGACTGTATTCTCTGGAAGGGTCGGCGGTGGCTAGGCCGGTGGCAGGAGAGGCAGCCGAATGACCTGGGTGGGGCGACGGGGGGGGAGGAAGACCCCTCCTAATTTCACTCAAAAAGAAACGGGCGTAAGAGAAAAAAAAGACATTACGAGATTCAGGGTTTCAAAAAAAAAGGCCCCTTGCTCTTGGGGCATGCCTTCCCCTTATATAGGGGGGAGGAAGGGTGCCAAGTGCCCAAAAAGGGGGGGGGAGGGGTACGTCGCCTGACGTGACCCTCCTTGTTAGTCAAAACGATGAGACAGACAAAAAGGAAAAAAAAGGGGGGGGACGAGGCCTAACACCTTGCCGTCCGAATATTCATCACAATCAACAAAATCATAAAATAATAAAAGGAGACTTATGCTGAGTATCTAAACTCGGGGTCGCGGGCGTCGGCGCGAGCGGCTCGGAGAGGTCGGGCGCGCCCCGTGGCGGTGTCGTCGCGATGGTCCCCCATCATGAAGCTATCGAACTCTTGTGTATTTTCTTTCAATCTTGAGTTCCCCAAATCTCAAACTTTTTGAATTAGTTGGAGCATTGTAGCTGGTCCTCAAAGCACAACAGTTACGATACATTCATATATCATGGACATAAAATAATTGAGGCCATTACAAAACATGTGGGGGTACTAAACAGTGGATTATAAAATCATGAATTACTTTCTAGATGAAACCCGATGGATCACTAAGACCCATGTTAAAATTAGTCATAACGATAATCAAATAAATAAATCAAGAAAATAAGACAGGTGATGAGCTTGAGAAAACCAACTATATACATGTAATTGTTCTATAATTTTAAGTATAATAACAGTTTAATTCAAAAGCAAAAAATAAAAATTTAAATGACAGATTTTGTGATCTAGGATAGAATAGGATTGTCAAAATTTCATTCAGCCATATCTTATGAAAAATGACTTTAGTATAGACATATATCTTCCAGATGAAGGGTGAATACGAATGCAGGAACATACTGGATAGTAAATGATGATCCATAACACATACGTTAAAATACTTTATAAATTCTTATAAAATGAAATAAAATGAGCCACATTATTGGCTGAAAATTTACTTGACTAGGTGTCAAAGTAGTAAATAATATTAAGCTAATAGTTAACTAGGCATAAGTATTCAATTTAGCATATTTTTTACCAAATAACTTAATAATAAAATTAGTCAAATAGGATCCACTTCTGGGCTAATTTAACTATCATAATAATTAAATATTTAATCAATTATATTCTTGCATTAATTATTTTAAATGAGTACCTAAATTTAATCAAAATATACTAATTCCTAAATTGTCTAGAAAATTAGTCAACACAGTTTTAACCTTGGTAATCCATTCTCAGTTATGGGTTTATAAAAAGAAAAAATATATATTATCCAGTGTGCTTATATTTTCATTTCAATTCAGTTGAAAAGAATATTTAAAAAGATTTAAACTCAATCCATCATATAGTGATAAGCAAATCAGTCACCTCGGGGCTGGATACTAGTTATAGATTCAATCAAATAATTCAAAATTTCTGATAATATGATTTCAAATTATTAACAACAATAACATAGTAAGACAATGTTAAAATATGGATATAGTTATTATTTTTGGAGAAGATAGTTGTAAGATTATAATTGTCTATTATATTTCAAATATAGTTAATGAAGATGATGATATGCTTTCAACATGAAGACAAAACATAACATAATAATTGAAGATAAAGGGATATATACTATAAGTAATTGAGGAGTCAAAATCTGGATAGTGGTTAATCACTGAAAAGTGATACATTTATTTTATACCCTGTAGGTATTACAAATAATGTAGATGATGCAAATATATGTGGCCGATATACCAATCATACAACTCATATATCATTCTATGTTCACTAATACAATGGATTCATTAAAATGCATGTGTGATGCTTATAATGAAGTCCATGCATATGTGATTAGACTTAGTAAATATGAGGATGTTGTAATATAGAGATTACTAGCTTTGAAGCACACATTATAAATATTCCTATTCAAAGGACATTCGAGAAGGACATCTAAGTATCCAGATAGAATAGCATGTCAACTAACATTATGAATATGGCTAGTCCCATATCCATTAATGTGTGGAGATGCTAAGGATAGATGGCAGGTGCTCTTTATTTATTTATTTATTTTTATATCGACAAAAAAATACGGTCCCAAGTACGACCAACCCCTAGGTTTGTGCCCGTAGACCGATCTAACCATGGCCTGGACGCCACCCAGGGAGATCATATTTACTAAATGTAGTGTTCAACATCGTCTATAGGCATGGAGCAAGAGTGCATGTTTCAATTACACACGGACCCCACTCGCCCATGCTATTGGTGTAGAGAAGAAAAGATACACGAGGGGGTACATATAAGTAGCCAAGAAAATGTTGCTCGTCGTCGTTAGTGTGCTGGAGTCCACTATGTGGTAATACATGGAGCATGCACAGCCCCCCCCCTTCACAAATGTCAATTTTGTGCACGACAGGTAGGCCTGTAGGCGAGAGGGTTACCTCTCCTGCCTCTAGTGATCCTTGCAATACGCCAGTCCCATGGGCCCTCCTTCGATAGTGTGTGACACGTATGAAGAGCTGGTAAGCCGAGGCGCTCAACGCGATAGCATCCATGAGCTAAGGGAGTTCCTTCCAAGAGAGGAAAAGTGAGAAAGCAGTTTGTGTGTATACTACATGGTTGGCAAGGGCATCCGCTGTCTGGTTGCCCTCGCACAGCTGGTGGCGAACACTAGTCAGGCGGTGTAGCCGCCATTGAGAGCACAAACCTGCATGAAGCATGTCAACTAACATATGTGAGTCTGATTCTATGACGATATTATGAAGGTTTTGTTTCTTGTAAAGGAGTAAACCATCACATATCGCCATAGCCTTGGCTACCATATTAGTTCAGATGCCATAAAAGGACAAAAAAGCAAAGAGAATGCTCATTGTGTGGTTATAGAGAATATTGTCTCCTCCGGCTGGCCCTTGGTTCCCTTTGGCTGCACCATCCATATTCAATTTGAGGATGACGATCAGTAGTGGATGCCAATGGACAATCTATAGCTGAATGGTGATGGGTTGAGGGTTACCAGAGTGCCCTAAGTGTGAAGGAGGTCACATGTGAGGGCTGAACTGTGGGAGAGGGTGATGGGGACCATCTTTTACCGAAGACTCTTTGTTAGGTGACACGACAAGCCAGCGCAAACAACTGAGACCCAGAATTCAGGTACGCACCCTAGTCAAATGGGTGAAAGGTTGACTTATGTTCCTTTTATATTTTTATGAATTATTTCATAAAAATGCTGTAAGGAGGACCAAGTGGAAGGCCTATACATCCCACTCTTGGCCCTCTAATTTCATGTTATTGGGCCCCTACAAGGCTTAATTCACACTTTGGCCCATTAGGGCCCCAAAGACCCTAATCCTACCTATATAAAGGATAGGATGAGAGACAGGAAGGTAAGTTGGAAAGTTTTGTTGAATCCTTGCCTCTACCCTTCTCCCCTCGCCTCGTTCGTCTCCTTCCCCAATTCTCTTCCTGCTCCCAATCTCCATTCCTCTTTCCCTCTCCGGCATCCTCACGACACTCCCCTGCGTTGTGATGTGTCAATATAATATGATGTGTCAATATAATATGATGTGTCAATATAATATGATGCATATAGTTGAAACTTAACAAGAAGCACACCTTAAGCTGGTTGTTCCTAGGAGTAATCTGATGACGACACAAGAGGGATCATAACACGATCAAGCTCCCAATGATCCGCGTGTTCAGTTCAAAGCTTAACAGAATGGGGAACGAACTTTGTCCAAAGATTTCCACACCATCAAAGTAATTAAACCAATCAAGCACCATTAACAAAAAGAAACACTATAATAATTGGTGGCTACTTTCTAAGCACAAATGGGTTTTACAGGGCTTTAAATACTTGGCTAAAGGTTGGTAAGTGTTTTCATGATTTTTCTGGAAATTTTCCATATTTTTATATAATTTTTGACCATTATATAGCCAAGAAATGATTTTTACATATTTAAGTAACACATATATTATTTATTTGGCATTTATAATATATTTAAATATTTACTAAGGAGTATCCACGTCATTCGCCCGAAATTCGGGCGAATAAATGGATATATTTATTTAAATAAGAATAGAGAGAGAGAGAATGAGTGGTTATTATTATATAATAAATAGAGAGAAGAGAGCGAGAAGAATAGTCAACATAAGCGGCTATGATTTAAAATATATAAAAGAGAGAAGAGAGAGAGAAGAATAGCGGCTTATGATTTAAAATATATAAAAGAAGAGAGAGAGAAGAATAGTCAACATAAGTGGCTATGATTTAAAATATTTAAAGAGAGAAGAGAGCAAAGAATAGCGGCTTATGATTTAAAATATATAAAAGAGAGAAGAGAGAGAGAAGAATGGTCAAAGATTGCGTCTACGAGAATAAATTTTTTTTTTTTTAAAAGGGCAAATATTCCCACGTATTCCGGGTTTTTTTTTTTAATAAGTTTTTTAAGTCGTCCGTGATCTATCGCCGATTTTCTAAAAAAACCGCGATCTATCCCGCGTTTTCCCGACGATGACGTGGCGTCCGACGCGGACGCCGAAGTGGGCTAACCGTAATAGATGTGGCATCCAAGTTGGATGCCACGTCATCGTCGGGAAAAAAACCCCTCTCTCTCTCTCCCTCCGTCTCTCTCTCTCTCTCTCTCTCTCTCTCTCTCTCTTCTCTTCCGCGATCACCTTCTCACTCTCTCTTCCGCGATCACCTTCTCACTCTCTCTTCCGCGATCTCTCTCTAATTCTCTCCGGGTCTCCCTCTCTCTCTCTCTCTCTCCCCCCCTCTCTCTCTCTGCGATCTCTCTCTCTCTCTCCTTCTCTCTCTCTCTGCGGTCTCTCTCTCCCTCCCTCTCTCTCTCTCCGCCATCACTCTCTCTCTCTCTTCCGCGATCTCTCTTCTTCTCTTTCTCTCTCTCTTCCGTAACCTCTCTCTCTCTCTCCCCTTCTCTCTCTCTCTACGGTCTCTCTCCCTCTCTCTCTCTCTCTCCCCTTCTCTCTCTCTCTACGGTCTCTCTCCATCCCTCTCTCTCTCTCCGCGAAGATGATGAGTTATTACGGTTTTTTGACGCGGACGTGGTGTCCGACTTGGATGCCACAACTATTATGGTCAGCCCAGCTGCCCACTTCGCCGTCCGCGTCGGACGCCACATCAGCGTCGAAAAACCCTGGGATAGATTGCGGAACTTTTAAAAACCGAGGGATAGATCGCGTGAAAAAAAAAACGTGGGATAGATCGCGGACGATTTAAAAAACCTGGGATATATGGGAATATTTGCCCTTTTTAAAAAAAGACCTTTTGTCCTTTTCTTTTGTTTTTTTATTATTTCAGGCTGACGTGGAGCGTTTTGAGCCCTTAGAATTTCGGAATCACACACCAATGATTGCGCACTTTTGACGCGCACAACGATGTGTCAGGACGTAATCCGAGGAAGCGGAAAACGAGAAATGATTATGCGGGCCAATCAAAAAGCGTTTTTTCCAAGCTTCTTGGAGGAGAGATAAAACGATCCAACGGCCTAGATTTATCATCACTAAAACCTTGATATCTTGAGATCTAGATATCGGATTGGGCTTAAATTTTGAGGGTAGGTTCGTCCTTTTCCCCTCTACAATCCAGACGGTTGGATCTTTAAATGGAGGTCTGGAAAAGAGCAAAAATCACTTTTGGATGCTCTCCCCCAAGCAATTGGCCAGGAAGGACACAGGAGGGATTCTTGAAGTTGACAGATCTTGCTTCTGAACTCAAATTTGTAAGTCTCTGATTTGTATTTCAATCATCTTCTTGAACGATTCTAAAACGCCAAGGCATGGGCGAAACGTACATGCCATAGAAGTTTGTTTTGAATGAAATTAGCACTTTGTTTTGATTCCGATTCAAGATCTGATTTTTAATCCTTAATTCTACATAAATTTAAAATATTTCTGCTTCATTAGATTTTTAATTTAGGGTCGGATTTCATCTTTTCCCTAATTTCTTCACTTTGTCTCTCTAGGTTAATTTGTTTAGTTTCTCTCTCTAGATTTTGATTTTTATTGTTTAGGAATTTAATTTAAATATAAAAAACCTAAAAATAAAATTTGAATCGAAAATTCATCTATCTTGAAGTCCAAATTAAAAATCCCTTTCTTGATCATTTAATTCCCAATTTTAATTTATAAAAAATTGTTTTAAAATTTTTTAATAATTGGGAAATTAATAATCTAAAATAATCTGATATTAAAATTAAAATATTCATATCTTCAATTTTCTGACCGAAATATCAAAAATCAAAATTAAGTTTTTACTTAATTTTGAACAGTTAAAGAATATTATTAAGGATAATTAAGATTTATTAATTGCAAAATTAAATCGTCTTTCAATTAATTCATTGAAATTGGATAAAAATTCTCATTGTTGCCTCCCTGTGGTTCGACCCCTTACTTGCTCTGTATTTTATATTTAGTGAATAAGAGAAATAATAAATTTTATTGTATAAGTCTAAATCCAAAATCAACTACATTTTTACGTGCATTTTTTAGGCTTATCAATGGTGACGGTGACCTTCATACCAACGTCTGAGCGATGACGGTGCCGAAAATGCTAGATGGATTATTTCCATTGGCAGTCGCATGTAACGGATGGGCTCGACCCATACCTAGGAAGACACTAGACTCGTAGTTGAAAAGATATTGTAGAAGGTAATATTACAAGCAAGTGCAGGGAGGAAGTACCTCGTCGAAGAGTCACTCATCGTCAAGTCTTTCATCGATGTAGCAGGTGGTGCGGGTCGATGGGCAGAGAAAAGCCAGAGGAGGAACCCAACGTAGCTCGCTAGATGGCTGGAGCTAGAACGAGATGTCAGAGGATGGAGGCAAGGAAGACGCGGCAGCGAGGGGCTCCAGCAAACACATGGCTCGGCGTTTTGACACCCCCCTTTCTAGAGAAATGGCCCAAGCGGAGTCGATAACAATTACGAGCAGTGACCGGTGACATGCAGACGGATAGGGTCCATCGTAGAGACCTAAGGGGAGCAGGTTACAAGATGATCCAGCAGGACGTCGAGTACAGCAGTGGGTGTCAGGCATGTGACCTAGCAAGTGGCGCCCTTGCAGATCGCTGGGACGAGAAAGTTGGCTGGGACAAGCAGGGCTCGAACAGGTCAGCGCGGGCCTGAGGAACAGCCGGCGGTCGTTCGACGAATAGGACAGATCGACTGGGATGAGCAGCACGACTGTCATAGTTTATGCAACATGTGCGGTCGATGTCAGTGGCCCACTTAGTCGCAGATCTTTGGTCAACTGAAGCTCTTTAGGGCGTTGTGAACCGTATCAGTCTGCACAATTGACCATCATGGCCATCGCTCGAAGGGGAAGGGTTTAGTCAACTATGTGGAAATACATCCGACTAGCACTGCAAGCTCAGGTGATTTAGGCGGCCACAAAAATACTGAATGGGGTGTGGACCTGAGTAGAGCTATACCAGGAGTTGCACAATGGTAAAAATCCAAGTGACAACTTCACTCCTAAATGCTCGTAAAGTCGTGTTCACATGAAACAACATGAAGCTCAAAGGTTAAATGGTGGCTTGTCGACCGTAGCATGAGGGAGCTCGTTGGGGGAGTTGGACGTCCATCAACCCAACTGTGTAGGGCATTGCTCCTTTGCACACTATAGGTGCCTAGGGTTTTGATGGGCCCTTCTTTTCTACGGTACACGGAGGCTTGACGTGCAAGTCGCATAGCGCCAGCTGAGCGACGAGGACCCACTGATCACCATGAGAGAAGAGTGCGATGGTGACCCGCTGGTGCAACAAGGTCAGGGGGGGCCTCTGGCAAAGTCAGAGGAGATGCACATACGTCGCAACTCCATTGGCATAACTCTAGGGCATTCTCTTCATCCCCCTTCCCTTCTTCTCTCTTGCCTCTACACCTCCCTCCTTCCTCTTCTTCTCCTTCTCATCTATCTCTCTTGTGAGACCAAGAACTTGAACGAAAAACAATCAACACTAAATTACTGTCTATTCGACCTAGGACGCCCCCTTATCCCCTTATATAGGAGGTAAAGATGGGCCCATAGGAAAGGTCCATTAAGGGGAGAGGGGTCCATTTGGGGGCCTTACACATGGGGCCCCTTTACAACAAAACATAGGAACGAAATAGAAACATAAAGACAGAAATACATGACACACGATGAACACAACACGACACGACAAGAACATGTATGGGCACGATGAAAAAAACACGCGAAGTGATAAAATTCAAACTGATCAGCACGAACCGGCAAAACAAAACATTCAAACTCATGGACATGCTTTCACTAGGGTATCTGAACCTGGATGTCTTCACCTTTGCCTTGGCGTGCTGATCGTGTTGGACGCGGAGAGATGGGGTCGGTGATGATGACGTTGGCGGCTCTTATGACGAAGATGGAGCTGGCGACTCTGGTGACATCTCTGGGGGAGCAGGCTAGCGCGCTCCATCAATCCTCTTGGGGTTGGAAGAACTCGACTTCGAGGACTTGGGGATATCAAACAACAGCAGTTGAAGAAGATCCAGCCGTAGGCGTCATAACTCGACCCTTGTGATCCATGAGCCATCCACACTTGTAGGACCCTTCAGTAGCACCAAAAACCTTTGGGATATCTTGTCCCCTACATAGTTATTTACCTCCTACAATACACAATTGGTTGACTCATGCCAATTAGGTGAAATTATTAGGGGAGTGGTCGGGACAAACTCACACTAAAGGGGTCTAGAAAGGCTGGGTTGAAGAGGGGAGAAGGGGCTTGGTATGGAGCCAGGTCTGCCATGTTAAATGTGGAGCTGAACCCCAATGTAGGAGCGATTTCGACGACGTAGGCATCATCGCCCACTCTTTAGAAGATCGAGAACGGGCCGACACTACAAGTATGTAGCTTGGTAGCCATCCCAGGAGAATATCTCTCTGGTCTAAGTCTCACCATCATGCGGTCACCCACGTCGAAGACTCTAGGTAGGCGATGCAAGTCAGCAGCTTACTTGTACACTGCATTTTGACTCACGATTCTATCATGAATATACTAATGCAATGAAGAAATATGCTGGGCCAATGCAAGACCATCCTCGAACACTCTAACATGAAGGTCTACGGGTGCTTAGTCGAGGGGTCGACGAGGAGCCCGGCCATAGCCGATCTCAAAAGGACTCAACACGGTGGTTCGTTTCACCAAGAAGTTATAAGCAAACTCGGCGCGAGGAATTATTGATGTAACACGTAGTTGCCGGGATCGAATAGCACGTGTTATAACACAGGAATTAGAGTGTATGCATGGGAATGTATGAATGTGCTTTAGAAATAGCTCTTGACGAGTGAATAAAAGGAAGCTGTTGATTCAGAACTACGATTCAATCAATTTCAGGAAAAGAGAATGTCACAGTCAAACTCCCAAGGACCCGTGTAGATCACTAGAATGCTTATGAAGTGAGGAGCTCAATGGTCCAAAGGTGTCCAAGACTTTTGTTATCAAGTAAAACAATCCAAAGACCACAAAGATAAACCTAATTTTCAATGATGGTGGCTATTCTATGTTTCATACTTAAATCTGACAAAGGAACATTGGTGGCGATGACATCAACGCACCAACTTCAAACGCGCCGCCATTGTCATCCAAGACGTCTCGCATCTTGACTTGTCATCAGCGTCGATTGGAGAACCGCCATGATGGCGACCACATCAACGCACCGGTGACGGACACGCCTCCACTAACACATGAAATGTCCCGCGTCATGACACGTCACCAATGACAAGTGCAGAACCGCTAGTGACGTGACAAGTCGACACGTTACTTCGTCTTTGACGGTTATTTTATTTCCTATTTTTCTCTTTCCTCCAAGGCCTATATGTAGGCCAATGTTGCAAGAAACACTTGGTGAATTTAGTTTCAATAATTGAAATTTTCTTCTTGGAAGATTTTCCCTAACCCTATCCCCTCTTGGGCCGCTGCCGCTGCCGCCACTATCGCCGCCGCCGTCACTATCGCCGCCGTCGCCACTATCGCTGCCACTGCCGCCGCCGCTATCGCTGCCGCTGCCGCCAGAAAAGCCCCTTGTTCGTTGGCCCTATTTGTCATCTGCCTGCGCCACTTGTCACCCTCTCTCGCAGACCACTCATCAGCCGCACAGCCCGCCGTCCACATAGGTTGCTGCCCCCACAAGCTATTGTCCACGCAGGCTGATACTTGCACAGGACGCCCGGCACCCGCGTAGGCCACTTTGCACGTAGGCCCTTCCCCACACAGGTCGCTGCCCCCGTAGGCCCGCCACCACCCACAGGCTGCCGCCCACGAAGGCCACTGTCCGCGTAGACCGCTGCCCGCACAGGCCGCCGCCCATGCAGATCGGTGATGACTCTCAATAAGTCATCAAATATTTAGACTTTTAAGTATCAAAGCATCAAGAATATTTAGTTAATTCATGTGAGTTGTCATACATATGCATTATTTTATAAAATTACTAACCCCACTTGATTCTTTGAATCAAGTGGATTATATTTGACATTTTTTGGTTAGTAAGTTCAGAAACAGGTTAAGACAACCAAAGGAGGACGACAAGAATCAAGAGGAGTTGGCGAAAATTCAAGAAGAAGAAAATTCCAAAAATGCCCCCGGGGCATGTGTTAAGAGAAACCTATAAATACTCTCTTGAGAGTTCATTTTGAGGTTGTCCAGAATTTCCACCTGAACAGGCTAGGGCTTGGAGAAGAAGAGTTCTGCACCCTCCAAGAGCTGATGAGCATTGGAGCTGGAGAGAAGGAGCAAGCTGAGGAGTAGCTTGGGCTAGACGACCTCCACCTCGCCGCAAGGATCGTGACACAAGGTTGGAGCGATTTCCCAAGTTTCAGAAACTGTGTAATTCTCTCTCTACTAGACAATCTAGGTTGGGTTGGAAGATTCTCACCAGTGATCTTCCAACAATTCCAACTGAAATTGTTCCTCGTTTGGTTTGATTTCAAGTTTATAGTTTGTTCAACTGAAATTGTTCCGCCCACCCAAGCTGTCGCCCACGTAGGCTGCAGCCCACACAGGTTTCTGCCCTCACAGGTTGCCCGCCACCTGCGCAGGCCGCTGCTCACACAAGCCGCTGCCCACGCAGGTCGCTGCCCACACAGGTTGCTGCCCATGCAGGCTGCCCTCTGCTCGCACAAACCTCCGCCCACGCAGGTCGCCGCCCACGCAGGCCACCCGCCTCATAAGGCGATCGCCTGCATAGGCCGCCCGCCCGCGCAGGCCGCATGCACGTGCAGGCCACCCGCTAGCGCATGCCGCCTGCCCGCAAAGGCTGCCCGCCCGCACAGGCTGCCGGCCGTGCAGGCCGCCGCCATCTTGACGATCACTCTCCACTCCACTTCACTTGCTCGCGCTCATTCTATTGACGGATCGCCCCTCTTCATGCTCGCCAATGACTCTTTGAGAATTCCTGCAACCTCATCATGCACCGTCTTGTGCTGAGGTACTTCTACACTCTTTGGTGTCCTGTGTTCTTCATCCAGTGTTCCTTGAGAGTTTATCCACTACCATCGGGTTTGATTTGGATTTTGAATCTTCAAGCAACTAGTTAAATAGGTTTTTGAATCTTTTAGCGAACGATTGTTCGAATTTATCGATTTTGGTGCTTGGCATCACCACGGTGGTTGAAGACAGTAGTCCCGCCCTCGACGAGGAAAAGGGGCTGCACCATCACTATTTTCATCGGATTTGATCGTGTGATTTATGGTCTGGTTTTATCCTACCCATTCCCTAGTCGTTCCAGTATCCAGCACCCGTCGTCATCCTGTTCCCATCTCCCTTAGTCATCATGCATCAAACATATAGCGGACGACGACACTGAATAAGGTAATAATACTGACGAAGAAGGAAGACAAGTAATACGTGGCGTAGGCAAGGACGGCTGACGATCACCCATAGTGGTTAGATGGTGTGCACATGATGACGATTCATGGTTGTATAGGCAGCAGGGCAGACGCACGACAGGAATTGATGGTGATGCGCAGACAGGCGAGCTCAAAAGGGCACATGCAGATGGGGCGGCGTGCAGGCGGGTGCGCACCTCGGTGTGTGAAGGCGATCATGCCTGCGTGAGCGTGTGCATGTGGTCGTGTGCAAGCCGGGCGGGCAGACGCCGTGCGCAGGCAGGCATGTGCAAGGGCATGCGTGCAGGTGATCGTGGGCGCACGACATGGTCACACGAAACGTGCGCGGGGGCGCGTGTTTGTTGCAGTCGCACAAAAGCGGATGCGAGTGCCCAGGGCGTAGGTGTGGCATGCAGGATAACAGACACGAAGGAGGAGAGGCATTGGGCACGGACATGTGACTGGAATCTGGACATCGAAGGAGATCCCAGGAGGGAGGGTCGTCTCAAGAGATGGCATTCTTAGAGGCTTCTTGGATTGGTAACTACCCCAATAAGTGTCTTCTTGGATGGGAGAAATCAAACATGCACCAAGAAAGGGACTTGAAGGACTGGCAATGGCGTGCAAGGTGGCGTTCTTGGGCGAGATTCTCGCAAACATGGTGGCCCAATTCAAAATTGTCCAGAAAATCAAAATAAAGGAAGTAAAATGCTATACTTACTAACATCAACTACTCCAAGTATCTGAAGCTGGTGTCATGAATGTCAGCTTGAGCATTGTGGCGTGGTTGATGTCATCTAGTGTCGAAGTCGTTGCGATGGTCCCCCATCATCCTCCCGGGGTGGGAAGAACTCGACTCCAGCGAGTGAAGACCAATGACATTGTCGATGGGTTGGACTAGCTCTGGGCGAACTTGAAGAAGATCCGCTTTGGTGATCCAAGTGTTGTCCAATGACGCCCGTCCCTGCCAATGCACTAAGAAAGTGCGGTCCAACTGCTCCCCTGCGGCGTGAATTACCTCCTGCAATACCATTTATATATGTTCTTGCCATACAATAGTAGGGATAGGAAGTGGAAGATGGTTACACTCACTCTCATGACTATTAAGTCTCCATTGGCTGTGAGGTTCAATGATTCGTGGCATGGGTTGGTATCGCGGTAGATCACTAACATTGAAAGTCAGACAGATCCTCTAATTAGGTGGGATACTCACAACATAGGCATAGTTGTTAATTTTACGGGCAATCGAGAAAGGCCCGACACTACGAGCATTTAGCTAGGGAAGGGCACGGTCTGACCAAAGTTCGGTCAGACCGGACCAAACTGAACCATCAGTCAGCATTTTTAGGGCTGCCCGAACCTTCCGGTTTGGGTCCCGTTCGCACATCAAACCGGACCGAAGACCGTTACTCTCTCTCTCACCTGCTCCCTCTCCCCTTCTCTCCCTTCCTTATTTTTCCCATTTTATCTCTCTCTCTCTCTCTCTATTTCGTTCTCTCTCCCTCTCTCTCGCTTCTTCTCGCTCTCTCTCTCTGTCGTCCTTTTTCCCTCTCGCCTGTACATTCTCTCTCTCTCTCTCTCTCTCTCTCTCTTTCTCTCCTTCTCTTGTTGTCTCTCCCTCTCTCCTGCTCGCTCTCTCTCACTCTCCTGTTCGTTCTCTCTCCCGCTCGTTCTCTCTCACTCTCCCATGCGTTCTCTCCCTCTCTTTCCCTCCCTCTATTCCAGTCACAATCTCCCTCTCGTTCGCTCTCCCTCCTTCTCTCCTTCCCTTTCGCCCTATGTACTGCTCTCAGTCTCTCCCTCTCGTTTTCTTTCTCTCAATCTCTCCCTAATGCGTTCTCTCCCTCTCTTTCTCTCGCCCTCTCTCCCACTCTCCCTCCTCTCTTCTCTTCTCTTCTCTCTCTATTTCTCTCCCCCCTGTTCCAGTCTTACTATTTCTCTCTCATTCGCTCCCGATTCCTCACTCCCTCTTTCCACTGCTCCCGTTCTCACTCTCTTCCACTCATTTTCTTTCCCTTTATCCCTCACTCTATCTCGTTCTCTGCCCTCTCTCTCACCTTCTCTCCCGATCTCCCTCTCATCCTCTCTCTATCTCGTTCTCTCCCTCTCTCTCTCTCACCCTCTCTCCCTCTCCTCTCTAGCTCACTCTCTTACTCTCTCCCAATGGTATTCTCTCTGCCGTTGCACTCTCTTTGTGTCACTCTCTCCCTCTCATTCTCTCTCATTCAACATTGCTTCAGCACTAGAAGTGGCATTAGATTCAGTGAGAAGACCAAGTCAACTTAATGTTGACTAGTCAACATGACCGACCAAAAACCGGACCGGACCGAGCCCGAGACAGGACTGAACTTTAGGTCTAGGTTTAGGTTTTCGGTAAAACTGGACCAAGACCGGACCGTGACCTTCCCTACATGTAGCTTTGTAGCAACGCTTGGAGAGTGTCTCTCAGGCCTCAATATAACCATAACTAACTCTCCTTCCAAAAATGAGATGGACTGTCATCCTGAATCAGCTGCTGCCTTATACTTTTCGTTAAGAGATGAAATGCAAGAATGAATTTTTTCATGCATGCTTCTAATTTGCTCAGCAAAGTCATATCCATCCTTTGAAATTCTAGTATGAGAGTCTAATAGTTTGAGATCTAGTGTGATGTAACACGACGTAATGCGAGTGATGATGATGCAATGTTGAAATCACTAAGAAGTATGAATTTGGCATCGACATACACCAATGATCTGGACGTCGGGTTGAAGGCCGATGGTGCGAGCTCGGCTACTGCCGCTTTTGTGCACACCCACGACGGTCCAAACCAAGAACGTACCGATAGAAATCCTAATCCTTGGAATGTGAATCCTATCTATCACTAATCTAACCCCGGCGGTGGAGACAGGCTCAGGAGGCACTAAAAGAAATAATTGAACCCTTAAGTGGGATGAAGTGTGAGCATACCCGATTTGTGACGGCTGGGCTGACGTTTGTTTGAGCGATAAAGAGGATGGCAGGTGACCCCTGGAGAGCGGTCAGGCGATAATGAGCAATGAAGAGGCACTAACAAATGAAGACAATGATGGGAACATGAACGGCATTGACGTGCGTGATAGCACTGTCGATGAACACGATGGTGGCGACGACGGTGCAACAACAGAGTGGCATGGAACTTGTTTCGCAAAAAGGCTGTTGGTAGGGCACATCGGTGGTAGTAAGGCGCGACGATGACATGCGGCTGGTAGTCGCAGCAATGACAGGTGGCTGGCGATCGTAGCGGCAGCGGATGGCCATGACTGGGGTTGCAGCTGTGGCAGTGGTGGTTAGTAGGCGCGATGATGGCTCGCGGCCTAGTGGCAGCTGGTGGTCGCAGCGGGGGATAGCTGCCACAGCTACGGTTGCGGCTGCAACTGCGGTTGGGGCTGCCACTGCGGTTGAGGCCGCGGCTGTGGTTGCGGCCAGGGATGTGGCCGCTACTGTGGCTGGCGGTCACGGATGTAGTCGGCGCTATGGTTGATGGAGAGGACGCCAACACTTCAGCGTCAAACACGTCACCGCGGTCAACGGGAGTCAACACAAGAGTCAACAAGCCGCAATCATCGACCACCACGTCTCCACCCGTGCACGTCCCCACGCGCGTCATGACACGACGCCAAAGGCAGATCCACAACTGCCCTTTGGCGTGACACGACGCACGTCTTTATTTTATCGTCATCTTCTCTTTCCTCCAAGGCCTATATAAAGGCCATTGTTTTCAAGAAACTCTTACGCAATCAGAATTCAAGAATCGAGTTTTTGTTTAACTCTTCTTGGAGGATTGCCCAGCCTTCCCTCTCTTCCACCTTCAAACCCTAGATGCCGTCGCCGCCGCCGCTGCCGTCACTACCGCGGCCTTGCGACGTCAGCCTCCCCTCTTCTCTCTCTTTCTCTCACCCTCTCCCTCTCTCGCCCAAGGTTGCACGGGTAGCCCCGCCAAGGAGCTACTCAGGCCGCCCACGCGCCGCCACGCACGCCACGCGCCACGCCGCGCCGCCCGCGCCGCGCGCCGCCAAGGCGCCGCGCTACGCCAGCGCTGCGCCCGCGCGCCACGCCGCGCGCCCGCGCCACGCCGCGCGCCGCGCCGCCAGCAGACGCCCGCGCCGCCACGCAGCGCCGCGCCGCGCCGCGCGCCGCCGCGCGCCCGCGCCACACGCCCGCGCGCCGCGCCGCGCCGCTGCGCCGCCGCGACGCCGCGCCGCCCGCGCACGCCCGCGCCAGCGCCGCGCCGCGCGCCGCGCTGCGCCGCCGCGCGCGCGCCACGACGCCGCGCCGCCGCGCGCCACGCCGCGCGCCGCGCCGCGCCGCGCGCCGGCGCGCCGCGCGCCAGCGCCGCCGCCGCGCCGCGCGCCACGCGCCGCGCGCCGCCGCGCACCACCGCGCCAGGCCGCACAGCGCCAGCGCATACCCGCGCCGCCACGCACTCGAGCACCGCTCGCCGCCGCGTCTGCGTCGCGCGTCGCCAGACGCCGCGCCGCCGCGCGCCGCCGCTCACCCTTGCGCGCCGCGCTGCCGCACGCCGCCACGCGCCCGTGCCGTCCGTGCGCCTCCGTCCACCATCCGCGCCGCCATCCGGTGCCGCCTGCGCCGAGCGTGCGCGCGCCGGCGCTCCGCTCTTGGCGCGTTCAGCGCCGCGCTGCTCGCAAGGCCGTGCGCTCCACGCACCCTTCGCGCGCGCGGGTGTTCGCCCACGCTTGGTGCTTCGCCCACGACAACCGCACTCAGCCAGGGCCGTTCAACGCCCGGAACGTCCAGCCTCATCTTCGTCCAGTGGACCGTTCAACGCCCGGATTCGCCCAGCTTCGTCATGATCAGAATTGCCCGCAACCTCTTCAAGCACTAGGGTGCCGAGGTACGCATGAACTCTTTGGTGTCAAAGTGTTCTCCGTCCAGTGTTTTCTCGGGAAGTTTCCACCGCCATCGGAATCTGAATTGGTTTGGATTCTCTGCTTCTTCTACCTCCCTCTCGAGTGTTTCCTCGCGACGCGAATCCGACTTATTGATTTCGGTGCTTAGGCATCATCGCGGTGGGGGAAGACAGTACTCCCGCCCTCGATAAGGGTCAAAGCTGCACCACCAGATTTTTCATCGGTTTTAAAGTCCGAATCCGACCGTGAATTTCTGTGGATTGTTTTATCCCTCACACCCATCCTACCCTTAGTCCTGTCGTCCCGCCCTTCCTCGCCTACCCGTAGTCGTCCTACGTCAATGGTTGCAGCTAAGCGCGGCGGTTGCAGCCACGTTTGTGGCTGACGGCTATGATTGCGGCTGCTGGCTGGAAGGGCGCGGCTGCCACCATTGACGCAGCCGCAGTTACGGCCGGTGGCTTCCGCCGTGGATGCTGGCGATGGCTTCCGCCGTGGATGCGGCCGGCGGCTATCACCGTGGATGCGGCCGGTGGCTTTCGCCGTGGATGTGGCTGGCGGCTTTCGCCATGGATGCGGCCGGCGATTTCGATCGTGGCTACGACTGTGGATGCGGTCAACGGCTTTGGCCGTAGATGTGGCCGACGCCTTCGGCCGTGGAAATTGCCACGGATGCGGCCCAAGACGTAGCCGCTGCTGCTGCTGGCGGCCGCGGCTTCGGCCGCGGTAGTGACCATGGATGCGGTTGGCGGCTTTGGTCCATCTATGGCCACAGATGTGGCCGTAGACCCGACCCCTTCTGCTGCTGGCGGCCGTGTCTACAACCGGCGGCTGCGGTAAACGGCTTTGGTCATGGCTGTGACCACGAATGCAGTCATGGCCTGCGTCCTCGGCTGGTAACCGGATGGGCGCGGCACTGGCAATGGCCACGGCTGGTGGGCGAAAGGCCGCGGTGGTGGTGCGGTCAGCCGCGGAGACGGCGGTGGCGGCGGGAAGGATGGTTGTAGCGGCGGCAGAGTTCCGGCGAAGAGGGTTGCGACACTGGTTTCTGGTGAAGAGGGCTGCGGCGACATTTTCCAACGAAGGGGCAGCGGTCTCGAGCTGCGCGCGCTAGGTGTGCTCTGGGCACCTTGCACTCCATACGCGCACTCCGCGCGCGCGCCGGTGCTCCGTGTGCTCCGCACACCCTACGCGCGCTTCGCGCACGCGGGTATTCGCCTACGCCTGACTCTGCGACAACGACATCTACTCTCTAGTAGGGCCGTTCAACGCCCAGAATGCCCAGAATCTTCCTCGTCAAGTGGGCCGCTAAACGATCGGATTCGCCCAGCCTTGTCACAATCAGAATTTCCCGCATCCTCTTCATGCACTACGGTGCCGACACGCTTGACCGTGTCGAAAGTGTTCTCCGTCCAGTGTTTTCTCGAGAAGTTTCCACCGCCGTCAGAATTGGATTTGGTTTGGATTTTCCACTTCTTCTCTCTCTTTCTCGAGTGTTTCTTCGTGACGCGAATTTGGATATTGATTTCGGTGCTTAGGCATCGTCGCGGTGGGGGAAGATAGAACTCCCGCCCTTGATAAGGGCCGGAGTTGCAGCACTAGATTTTCATCAGTTTTAAAGTCCGAATTCGACCGTGTGATTTCTGTGGCTATTTAATCCCTCCAGTATCCGATCCATCCCTAGTCGTCCATCTACCCGTAGTCTGTCCCGTCAACCTAGTCATCCATTCCTTCATCGTCCATTCCTTAGTCGCCCATTCTGTAGCCATCCTACGTCACAGCTCCCATCTTACAAGCTCCGAATCTGAGTGTTCCTTTTGAAATTTTTTGTGATGCTTCAAATTGTGCAGTGGGAGCAGTTTTGGGACAACGCAAAGACAAAAAGCCTATGGCTCTTTATTACACAAGACAGACCCTCGACGCCGCGCAGGTAAACTACTCTACCATGGAAAAGGAGTTACTTGTCATTGTCTTTGTTTTAGATAAATTTAGATCTTACCTTATAGGCAGTAAGATTATAATCTTTTCATATCATGCTGCTCTTAAACATTTGCTAAGCAAGAAGGAAACCAAACCTAGATTAATGAGATGGATTTTAGGTTATTCTTGGGCCACCTAAACTAACAACGAGTTTTCTCCCTGCATTGCATCAATGTTACCACAAGATTCTTGAACGTTTGCAACCTAGTATTGCCAAATTTGATTTGGGAAATCATCAGTGACTTTATCTCTTGTGTCGGGTCAAGAAAAATCCAGTTTGACTGTGTTCTTGATTCCAGTTGGTTGATAGCTTCCCCCGCCGCCTCAATGCTCAAACTTTATGGATTTCTAATATGGCAACATCCTGACATTGCTACATGTTTGACAAGCTTATTTGTGATCGATCATGTCCCCGCTCCTCCATCATCAGCGGTAGATCAGCTTTATTGATCTAAAGACTAAACCGTCATGGATTTATTAATTAATGGCAAAATTTTCCTTGTTGATTGAATCAGTGTTGGTATGAATTATCCTTCACGGAATTTCAATTTCGAAGATCCAACGCGGTGCATTGTTCATTCTCCATTTGGTGGTTATTGTATTCATTTGTTGCATTCAGTTGTATAGCTCAGACAGTCCAAATTGATGATTTCTGAAGTTGAGGAATCTGAGAAGGTCACACAAAATAGCTTAATTTTTACTGATTTTTGGTACAATCTGCTCCTTGGACACATTATGGTGCTTCCGACAGCCACATTCTCTTTTGTCCATTGATGGTCCATTGAATTGTGGGTTTAACAGGCTCACCACGATTATATTTCCCTTACACAAACTCAAGGAAAACAATGAAACAAAGGGGTCACGAGTATATGCATTGATAGAATTCAATAAGAGTCTTGTGATTATCGCTTGCCCCTACGTCACTTGCTCATTGACAACGCCCATATCAATTGCATTATTATTACTCTATCTTGGTTCATTGACCTTTAACCGCCTTTAAATCAAAGTTCTACCTTCTCCCCTCTTTTCTCAATTTTATTATCTCCCTCAGTGTCGTCATTGCGTACTCCGCTGTCTCTAGCGATTTCAAAATTTGATATAGGTCTTAGCCACACAATCGTGTTAAGAGATTCTATTTGACGGCATTGGATCCCCTCGTTCACGTCGACTGTGTGGATCCTAGTGGACGAAGACTGTCCTCTACTATGTTGATGCTTCAAACCGATAACATGGGTCATTGGGAGCCTGATTGTGACAAATCTGTCACGTGTCGTCCAATTGCTCTACGTCTCGGGTCATACGACAACTCACGTACTTCTCGAGATTATTTTTAAAATCATCTACATTATTCGACTGCATTAACATCACATTTGGTGCATATCATCTGGATATAACACGATGTGTCAATTCTTACCATTGTGTTACATAAAACTTCTTCTCACTATCCTTCTATTATTTGGTACACATTGACATCTACCCATGTATGCCTACCCATCTGAACACACATCTCATTTATACACGTTTCCATCCTTATTCAATATTCTTTTTATAACTATCAAGTATGTCTATTTACTTAATTATTAGTGTTTTATATACATTACTTACTTGATCATTAGAGTGTCACCCTTCTCCTCTCATCTTTTACTTCATTTAGTTAATATATAATACTGGCCCCCATTTACCATTCTAAAAGACATTAGATCCCTGATATCCGTTCCCTATGGAAAGCAAAGTGTTATCATCACTAGGAGTCGTATTATTTAAGATTTTAAAGGTCTGTGATTTTTACTGAATATAAAAAAATGGTAATTAAGTACTTAGATTTTGAGTTCATGCGTCACGTGCCAGAGAAAGTACTTTATTGTGGAGTCAACTTTAAGCATTTTCTAGGTGATGGATAATGTCACGCGCATTCTAATTCTTATGTCCAAAGTAGCGATTAAAAAAGGAAATCACCTCGCTATATTTGGAAAGATAGAGGCTCCAAGCGGATCTACAGAAAACTAGGGAGTATGTCTCATTGTTGAAGTTAATACATATAACGACTTATAAGGTTGTGATTGTGAGAGTCATTGACATATACAACAGTCATTATTGTCATCATGCCCATTGATGACAGCCATTATCCTTGTGATGATGATGATTGTTATCCCCGTTAAGGATTGTCAGCATCTCCGTTGATGATGGTTGTCAACCCTTTGATGATGGTTTTAGTCACAGTTGACAACTGTCACGATCCCCGTACTAGATTGTCGTCATACTTATCCAACACTCTATTGATCAGGATGGTACACCGTATATGGTAGTCTTTGTTTCTATCTAAAACGATTTTCATCCCCGTCGTTAAAGTCAATTATTATCCTTGTCAATAGTTCACGTCCCAATCAAGCACAGACTTTCCTTTAGTCATATGTGAAAATCATCATCCCTACCCAAAATAGCAGTCGTCTGTGTCAATGGGAACTACTATCATAGCCCTCCACCATGGTTGTCATCCTTATCCATGATCGTTGTCATTCATCTCCACGCAAACTTTGTCCCCATCTATGGTGCTCGTCGTTCTTTCCATGACAGTCGTCATTCACATCTGTCATAACTTTTGAGACCCATCATCCCTGTCGCAAAATTTATAATTCATATCGTCGTCCTTGTTGTCGGCAATGCTCATCCTAAGAAGGAAAAGCATTATCCCTGTGTTAACAGTGCTCATCATCCTCATTGATGATACTTATCCTAGTCCAAGAAAATCCTCATCCCGTCAACAGTGATTACCATGTTGTTAATGGCCGTTGCCTGGTCATCCATGGCCACCGTCACCTCCTCGACAGTCTTTGTTCTACTTGTCAATTGTTCATATCCCTTTTCTCAACAGTTCTCTTTGCTCTCCCACTCGTTGACAGTTGTCAACCCCACTCAGGCGAATCATCTTCCTCATCCATACAAGTTTTTGTCCCGCCGATCATGGACCTCATCCTTGTAGATCGTCATCGCCATAATACTTGTCCTTGTCATGGATGGTCCTCATCCCCCTCCATGCCAGTTGTGCACACTCATGTCTCCCACGACTATGGTCCTCATCTGGTTGTTGGACGGCTGTCACTGTCATCATATCTCTTCATGACAGTTATCGTCCTTCTCAATGATAGTTGTCGCCCCAATTGTTGAAGTCTCCAACCCCCATTGTCAGCCATCGTCAGTCACATCGTAGATGCTCGTCGTCCAACTGTCCAAGTCGTTAACAGTGTTTGACCTCAGCATTGATGGGCGTCCTCCGTCATCTTTGATGTGTCTAAATTACTGAACTTAATATTGTTATAATTATTACGGCTTTCGACGTAGGGTTATGAGTCTGTGAATATGATCGATTCGAATGAATGTAATTTGTGCATGTCCACTTTGATAAATCTTCGCAGGGATCTCTGAATCTCCTCTTATCGCTAGCCCGTATTATTTTTCTGTTAATATTTCTTCTCCAGTTTGCCAAATAAATCAAGAAAATCAGTGTATTTAATAAAAAACTAATTTGCACACAAAAATAATTTATTTCCCGCCCTCAGCTTGAATGAAAATCGGCGCGCTTTTTTCAGAGGGGGGCACTGTCGGGCCGTTTATTTGTCGATCCGTTGAATCGTTCAAAGTGTATTTTCTTCTTGTTCCCCTCAACAGAAATCAAGCTTCATTCTTGATATCTGATCCAGGTCTTCAAGAAGACCGACGAGACAAGGAAGCCAAGATATCTCATCACCATTCTCTGCCTCCAACATGGAGACAAGCTTTACCTACCCGTGCGTATGAAACCCTTGACTTAGTTACGAGGATTGATTTTCCCGTCGATGAAAACCCGCCATGATATCTGAAAGAAGCCTTCTCATAGACGATTTTGTGGTGTTTTCCTGCAGCTTTAATGGGATATCATGCCTGGTACACGTGAGGCTGAGAAGAGACATGAGCGTTGACGTGAGCGTCAACATGGATAATTGTGTTATCTCGTCTTTCTCTGTTCCCGTCGCCAGCATATTCTCGCCCGACGGACTCCAAGATCTGCAAGAAACCCATCATTTGCTAAATCGTGGAGAACTACAGAATGAAGATGCCGCCTCGATCCCAACGGTAGCCCATTCCGATGTGAGTATTTTAGATGCGTTTGCTTATGCCATTGTGTATCCGCAAATATTTTTCCTTGGTTTTCACATTCATTGTTTGATTCTCCGGCGTTTCTTGGTTTCTTTCATTCTTCTGCCGTGGCCTGTCCTCAACCCTTGTGCATAATCCAGGCGAATGGATTAACAAGTTCTCCGCACACTGAACAAGAAGCTCTTCGACTTTTATGGACGAGAAAGTACTCGCCCGCTCCCGGCAAACACGCGGAGTCCTGTGCCATTTGCCTGGTAGGCAGAGTCATGTCTGATTTCTTCGTTGTTTTTGTTCTTAATAGCCTGTCGTATTGGACTCGTCCTCTGAAATATCTTGATAAATGCCTGATTCTGGTGTTTCAGAATGATTTTGCGACGGGAGAAGAGGTAGCAACGCTGAGATGCCGCCACAGCTTTCACGCAAGATGCATCGCGAGATGGATTATGCAGAGCAATAACTGCCCGTTGTGCAGGAGCGCTGCCCTGATGCTCCCTCGTTGAGAAATGGGCCAGCCTTAAACTACATAGATTGTTTGTACAGAAAGATAAAATAAATATCGGTTCCACGGTAGAAGACATTTCGCCCAAAAGAGGCAATGGCGGACGAAAGTCACACCGTGTCTGGAAGATTGTTTTTAGAATAATATCCGATGATAACCAAGAGAGACTCTTTTTTATATACTCGCTGGTTCTTTGTACATTATAATGTTGCTTATCTTGTTGGCTAACCATGAGTAATGGCCCTATTCCCCGTTTTCGTTGCACGCGCGGACTAGGGTTATTGGCAGTAAGGGGGTTCATCATTTGTCTGTATAAATGCAAAGTGTCCGTGCAGAAGGGTGATCGTTTGGAATCCGCGCTAGTGGAACATCGCTTGGGCCGCTGATTCGTAATTATTCGATCTTATATATATATTTTATTCTATGAGATTGTGGTCGTGCGGTTGTGTCTCGCTCTGGCGGTCTGCATACTGCCGCCGGGACTCAAGTGGCAAGGGGACATGCTCCCGCTATATTGTGTACAAGCTGTTGAATGATTGTTGCAGCTACCATAATGATTGTATCATGTTATTATGTTGAAGCTTGGCTGATTAATTGCTTCAGCAGAGAAAATATCGGTTTCAGACATCAGAGAGAGAATTAAGACGAAAAAGAGAGTAGACAAAGGGAGATGTAGGAGAAGAAAGAAGTAATACACTAGAAGGGTTCATTCAGGAGATAACTGTTCGTTGAAGAAGCCAACCACACTTTGGAGTGTAACTGGCTCATATTTATAGGGTGCGTGGTAAAGTACAAAGTGAAAAGTCAGCCATTTTAATATAACCGTCGTAACAAAGAGTGCCTTTGAGAGGTGTGCGTGACCTGGTCCTCGCTGGAGACCAAGCAGACGTGTACTGTATTGGGCGCAAATGGCTTGCGATGTGGCATGACTTGATTAGCAGGAAGATAGGTGGCACCAATGTTATCGCAGCAAATAGTAAGAATGACGGTATGGAAATTTGTAGTTCTTTTAGAAGGGATTGTAGATTTCTGGGCCGGCATTAGCCAGGGCCTTATACTTGGCATTGTTAGTTTTAGCTTATACAATAAAATTTATAAAACTTTAACTTGAGAAGTATAATGATAACTGGAGGTATCGTCTTAGGGAAAGCAGTAAAGTGATAGAACTGTGAACTGTGTGAATAATTTGACATTTATTAGAGTTAAATTTGATCTTCAATGAAGATCAAATCACCCTAATTGGACGAGGAATCTATAAAAGGGTGGTAGAAGAAATAGGAAGAATAGAAGAAGTGTTGAGCTTTAGATTGACCTCTTTGATCCAATAAAAGTTATCAAACGGGAAATTTGAAAGGATAAGAATAGAAGATGATTTGGATTTAGTCTGTCTTGGGGGATATGATATTAAAATTTACTAACTATTAGATCATAAAGGCAATTTAATATCTTCCAATAATATATATATATATATATATATATATATATATGTTAACATGCAAATGCAATAGCTAGATAAATCTTTTTAATTTCTCCTCTCAATCGTTGTATGGGCTTGTACACTCCACTCAAGCCAAGTGATTTAGAAATGCATACCAAGATCAAGATTAACAATCACAAAATTAACTAACACATACTTCAAATCACACTTAAAATCAAATACGGTGAAACAGAATGCGCCTAATCTAGTTGATCAAGGATGAAGCTCCTCTCTGCCTTGCAGCAGTGCTAGACCCAAAAATGACCTCCTCCTCTTGAAATTCAGCTTTGATACTAAGGTTACATGGTAAACAATTACCATTTTACTCCAGTTAATAATAAAATGTTATCCATGAATGCAGTTAATAATAATAATAAAATTTTACCACTATTTAACCCCAACATTTGAGATTATCAACGGCGCTCAATAGTGGTTTTTTAATGACTTTCACTAAGCTTATCGTGTGAGGATTTGAGACAGTCAAAATTTTATCAACCTCACAAATCTAGGGCAAGTAAGGAGTCGAACCACGAGGAGCAGGTAATTCTCTTAATTCTTCTTTCAATTCAATCTCTCTTGTCCAATTCTTATAATTTAATCGAATAATTGTTTTAAGATTTTTAAATAAGAAAAATATGAAAAACGTTTTGTTAGTGTGGATGAACCTTTCCCGACAGCTTTTACCTTGCACAGGTAATAGTTATGCACAGATGAAGGTCTATAGGGCAAGCTATTGGGCCAGATCTGGACTTAGTCAAAATTTTGACAAAATCCTAGCTTTGCCATAAAAATGAGGCTGTGCATAGGAGTGTGCGGAAGCAGCACGCGGCTGCGCATGGGAGTGTGTGTAAGCAGTGCACGGCTGTGCGTGGGCGTGTGCGGGCGAGGCACACTACTGCATGCGGGCGTGTGCAGTAGAGGCACATGGCATTGCCCCGGCAGATGCAGAAACGGTGCGCGCCTGCACACGGGCATGTGCGTAAGCGGCGCACGGCTGTACGCGGGCCTGTGGGGGCGAGGCACACTACTGTGCGCGGGCGTGTGCTGGAGAGGCACAGGGCTGTGTGCTGGCAAATGCACATGATGGGCGATCTATGGTGGCAATGGGACAAAATGGAAATGCTTGAAACTTGGCCTATCTACTGCTAAATAGGTCTGGTTGGATGCGTTGAAAAGCTACAGATCTGTACTTTCCAACCCAACTTAGACCTGTCTTGAAAGTGATTAAACAATTGCTAAAGTCTGATCAATCACACATACCTTGTGTCACTTCCCTTCACGGCTATGATGCGATCCTTTTTCTCAGGCTTCTTCTCAGCTTTGCTCAATCACTCAACTCAATTGTTCATCAACAATGGAGGGTCTACAGAACTTTGACTCATTCAAGGCATCAACTAGTTCAAGAAGAAAATTCTTAGACAACCTAAAAATGTTCTTAAGAGAGTATTTATAGGGGCGGTTCTCTCTCGTCTGCTCTTGGATCTCTTGGACGGCCAGGATTGATCCAAATTTGGGCTTCGTTATACTCCTTAATAATCCATCGGCTTGATCCAGGCGCCCTCCTTGTTGGGTTTTTGTTCATGTTCATCCCCTCTCTTCATCTTGTTATCTGTACTCATTTAAATAAAGATGAGATCCAATCCACTTGATTCTCTGAATCAAGTGGGGTTAGTAAAAATTCATACTTTGAATAGTAAATATAAAACTCATCCTTATTTTTATCATTTCGTGGTATTATATTTGCTAAATAATGATATGATTAATGCCAACTGCCTGGTTAATTTATCACAGAATTATGTTTATCAGTGGGGCAACACATCATGTGAGGGCTGCTCATAACATCATGTGGACATTTCAAACATACCAAGGAAATGATCATCTTCAAATGGGTAAAATAGCAGGTTTGAATATTTTTGCAATTGGTTCTTCAAAAATAACAATTTGTGATAAAATATTTTTTTTGAAAAATATTCTTCATGTTCCAGAAATCAATAACAGTGGTTTTGTCGAATTTTACTCTTCTTATTGTCTTGTGAAGGACAAAACTATTGTGCTACGAGGAACAACAAGGAATGGCCTATACTATCTGGAGAATCCGTCGCCAATCTATGATAACATTGGGGAAAAGACGTCATTTAAAAATTGGCACTCCATATTAGGACATCCATATTTTAAAGTGTTGAAAACTATTGTCCAAAAAATTGTACTTCCCTTCTTTCATTGCAAACAAAATCTTATATGTGACTCTTGTAAAGTCTCATATTCTCACAGGTTACCTTTTGTTTCAACTAACAACTCTTCAAACCATGTTTCAGAAGTTATACACTCAGATTTATGGGGACCAGCACCGATCGACGCTCACTCAGGTTATTCATATTATGTTGTTTTGTAGACGATTATAGTAAGTATTCTTGGCTTTTTCCACTTAAAAATAAAAGTGATTTGTTCAATATGTTTATAAAATTTCAAAGTCAAGTTGAAAGACAATTTTCAACTAAAACTAAAATTTCCAACATTTAAAAAGAGCTGGCGTTGTTTATAGGGTATCGTATCCTCATACCCGTGAACAAAATTGATGGAGGACCATCCTGGAGACGGCACGACGGGACGACATCAGCCACGCTGAGCAGCTCGCATCGACGCTCGCCACCCAGGGTATAAGTACCCTGCGTAAGCATCTCTATCTTCCCTTGTGTTTGTTTATGTTTTGCTTGTGTCTTTGGATTTCATGGACTGGGCCAATGTTGGGCCTCGCCTTTTTATCTTTTACTTTTGAAATTTCAGTTTTGTTTTCAAATTGTAAGGAGAGGCCGAACCACGTCTCACGACGGTTCATCCTCTCCCCACATTCACTTGGCACCTATCCTCACTATATAAGGGGATAGCATGCCCAAGGAACATTTGAGTCATTTGTTGAAAGAATTTTTACAACTCTTGTCTCCACCTATCGTAGTGAGTAGAGTAGAGGGAATTGGCTATTCCCGCCCACGTCGAGACCACTCCGTGGAGTAGAGCCCGCGTCCCCCACTTCGAGACCATTCCGTGGGAACGCGTTCAACGTCTTCGTCGAGATCACTCCGAAGAAGCTAAAAGATTCAAGAATTCCTCCCTTGAAGCCAAGAAGCCCTCCGTCGAGATCACTCTGAAGGGTCTCAAGGATTCAAGAAAGCGTCACCAAGGGAGAAGCATCGTCAACCATCACCGTCGAGATCACTCCGGGTACGCGTCGCCGTTGTCCTCCTTAAGATTTCACCAACCTCCTCCAAGAACGCCCTCTACTTGGGAATCTTGGGTTGTTAGTCCCTAAGAAATGTCCAAGAAACCTCTTCTTGGAGGGTATCATCCCCGCCGCCGCCGTCGTCCGCCGCCACCATCGCTCTCCTCCAAGATCCATCCAAGAAGATCAAGAAACGCCCCTCCATCACCGACTTCTTGGGTGGTTATTTTCAAGAACCCTCTTCTTGGAGGCTATCTTCCCCGCCGCCGCCATCGTCCGCCGCCGCCATCGCCATCCACCAAGAACCACCAAGATTTCAAGAAACCGCCACCCTCTTGGCATTCTTCATCAACTACCGCTCAAGAACCCCAAGGTTTCAAGAAACCACCACCTTCTTGGCATTCTTCATCTACTACCGCTCAAGAACGATCAAGACTTCAAGAAATCGTCACCTTCTTGGCGTTCCTGATCAACTACTGCGCAAGAAATTCAAGAATCGACACCAGCCACCATCCAGAGGCATTCCTGGGGTGATTACAAGCCAAGAACCCCATCCTCCGCCCTTGTTGTGCCTCACACACGCGCACCGGCTCCTCTCCATTGTTGTCTCTCCATCAGTGGAATCTCCCATCGCCTTTGACTACGTCGAGACACCATTTCCCACGCCGTGGACTATCGACATACAGGGTACCCTCTCGTCTCCCCTCCGTCATTTCCAGTATTATTACCGCCTTCAGTGTCGTCTTCCCCTATCTCGTCCTCTGCCCTCTTTTAATATCATCTACGGATAGGGTTAGCCACATTCGTCGAGAGATAGGATCTTATTTTTGTGGTTGAAAGGATATTCATTGATTTGAACGCCGAACATCTTAGGGCCGTCACAGGCCCCTTACCTCATAGTCGTCTAGTCGGTCAAGAGGGTCATTGGAAGTTTGATCTAGGATCAATGTCTTCCCCTTGATCGGCGAGGTCTTCTTCCCTGTTTGTAAACGACTGAGTCTTGCTCATTCGACGTTTTATTCATCGTCATACATTCATATCATTCACGAAATTATTCATCGAATTCTTGTGGCGTAATATGAGCCGATGGATCCCGGCCGATCGTATTACATCAAAAATGGTACACCTGAAAGAAAGCATAGGCATATAGGTTGACACTGCACTTAGTCTGCTTACACATGCCAAGATGCCAAAAAGATTTTGGACTGAAGCAGTAGTACTTAAAACTTCTGTCCACATGAAATTGTTTAGTAACATCAGTGCTGAACAATAAATCTCCATTTGAATTTTTTTTTAAAAAAAACCTGATTACTCTGTACTCAAAACTTTTGGATGTCTTTGTTATCCTTTTCTTAAGCCATATGCGCAGAATAAATTAGATTCCAAGTCAGAAAAATATGTTTTCTTGGACTATAGCTCTCTTCACCTCGGATACAGGTATTTGTCACTCCACACATGTAAATATTTTATCTATAGGCATATTATATACTTTGAAGAAAATTTTCCTTTTGATATGTATCGTGATATACCTGACAATAAAGGGGTACTTGGACTGTTTCATGAACCAAATCAAAATGATAAATTTAACACGAATCATGATATGAATGATAGTTTACATGACAATGCAGATTCGATCGAATGTTCTATAAATGATACTAATCAAAATTCTTCTTTTTTACATGGTCAGTTGAATAAAAAATTGGATCAAACTGAGAAAAATGGTAAATCAACGAAGATCAAGTTCTTAATGATTCTATTAAGATACTGACTTGTGATCCAAATCATCCTTTGGATTTGGAAAAATCTATATCAAGTACTCTAGATTGAACTCCTGGACAAGGAGAAAACTTAAAGTCTAAAAGTCTTTTAGATATTTACAAACAGGAAAATAATCAAAGTAATTTTGATCCACATGAAACTCAAAGCAACAGACGACTAGTATTTTCTTCAATTAAGTATCCACTTCCAGAATGCTTATCTGTTTCTGTTGAAAACAATGGACCGACCAATTTTAATATGGCTTCTAAAAATAATAAATGGATAGTTTCTATGACTAATGAAATACATACATTAATGAAAAAAATACTTGGGATCTTTTTCCTAGACATTCAAATTTTCATGTTATAGGATGTAAATGGGTCTACAGAATTAAATATAATTCAAATGGAGATATAGAAATATAAAAGTCCACATTAGTCGCTAAGGGGTTTAACCAGCAAGAAGGTTTTGATTACAATGAAACCTTCAGCCCTGCGGTTAAGCACACAACTATTCATTTATTACTATCAATTGCTGTAAGTCATGATTGGAAAATTAATCAATTAGATTTTTCAAATGCATTTTTACATGGTGATCTGAACAAAACAGTATACATGGATCAGCCACCAGGATTCAAAAATCCTGATTTCCTAATCATGTATGCAAACTTAACAAATCTATATATGTGCTTAAACAATCACCAAGAGCATGGTTTACTAAGTTAGCTATATTTCTTATTAATAATGCTTTTTTCGGATCTAAAACTGATACATCTTTCTTTTTTAAACTTTTACAGGTCATAATGTTTTTGTTCTAATCTATGTTGATGACATTCTTGTAATTTCACCTCACTCATCTGATATTATACATTTAATATCACAATTACAATTAGTCTTTGCAATCAAAGATCTTGGACCTGCACATATTTTCTGGAATAGAATTCATTAAAATTGAAAATGGAGATTCACTTTCTCAGTCAAAGGACATACTACATATTTTACAACAATCTAATGTGGAACATTGTAAAGAGACTAAAATGCCTTGTAGCCTAGCAAAATCCTCTTTAACTGAAGAAAATACTGTTGATCTTACATTATAAAGAAGGCTAGTAGGATCCTTACAGTATCTTACTCTTACTAGGCCTGATATTTCTTTTGTTGTAAGTTAGGCCAGCCGGAAAATACATGAACCAACAAATGAGGACTGGAAATTTTTAAAACATTTGTTGAAATATCTGAAAGGAACAATCTTACATGATTTATTCTTTCAAAAGAATTTGGATTTAACTGTGAATGTTTTCAGTGATGCAGATTGGGCTGGAGATCAGTTAGATAGACATTCAATTGGTGCATTCTTAGTCTATTTGGGGGAAAATCTGATTTCATGGTGCTCTAAAAAGCAGCCATTTGTAGCGAGATCAAGCACAGAGTCTGAGTATAAAGTGTTGGCAAATGCAGCAGCAGAAGGGTTTTGGATTCAATCACTCTAAAAGGAGATTCACATCAACACAACAACAGCCCCTATTCTTTGGTGTGATAACATAGGAGCTACTTATCTTGCCGCTACTCCTGTTTTTCACGCCAGGATGAAGCACGTGGAAATTGATTTCCATTTCGTTCGCGAACAAGTTGCTCAGAAGTATTTGCAAACCAGATTCATCCCAAGCAACAGAGACGTAGCTGATGCACTTACAAAAGCTCTCCCTCACGCATGACTTTCATTACTTACAGACAAGCTCAACGTCGCTCCTCCACCATTTCGCTTTAGGGGGAGTGTTAAGGATAAAAAAGAAGAAGTCAAAGACGGGAGTGAACAACTTGGTACACCACAACAGCAAAGGGCTCCACGTCAACAGCCGACCTCCAATTGGACCTTAAATAAGATTAGATTAGTTAAAATCAACCACGTACCCTATACTCGTGAAGAGAAATAGACGGATAGGATTAAGTGTAAGTTTAAACATAGACGCATATGATTCAATCTAGAATAGGACTACACGTAGACGGTTAGGATTTCATCTAGTTAGGAGAACTAACTAATGGTTATGATGTAAACCATTATAGCTGTTATAACTATTATAACAGTCAGGATTTAAACATTCGTAACAAAGATATGTTCACAACTACTATATAATAATATAAATAATAACCACTGTTCAACTAAGTGTCTTGCGGATTTTCAATGATCTAATCACAACTTCATCTATCTCTCTTGTTTCTCTCTCTCCTCTCTCTTCTATATTTGTTCTTGTTCTTGATTTTGAGGTGTCTCTTGGGAGTTCAAGGAAGATTTACGGTTCTTTGTACATTATGATGTTGCTGATTGTGTTGGATAACCATGAGTAATGGCCTTATGACCCTTTTTGATACACGCACAGACTAGGGTTATTGGCAGTCAGGGGGTTCATCATTTGTCTGGATAAATGCAAAGTATCCGTGCACAAGGGTGATCCTTTCAAATCCACCCCGGTGGAACATCTCTTGGGCTGCTGATTCGTAATTATTTGACATTATATTATTTATTTTTAATTCTATAAGATTGTGGTCCTGTGGTTGTGTCTCGCTCTGGTGGTCTGCATCCTGCCACCATGACTCAAGAGGTTAGGGGACATGCTCCCCCTGTATTTTGTACAATCTATTGAATCATTGTTGCTGCGACCATAATGAGTGTGCCATGTTATTTATGTTGAAGCATGGCTGATTAATTGCTTCAGCAAAGATAATATTGGTTGCATACATCAGAGAGAGAACTAAGAAGAAAGAAGTAATACACTAGAAAGGGTCATTGAGGAGATAACCGTTTGTTCAGGAAGCTAACCTGATGGAGGATCATCGAGATGATCACTCCCTGACCCATCGTCATCACATCATAGAGCCCGAGCCTGCGTGAAGAAGCTATAGTTCCACTATCAGGTTTGAGAAGTGGCATGGTCGTCTTCCTTTGTGTTGTATGTTTTTATGTAATTTTCATTTTTGTGGATGTTGGATTGTCGGGAGACCCCTCCTATATGAGTACTGGCCTCCTATGCATTTTTTTATTTTATTTTAGTGCCCTCTTTAGGGGGGAGGAAATCCAAGTTGGACTTTCTTCTTCCTCTAAAGACCTCTTTTAAGGGGAAGCCCAACAGGCTTTCCCCTAAAGAGGGGCCCCAATCGGGCCACCCACAACTGCCACTTCCCATCTATGAGAGGGGGAGAAGTGGACTAGGGATATTAGGGATTGTTGAGTTTGAAGAACCTGAATCTCATTCTTTGGTTGACAGTTATCGCGTTGTGAGAAGAACAACTTGTTTTTTCTATCGTTCTTTGGATTTCCACTGTTTCTGCCCGGCGGAGAAATCTTGCGTGGTTCGAAGGTTGATCTAGAAAGCCTAGCACGACGATTTCTGCCTCCCATTGTCGCCTGCTGCCAGATTGCCATGATAATTCCTTCATTGTATTGATCGGTGAAGTAGCGGTTGACGATCCATCTCTATCGGTTGTTCCGCCTGTCTAAGCCATTGAAGAGTGCATGATTGTTCCGCCCGTCTGACTTCGCTCACAAGGTATCAAACAGTCTACGACTGGTCGATGCCTTCTCTTCGGCATGAGTCATGTATCCTCCATGGTTCCCACGAGCCTCATCACTGCCACACATTCACGTTGTTCAGATTGCTTCAAGGTCAATGCTTGTTCAGTTGATTATGCAGCCGACCTTTCCCGTGTCGTACAACCGGCTTGGTAGAACCTTCCTCGACCTCTCCCCGCTCTAATTCAACTTTGATGCCCCAGATTTTTTTATCTGATCACCTATTTTGGGGTGGTATTTCATCCACACATAAATCATATTCCATCCGCTGCCAGGGTTCCTCCTTTGACGGCGACGACCAAACTTGAGATCGTTGCGATGAAAGCCCTTTATTGATCTCAGGGAAGGATCAATGAATCTATTACGGACTTAGTGGGTCCTCGAGTTTCCCTTCTTGATTCGAGAAGTTTTCTTTATGTGGAGGGAGCTCTGCTACTCACCGCTTGGTCGTTGGTCCTGAAATCGATTATTGTATTCCATTAGTTGCTCATGGGGTTTCCATTCTCCGATTCCATGTGTGGTCAAACTACACATGGTCCGTTGACTTCGACTGCATGAATTATTGCATTTGATCTACCACCCGATCTTCCATGAGCCATGACGGGACTGGTCTAACGTCCATGCACAACAAGGTGACAAGAATAGATACTTAATTCAAAGTCAGCCACGGCATCCTGACTCAAGCCCTCATGTCACGTAATCTCTCCCCTTTCATTTTACAGCGATTATTTATCTCTTTTAGTGCCTATCTCTAAATTGCTCATCACCACGAGTGAGTTTAAATGTGAATTTTACGATAAGCCACCATGCTTGTTTTAGAGAATTTCTTAACGGTGTTGGGTCTCATCGATAACGTTGATGGTTTGGATGCTCTTGGATGAGATCATTCCCCATTGGTCGTATTTTGATCTGCTCACACGGGTCATTGGGACCTTGCTCGTGACATAACATGTCTGTGTTGTCGATTGGCGGCACCTCGGATCTTCTGATTACCGCTGTACTTCTTGTTAAATCCTCTAAATCTACTCATCATTTCACCTCATTAGCACCACATTTAGTGATTGGCCTCTATGACAAAACACAAAATTTTGATTCCCGACCATAATGTTATAACACAGCCACACTTTAGAGTACAAGCTGATCATATTTATAGGGTGGGTGGTAAATTACTATTTGGAGAGTTAATCCGTTTTAATATCGCTGCAGTAACACAAAGAGCATTTGTAAGGTGTGGGTTACCTGGTCCTCATTGGAGACAAAGCAGACGGGTACTGTATTGGGAACAAATTCATTGCCAAACCAAAACGAACTGAACCTTATGTGGTTTTATGTGGCATGACCTGATTAGCAGGAAGATCAGTGGGACCAATGTTACCGCACCAAATAGTAGGAATGACGGTATGGAAATTTGTAGTTCTCCTAGAAGGGATTGTAAATTTTTGGGCCGACATTAGCCAGGGCCTTATACTTAGCATCGTTGCTTGAGTGAGCCATAGCTTGGTGTTTCTATATGCTCTAGGAAATGAGATTGCAACTAAGATAGACGAGAAATGTGCTGGTACATTGCAAGGGGCCGGGGGCGACACAAGGGCCGCTGGTGGGTATGTTCTAGCTGAAGCTTGATACTAGACAAGAATTGGCTGCGGTATAGGCCCTAGAGGTCGTGGGATCGTCCTCTTGTCTAATGTTTTTCCTATTGCAGGCGCGTTCATCTTGTGGCTGGGGCAATCATCCACATATCCATAATAATCATCATGCGGGAGGTAGATATCGCCCGTGCAGCAATCGTCAAAGTAGCAATTGTATTGATGTTGGTACAGGTCATATTGTTTGTGATAGTTGTCCTGCAGATGGTAGCGGTCGTCTCACTGTCGATAAGAATCATTCTAAGGGTGGTCGTCCTGGTAGCGGCCGTCATGCCATAGACGGAGACTGCCATGGTGACGACCATCACAATGCTATTAGTCTCCCAAGCTTGTTAGCGACTGTGGTTATAAAGTTAGCCAACAGGTGGGACAATCTTTTTCACCATCTCCTCAGCCTAGACACCCCCAACAGCTGAAGAACTGTTATCCACAACAAGAGGATCGCTATCGATGCCAAGGCGATAGTTATCGATGCGACCGCCATCAGGATGATCACAATTACTAACAAGATGATCATTCCTAGGACCATCGGCATCAAGGTGACCATGATCACTACTCAAGCGATGGCTACCAAAGTGATCGCCAACAGTACAATCACTATCGACACTAGAACGATCGCTATCACAATAATTGCCATACGTTATAGTCCTTACCACTCCTCGATAGCTCCACTACCTTACACACCAATGCCTACTTATGTGCCACGAGAGCATTACTATGCTCCAGCTAGTGGGTCATCTAGGCCTGCCCAACCTCATATTGTGCCTCATGCGAGAGTTATCCCGCGAGTCCAGGCGGGCCATTGTATGTCATTGGACATATCATTGCATCTGTACCAAATCGTCCTAGTACTAGCTAAGCCCTAACCAAGGGCCATATGTTACCACCGCACCTCACGCATGCGGGATGCCATTGGCACCCACGACAGCTCCCTACCTTACACACCAGTGCCGACTTATGTGCCACGAGAGCATTACTATGGTCAAGACTTTCCTCTAGGGAGACAAGAAGAACATGGCATGGGGCGAGTCAATTTGATGAACGACAATCTGAATTGGAGGAGTGCGATGGGCATTCGAACGTATGCCATTGATGAGTACTCAGCCTTGTGAGGATGTGAAGGTTAGATGACGACTACTACAAAGCAGTCGGGTACTGTATTGGGAACAAATTCATTGCCAAACCAAAACGAACTGAACCTTATGTGGTTTGATGTGGCATGACCTGATTAGCAGGAAGATCAGTGGGACCAATGTTACCGCACCAAATAGTAGGAATGACGGTATGGAAATTTGTAGTTCTCCTAGAAGGGATTGTAAATTTTTGGGCGACATTAGCCAGGGCCTTATACTTAGCATCGTTGCTTGAGTGAGCCATAGCTTGGTGTTTCTATATGCTCTAGGAAATGAGATTGCAACTAAGATAGACGAGAAATGTGCTGGTACATTGCAAGGGGCCGGGGGCGACACAAGGGGCCGCTGGTGGGTATGTTCTAGCTGAAGCTTGATACTAGACAAGAATTGGCTTGCGGTATAGGCCCTAGAGGTCGTGGGATCGTCCTCTTGTCTAATGTTTTTCCTATTGCAGCGCCGTTCATCTTGTGGCTGGGGGCAATCATCCACATATCCATAATAATCATCATGCGGGAGGTAGATATCGCCCGTGCAGCAATCGTCAAAGTAGCAATTGTATTGATGTTGGTACAGGCCGTCATATTGTTTGTGATAGTTGTCCTGCAGATGGTAGCGGTCGTCTCACTGTCGATAAGAATCATTCTAAGGGTGGTCGTCCTGGTAGCGGCCGTCATGCCATAGACGGAGACTGCCATGGTGACGACCATCACAATGCTATTAGTCTCCCAAGCTTGTTAGCGACTGTGGTTATAAAGTTAGCCAACAGGTGGGACAATCTTTTCGTCACCATCTCCTCAGCCTAGACACCCCCCCAACAGCTGAAGAACTGTTATCCACAACAAGAGGATCGCCATCGATGCCAAGACGATAGTTATCGGTACGACCGCCATCAGGATGATCACAATTACTAACAAGATGATCATTCCTAGGACCATCGGCATCAAGGTGACCATGATCACTACTCAAACGATGGCTACCAAAGTGATCGCCAACAGTACAATCACTATCGACACTAGAACGATCGCTATCACAATAATTGCCATACGTTATAGTCCTTACCACTCCTCGATAGCTCCACTACCTTACACACCAATGCCTACTTATGTGCCACGAGAGCATTACTATGCTCCAGCTAGTGGGTCATCTAGGCCTGCCCAACCTCATATTGTGCCTCATGCGAGAGTTATCCCGTGAGTCCAGGCGGGCCATTGTATGTCATTGGACATATCATTGCACCTGGACCATATCGTCCTAGTACTAGCTAAGCCCCTAACCAAGGGCCATATGTTACCACCGCACCTCACGCATGCGGGATGCCATTGGCACCCACGACAGCTCCCTACCTTACACACCAGTGCCGACTTATGTGCCACGAGAGCATTACTATGGTCAAGACTTTCCTCTAGGGAGACAAGAAGAACATGGCATGGGGCGAGTCAATTTGATGAACGACAATCTGAATTGGAGGAGTGCGATGGGCATTGAGCGTATGCCATTGATGAGTACTCAGCCTTGTGAGGATGTGAAGGTTAGATGACGACTACTACAAAGCAGTCGGGTACTGTATTGGGAACAAATTCATTGCCAAACCAAAACGAACTGAACCTTATGTGGTTTGATGTGGCATGACCTGATTAGCAGGAAGATCAGTGGGACCAATGTTACCGCACCAAATAGTAGGAATGACGGTATGGAAATTTGTAGTTCTCCTAGAAGGGATTGTAAATTTTTGGGCCGACATTAGCCAGGGCCTTATACTTAGCATCGTTGCTTGAGTGAGCCATAGCTTGGTGTTTCTATATGCTCTAGGAAATGAGATTGCAACTAAGATAGACGAGAAATGTGCTGGTACATTGCAAGGGGCCGGGGGCGACACAAGGGGCCGCTGGTGGGTATGTTCTAGCTGAAGCTTGATACTAGACAAGAATTGGCTTGCGGTATAGGCCCTAGAGGTCGTGGGATCGTCCTCTTGTCTAATGTTTTTCCTATTGCAGGCGCCGTTCATCTTGTGGCTGGGGGCAATCATCCACATATCCATAATAATCATCATGCGGGAGGTAGATATCGCCCGTGCAGCAATCGTCAAAGTAGCAATTGTATTGATGTTGGTACAGGCCGTCATATTGTTTGTGATAGTTGTCCTGCAGATGGTAGCGGTCGTCTCACTGTCGATAAGAATCATTCTAAGGGTGGTCGTCCTGGTAGCGGCCGTCATGCCATAGACGGAGACTGCCAGGGTGGCGACCATCACAATGCTATTAGTCTCCCAAGCTTGTTAGCGACTGTGGTTATAAAGTTAGCCAACAGGTGGGACAATCTTTTCGTCACCATCTCCTCAGCCTAGACACCCCCCCAACAGCTGAAGAACTGTTATCCACAACAAGAGGATCGCTATCGATGCCAAGACGATAGTTATCGGTACGACCGCCATCAGGATGATCACAATTACTAACAAGATGATCATTCCTAGGACCATCGGCATCAAGGTGACCATGATCACTACTCAAACGATGGCTACCAAAGTGATCGCCAACAGTACAATCACTATCGACACTAGAACGATCGCTATCACAATAATTGCCATACGTTATAGTCCTTACCACTCCTCGATAGCTCCACTACCTTACACCAATGCCTACTTATGTGCCACGAGAGCATTACTATGCTCCAGCTAGTGGGTCATCTAGGCCTGCCCAACCTCATATTGTGCCTCATGCGAGAGTTATCCCGCGAGTCCAGGCGGGCCATTGTATGTCATTGGACATATCATTGCACCTGGACCATATCGTCCTAGTACTAGCTAAGCCCCTAACCAAGGGCCATATGTTACCACCGCACCTCACGCATGCGGGATGCCCTTGGCACCCACGTCAGCCACCTACCTTACACACCAGTGCCGACTTATGTGCCACGAGAGCATTACTATGGTAAAGACTTTCCTCTAGGGAGACAAGAAGAACATGGCATGGGGCGAGTCAATTTGATGAGCGACAATCTGAATTGGAGGAGTGCGATGGGCATTGAACGTATGCCATTGATGAGTACTCAGCCTTGTGAGGATGTGAAGGTTAGATGACGACTACTACAAAGCAGTCGGGTACTGTATTGGGAACAAATTCATTGCCAAACCAAACGAACTGAACCTTATGTGGTTTGATGTGGCATGACCTGATTAGCAGGAAGATCAGTGGGACCAATGTTACCGCACCAAATAGTAGGAATGACGGTATGGAAATTTGTAGTTCTCCTAGAAGGATTGTAAATTTTTGGGCCGACATTAGCCAGGGCCTTATACTTAGCATCGTTGCTTGAGTGAGCCATAGCTTGGTGTTTCTATATGCTCTAGGAAATGAGATTGCAACTAAGATAGGCGAAATGTGCTGGTACATTGCAAGGGGCCGGGGCGACACAAGGGGGCGCTGGTGGGTATGTTCTAGCTGAAGCTTGATACTAGACAAGAATTGGCTTGCGGTATAGGCCCTAGAGGTCGGGATCGTCCTCTTGTCTAATGTTTTTCCTATTGCAGGCGCCGTTCATCTTGTGGCTGGGGCAATCATCCACATATCCATAATAATCATCATGCGGGAGGTAGATATCGCCCGTGCAGCAATCGTCAAAGTAGCAATTGTATTGATGTTGGTACAGGCCGTCATATTGTTTGTGATAGTTGTCCTGCAGATGGTAGCGGTCGTCTCACTGTCGATAAGAATCATTCTAAGGGTGGTCGTCCTGGTAGCGGCCGTCATGCCATAGACGGAGACTGCCATGGTGGCGACCATCACAATGCTATTAGTCTCCCAAGCTTGTTAGCGACTGTGGTTATAAAGTTAGCCAACAGGTGGGACAATCTTTCGTCACCATCTCCTCAGCCTAGACACCCCCAACAGCTGAAGAACTGTTATCCACAACAAGAGGATCGCTATCGATGCCAAGGCGATAGTTATCGATGCGACCGCCATCAGGATGATCACAATTACTAACAAGATGATCATTCCTAGGACCATCGGCATCAAGGTGACCATGATCACTACTCAAACGATGGCTACCAAAGTGATCGCCAACAGTACAATCACTATCGACACTAGAACGATCGCTATCACAATAATTGCCATACGTTATAGTCCTTACCACTCCTCGATAGCTCCACTACCTTACACACCAATGCCTACTTATGTGCCACGAGAGCATTACTATGCTCCAGCTAGTGGGTCATCTAGGCCTGCCCAACCTCATATTGTGCCTCATGCGAGAGTTATCCCGCGAGTCCAGGCGGGCCATTGTATGTCATTGGACATATCATTGCACCTGGACCATATCGTCCTAGTACTAGCTAAGCCCCTAACCAAGGGCCATATGTTACCACCGCACCTCACGCATGCGGGATGCCATTGGCACCACGACAGCTCCCTACCTTACACACCAGTGCCGACTTATGTGCCACGAGAGCATTACTATGGTCAAGACTTTCCTCTAGGGAGACAAGAAGAACATGGCATGGGGCGAGTCAATTTGATGAACGACAATCTGAATTGGAGGAGTGCGATGGGCATTCGAACGTATGCCATTGATGAGTACTCAGCCTTGTGAGGATGTGAAGGTTAGATGACGACTACTACAAAGCAGTCGGGTACTGTATTGGGAACAAATTCATTGCCAAACCAAAACGAACTGAACCTTATGTGGTTTGATGTGGCATGACCTGATTAGCAGGAAGATCAGTGGGACCAATGTTACCGCACCAAATAGTAGGAATGACGGTATGGAAATTTGTAGTTCTCCTAGAAGGGATTGTAAATTTTTGGGCCGACATTAGCCAGGGCCTTATACTTAGCATCGTTGCTTGAGTGAGCCATAGCTTGGTGTTTCTATATGCTCTAGGAAATGAGATTGCAACTAAGATAGGCGAAATGTGCTGGTACATTGCAAGGGGCGGGCGACACAAGGGCCGCTGGTGGGTATGTTCTAGCTGAAGCTTGATACTAGACAAGAATTGGCTTGCGGTATAGGCCCTAGAGGTCGTGGGATCGTCCTCTTGTCTAATGTTTTTCCTATTGCAGGCGCCGTTCATCTTGTGGCTGGGGGCAATCATCCACATATCCATAATAATCATCATGCGGGAGGTAGATATCGCCCGTGCAGCAATCGTCAAAGTAGCAATTGTATTGATGTTGGTACAGGCCGTCATATTGTTTGTGATAGTTGTCCTGCAGATGGTAGCGGTCGTCTCACTGTCGATAAGAATCATTCTAAGGGTGGTCCTCGTAGCGGCCGTCATGCCATAGACGGAGACTGCCATGGTGACGACCATCACAATGCCATTAGTCTCCCAAGCTTGTTAGCGACTGTGGTTATAAAGTTAGCCAACAGGTGGGACAATCTTTTCGTCACCATCTCCTCAGCCTAGACACCCCCAACAGCTGAAGAACTGTTATCCACAACAGGAGGATCGCTATCGATGCCAAGACGATAGTTATCGGTACGACCGCCATCAGGATGATCGCAGTTACTAACAAGATGATCATTCCTAGGACCATCGGCATCAAGGTGACCCTGATCACTTCTCAAGCGATGGCTACCAAAGTGATCGCCAACAGTACAATCACTATCGACACTAGAACGATCGCTATCACAATAATTGCCATACGTTATAGTCCTTACCACTCCTCGATAGCTCCACTACCTTACACACCAATGCCTACTTATGTGCCACGAGAGCATTACTATGCTCCAGCTAGTGGGTCATCTAGGCCTGCCCAACCTCATATTGTGCCTCATGCGAGAGTTATCCCGCGAGTCCAGGCGGGCCATTGTATGTCATTGGACATATCATTGCACCTGGACCATATCGTCCTAGTACTAGCTAAGCCCCTAACCAAGGGCCATATGTTACCACCGCACCTCACGCATGCGGGATGCCATTGGCACCCACGACAGCTCCCTACCTTACACACCAGTGCCGACTTATGTGCCACGAGAGCATTACTATGGTCAAGACTTTCCTCTAGGGAGACAAGAAGAACATGGCATGGGGCGAGTCAATTTGATGAACGACAATCTGAATTGGAGGAGTGCGATGGGCATTCGAACGTATGCCATTGATGAGTACTCAGCCTTGTGAGGATGTGAAGGTTAGATGACGACTACTACAAAGCAGTCGGGTACTGTATTGGGAACAAATTCATTGCCAAACCAAAACGAACTGAACCTTATGTGGTTTGATGTGGCATGACCTGATTAGCAGGAAGATCAGTGGGACCAATGTTACCGCACCAAATAGTAGGAATGACGGTATGGAAATTTGTAGTTCTCCTAGAAGGGATTGTAAATTTTTGGGCCGACATTAGCCAGGGCCTTATACTTAGCATCGTTGCTTGAGTGAGCCATAGCTTGGTGTTTCTATATGCTCTAGGAAATGAGATTGCAACTAAGATAGACGAGAAATGTGCTGGTACATTGCAAGGGGCCGGGGGCGACACAAGGGGCCGCTGGTGGGTATGTTCTAGCTGAAGCTTGATACTAGACAAGAATTGGCTTGCGGTATAGGCCCTAGAGGTCGTGGGATCGTCCTCTTGTCTAATGTTTTTCCTATTGCAGGCGCCGTTCATCTTGTGGCTGGGGCAATCATCCACATATCCATAATAATCATCATGCGGGAGGTAGATATCGCCCGTGCAGCAATCGTCAAAGTAGCAATTGTATTGATGTTGGTACAGGCCGTCATATTGTTTGTGATAGTTGTCCTGCAGATGGTAGCGGTCGTCTCACTGTCGATAAGAATCATTCTAAGGGTGGTCGTCCTGGTAGCGGCCGTCATGCCATAGACGGAGACTGCCATGGTGACGACCATCACAATGCTATTAGTCTCCCAAGCTTGTTAGCGACTGTGGTTATAAAGTTAGCCAACAGGGGGGACAATCTTTCGCCACCATCTCCTCAGCCTAGACACCCCCAACAGCTGAAGAACTGTTATCCACAACAAGAGGATCTATCGATGCCAAGGCGATAGTTATCGATGCGACCGCCATCAGGATGATCACAATTACTAACAAGATGATCATTCCTAGGACCATCGGCATCAAGGTGACCATGATCACTACTCAAACGATGGCTACCAAAGTGATCGCCAACAGTACAATCACTATCGACACTAGAACGATCGCTATCACAATAATTGCCATACGTTATAGTCCTTACCACTCCTCGATAGCTCCACTACCTTACACACCAATGCCTACTTATGTGCCACGAGAGCATTACTATGCTCCAGCTAGTGGGTCATCTAGGCCTGCCCAACCTCATATTGTGCCTCATGCGAGAGTTATCCCGCGAGTCCAGGCGGCCATTGTATGTCATTGGACATATCATTGCACCTGGACCATATCGTCCTAGTACTAGCTAAGCCCTAACCAAGGGCCATATGTTACCACCGCACCTCACGCATGCGGGATGCCATTGGCACCCACGACAGCTCCCTACCTTACACACCAGTGCCGACTTATGTGCCACGAGAGCATTACTATGGTCAAGACTTTCCTCTAGGGAGACAAGAAGAACATGGCATGGGGCGAGTCAATTTGATGAACGACAATCTGAATTGGAGGAGTGCGATGGGCATTCGAACGTATGCCATTGATGAGTACTCAGCCTTGTGAGGATGTGAAGGTTAGATGACGACTACTACAAAGCAGTCGGCACTGTATTGGGAACAAATTCATTGCCAAACCAAAACGAACTGAACCTTATGTGGTTTGATGTGGCATGACCTGATTAGCAGGAAGATCAGTGGGACCAATGTTACCGCACCAAATAGTAGGAATGACGGTATGGAAATTTGTAGTTCTCCTAGAAGGGATTGTAAATTTTTGGGCCGACATTAGCCAGGGCCTTATACTTAGCATCGTTGCTTGAGTGAGCCATAGCTTGGTGTTTCTATATGCTCTAGGAAATGAGATTGCAACTAAGATAGACGAGAAATGTGCTGGTACATTGCAAGGGGCCGGGGGCGACACAAGGGGCCGCTGGTGGGTATGTTCTAGCTGAAGCTTGATACTAGACAAGAATTGGCTTGCGGTATAGGCCCTAGAGGTCGTGGGATCGTCCTCTTGTCTAATGTTTTTCCTATTGCAGGCGCCGTTCATCTTGTGGCTGGGGGCAATCATCCACATATCCATAATAATCATCATGCGGGAGGTAGATATCGCCCGTGCAGCAATCGTCAAAGTAGCAATTGTATTGATGTTGGTACAGGCCGTCATATTGTTTGTGATAGTTGTCCTGCAGATGGTAGCGGTCGTCTCACTGTCGATAAGAATCATTCTAAGGGTGGTCGTCCTGGTAGCGGCCGTCATGCCATAGACGGAGACTGCCATGGTGACGACCATCACAATGCTATTAGTCTCCCAAGCTTGTTAGCGACTGTGGTTATAAAGTTAGCCAACAGGTGGGACAATCTTTTCGTCACCATCTCCTCAGCCTAGACACCCCCCCAACAGCTGAAGAACTGTTATCCACAACAAGAGGATCGCTATCGATGCCAAGACGATAGTTATCGGTACGACCGCCATCAGGATGATCACAATTACTAACAAGATGATCATTCCTAGGACCATCGGCATCAAGGTGACCATGATCACTACTCAAACGATGGCTACCAAAGTGATCGCCAACAGTACAATCACTATCGACACTAGAACGATCGCTATCACAATAATTGCCATACGTTATAGTCCTTACCACTCCTCGATAGCTCCACTACCTTACACACCAATGCCTACTTATGTGCCACGAGAGCATTACTATGCTCCAGCTAGTGGGTCATCTAGGCCTGCCCAACCTCATATTGTGCCTCATGCGAGAGTTATCCCGTGAGTCCAGGCGGGCCATTGTATGTCATTGGACATATCATTGCACCTGGACCATATCGTCCTAGTACTAGCTAAGCCCCTAACCAAGGGCCATATGTTACCACCGCACCTCACGCATGCGGGATGCCATTGGCACCCACGACAGCTCCCTACCTTACACACCAGTGCCGACTTATGTGCCACGAGAGCATTACTATGGTCAAGACTTTCCTCTAGGAGACAAGAAGAACATGGCATGGGGCGAGTCAATTTGATGAGCGACAATCTGAATTGGAGGAGTGCGATGGGCATTCGAACGTATGCCATTGATGAGTACTCAGCCTTGTGAGGATGTGAAGGTTAGATGACGACTACTACAAAGCAGTCGGGTACTGTATTGGGAACAAATTCATTGCCAAACCAAAACGAACTGAACCTTATGTGGTTTGATGTGGCATGACCTGATTAGCAGGAAGATCAGTGGGACCAATGTTACCGCACCAAATAGTAGGAATGACGGTATGGAAATTTGTAGTTCTCCTAGAAGGGATTGTAAATTTTGGGCCGACATTAGCCAGGGCCTTATACTTAGCATCGTTGCTTGAGTGAGCCATAGCTTGGTGTTTCTATATGCTCTAGGAAATGAGATTGCAACTAAGATAGACGAAATGTGCTGGTACATTGCAAGGGGCGGGCGACACAAGGGCCGCTGGTGGGTATGTTCTAGCTGAAGCTTGATACTAGACAAGAATTGGCTTGCGGTATAGGCCCTAGAGGTCGTGGGATCGTCCTCTTGTCTAATGTTTTTCCTATTGCAGGCGCCGTTCATCTTGTGGCTGGGGGCAATCATCCACATATCCATAATAATCATCATGCGGGAGGTAGATATCGCCCGTGCAGCAATCGTCAAAGTAGCAATTGTATTGATGTTGGTACAGGCCGTCATATTGTTTGTGATAGTTGTCCTGCAGATGGTAGCGGTCGTCTCACTGTCGATAAGAATCATTCTAAGGGTGGTCGTCCTGGTAGCGGCCGTCATGCCATAGACGGAGACTGCCATGGTGACGACCATCACAATGCTATTAGTCTCCCAAGCTTGTTAGCGACTGTGGTTATAAAGTTAGCCAACAGGTGGGACAATCTTTTCGTCACCATCTCCTCAGCCTAGACACCCCCCCAACAGCTGAAGAACTGTTATCCACAACAAGAGGATCGCTATCGATGCCAAGACGATAGTTATCGGTACGACCGCCATCAGGATGATCACAATTACTAACAAGATGATCATTCCTAGGACCATCGGCATCAAGGTGACCATGATCACTACTCAAACGATGGCTACCAAAGTGATCGCCAACAGTACAATCACTATCGACACTAGAACGATCGCTATCACAATAATTGCCATACGTTATAGTCCTTACCACTCCTCGATAGCTCCACTACCTTACACACCAATGCCTACTTATGTGCCACGAGAGCATTACTATGCTCCAGCTAGTGGGTCATCTAGGCCTGCCCAACCTCATATTGTGCCTCATGCGAGAGTTATCCCGCGAGTCCAGGCGGGCCATTGTATGTCATTGGACATATCATTGCACCTGGACCATATCGTCCTAGTACTAGCTAAGCCCCTAACCAAGGGCCATATGTTACCACCGCACCTCACGCATGCGGGATGCCATTGGCACCACGACAGCTCCCTACCTTACACACCAGTGCCGACTTATGTGCCACGAGAGCATTACTATGGTCAAGACTTTCCTCTAGGAGACAAGAAGAACATGGCATGGGGCGAGTCAATTTGATGAGCGACAATCTGAATTGGAGGAGTGCGATGGGCATTCGAACGTATGCCATTGATGAGTACTCAGCCTTGTGAGGATGTGAAGGTTAGATGACGACTACTACAAAGCAGTCGGGTACTGTATTGGGAACAAATTCATTGCCAAACCAAAACGAACTGAACCTTATGTGGTTTGATGTGGCATGACCTGATTAGCAGGAAGATCAGTGGGACCAATGTTACCGCACCAAATAGTAGGAATGACGGTATGGAAATTTGTAGTTCTCCTAGAAGGGATTGTAAATTTTTGGGCCGACATTAGCCAGGGCCTTATACTTAGCATCGTTGCTTGAGTGAGCCATAGCTTGGTGTTTCTATATGCTCTAGGAAATGAGATTGCAACTAAGATAGACGAGAAATGTGCTGGTACATTGCAAGGGGCCAAGCGACACAAGGGGCCGCTGGTGGGTATGTTCTAGCTGAAGCTTGATACTAGACAAGAATTGGCTTGCGGTATAGGCCCTAGAGGTCGTGGGATCGTCCTCTTGTCTAATGTTTTTCCTATTGCAGGCGCTGTTCATCTTGTGGCTGGGGCAATCATCCACATATCCATAATAATCATCATGCGGGAGGTAGATATCGCCGTGCAGCAATCGTCAAAGTAGCAATTGTATTGATGTTGGTACAGGCCGTCATATTGTTTGTGATAGTTGTCCTGCAGATGGTAGCGGTCGTCTCCTCACTGTCGATAAGAATCATTCTAAGGGTGGTCGTCCTGGTAGCGGCCGTCATGCCATAGACGGAGACTGCCATGGTGACGACCATCACAATGCTATTAGTCTCCCAAGCTTGTTAGCGACTGTGGTTATAAAGTTAGCCAACAGGTGGGACAATCTTTTCGTCACCATCTCCTCAGCCTAGACACCCCCCCAACAGCTGAAGAACTGTTATCCACAACAAGAGGATCGCTATCGATGCCAAGACGATAGTTATCGGTACGACCGCCATCAGGATGATCACAATTACTAACAAGATGATCATTCCTAGGACCATCGGCATCAAGGTGACCATGATCACTACTCAAACGATGGCTACCAAAGTGATCGCCAACAGTACAATCACTATCGACACTAGAACGATCGCTATCACAATAATTGCCATACGTTATAGTCCTTACCACTCCTCGATAGCTCCACTACCTTACACACCAATGCCTACTTATGTGCCACGAGAGCATTACTATGCTCCAGCTAGTGGGTCATCTAGGCCTGCCCAACCTCATATTGTGCCTCATGCGAGAGTTATCCCGCGAGTCCAGGCGGGCCATTGTATGTCATTGGACATATCATTGCACCTGGACCATATCGTCCTAGTACTAGCTAAGCCCCTAACCAAGGGCCATATGTTACCACCGCACCTCACGCATGCGGGATGCCATTGGCACCCACGACAGCTCCCTACCTTACACACCAGTGCCGACTTATGTGCCACGAGAGCATTACTATGGTCAAGACTTTCCTCTAGGGAGACAAGAAGAACATGGCATGGGGCGAGTCAATTTGATGAACGACAATCTGAATTGGAGGAGTGCGATGGGCATTCGAACGTATGCCATTGATGAGTACTCAGCCTTGTGAGGATGTGAAGGTTAGATGACGACTACTACAAAGCAGTCGGGTACTGTATTGGGAACAAATTCATTGCCAAACCAAACGAACTGAACCTTATGTGGTTTGATGTGGCATGACCTGATTAGCAGGAAGATCAGTGGGACCAATGTTACCGCACCAAATAGTAGGAATGACGGTATGGAAATTTGTAGTTCTCCTAGAAGGGATTGTAAATTTTTGGGCCGACATTAGCCAGGGCCTTATACTTAGCATCGTTGCTTGAGTGAGCCATAGCTTGGTGTTTCTATATGCTCTAGGAAATGAGATTGCAACTAAGATAGACGAGAAATGTGCTGGTACATTGCAAGGGGCCGGGGGCGACACAAGGGGCGCTGGTGGGTATGTTCTAGCTGAAGCTTGATACTAGACAAGAATTGGCTTGCGGTATAGGCCCTAGAGGTCGTGGGATCGTCCTCTTGTCTAATGTTTTTCCTATTGCAGGCGCTGTTCATCTTGTGGCTGGGGCAATCATCCACATATCCATAATAATCATCATGCGGAGGTAGATATCGCCCGTGCAGCAATCGTCAAAGTAGCAATTGTATTGATGTTGGTACAGGCCGTCATATTGTTTGTGATAGTTGTCCTGCAGATGGTAGCGGTCGTCTCACCGTCGATAACAATCATTCTAAGGGTGGTCGTCCTGGTAGCGGCCGTCATGCCATAGACGGAGACTGCCATGGTGACGACCATCACAATGCTATTAGTCTCCCAAGCTTGTTAGCGACTGTGGTTATAAAGTTAGCCAACAGGTGGGACAATCTTTTCGTCACCATCTCCTCAGCCTAGACACCCCCCCAACAGCTGAAGAACTGTTATCCACAACAAGAGGATCGCTATCGATGCCAAGACGATAGTTATCGATGCGACCGCCATCAGGATGATCACAATTACTAACAAGATGATCATTCCTAGGACCATCGGCATCAAGGTGACCATGATCACTACTCAACGATGGCTACCAAAGTGATCGCCAACAGTACAATCACTATCGACACTAGAACGATCGCTATCACAATAATTGCCATACGTTATAGTCCTTACCACTCCTCGATAGCTCCACTACCTTACACACCAATGCCTACTTATGTGCCACGAGAGCATTACTATGCTCCAGCTAGTGGGTCATCTAGGCCTGCCCAACCTCATATTGTGCCTCATGCGAGAGTTATCCCGCGAGCCCAGGCGAGCCATTGTATGTCTTTTGACATGTCATTGCACCTGGACCATATCGTCCTAGTACTAGCTAAGCCCCTAACCAGGGCCATATGTTACCACCGCACCTCACGCATGCGGGATGCCATTGGCACCACGACAGCTCCCTACCTTACACACCAGTGCCGACTTATGTGCCACGAGAGCATTACTATGGTCAAGACTTTCCTCTAGGGAGACAAGAAGAACATGGCATGGGGCGAGTCAATTTGATGAGCGACAATCTGAATTGGAGGAGTGCGATGGGCATTGAACGTATGCCATTGATGAGTACTCAGCCTTGTGAGGATGTGAAGGTTAGATGACGACTACTACAAAGCAGTCGGGTACTGTATTGGGAACAAATTCATTGCCAAACCAAAACGAACTGAACCTTATGTGGTTTGATGTGGCATGACCTGATTAGCAGGAAGATCAGGACCAATGTTACCGCACCAAATAGTAGGAATGACGGTATGGAAATTTGTAGTTCTCCTAGAAGGGATTGTAAATTTTTGGGCCGACATTAGCTGGCCTTATACTTAGCATCGTTGCTTGAGTGAGCCATAGTTTGGTGTTTCTATATGCTCTAGGAAATGAGATTGCAACTAAGATAGACGAGAAATGTGCTGGTACATTGCAAGGGGCAGGCGACACAAGGCCGCTGGTGGGTATGTTCTAGCTGAAGCTTGATACTAGACAAGAATTGGCTTGCGGTATAGGCCCTAGAGGTCGTGGGATCGTCCTCTTGTCTAATGTTTTTCCTATTGCAGGCGCCGTTCATCTTGTGGCTGGGGGCAATCATCCACATATCCATAATAATCATCATGCGGGAGGTAGATATCGCCCGTGCAGCAATCGTCAAAGTAGCAATTGTATTGATGTTGGTACAGGCCGTCATATTGTTTGTGATAGTTGTCCTGCAGATGGTAGCGGTCGTCTCACTGTCGATAACAATCATTCTAAGGGTGGTCGTCCTGGTAGCGGCCGTCATGCCATAGACGGAGACTGCCATGGTGACGACCATCACAATGCTATTAGTCTCCCAAGCTTGTTAGCATTGTGGTTATAAAGTTAGCCAACAGGTGGGACAATCTTTCGTCACCATCTCCTCAGCCTAGACACCCCCCCAACAGCTGAAGAACTGTTATCCACAACAAGAGGATCGCTATCGATGCCAAGACGATAGTTATCGGTACGACCGCCATCAGGATGATCACAATTACTAACAAGATGATCATTCCTAGGACCATCGGCATCAAGGTGACCATGATCACTACTCAAACGATGGCTACCAAAGTGATCGCCAACAGTACAATCACTATCGACACTAGAACGATCGCTATCACAATAATTGCCATACGTTATAGTCCTTACCACTCCTCGATAGCTCCACTACCTTACACACCAATGCCTACTTATGTGCCACGAGCATTACTATGCTCCAGCTAGTGGGTCATCTAGGCCTGCCCAACCTCATATTGTGCCTCATGCGAGAGTTATCCACGAGTCCAGGCGGGCCATTGTATGTCATTGGACATATCATTGCACCTGGACCATATCGTCCTAGTACTAGCTAAGCCCCTAACCAAGGGCCATATGTTACCACCGCACCTCACGCATGCGGGATGCCATTGGCACCCACGACAGCTCCCTACCTTACACACCAGTGCCGACTTATGTGCCACGAGAGCATTACTATGGTCAAGACTTTCCTCTAGGGAGACAAGAAGAACATGGCATGGGGCGAGTCAATTTGATGAACGACAATCTGAATTGGAGGAGTGCGATGGGCATTCGAACGTATGCCATTGATGAGTACTCAGCCTTGTGAGGATGTGAAGGTTAGATGACGACTACTACAAGCTCAGGTGATGATAGCACTCAACATTGACACAGAAAGGCGGGTATGCATGTTGACTAATGACCAAGTGCGTTGATGTAACTGAGGTGAGCACGTCATATCAACTCTAACGTTGACCAAGAAGCGGTTGGCGCACGCAATGGCGTGCGACGTGGGCACGCAGGCGTGCACGCGGGCACGCGGGAGTGCAACACGCACAATGGGTGTCACACGCTGTAGGACCGCGCAGCGTGAGCGCGCGGTGAGTGACATAGGGGCACACAGTGCGGGGACGTGCAGCACGGGGCACGTAGATGTTGAGGCGAGGGCACGCAGGGCGAGCATGGAAGACGACAATGGCAGCGGTGGCAGCTATGGTAGGGGCGATGGTGGCAGTAGCAGTGATGATGGTAGCACGACAGCGGCTGCAATGGTGGTGGCGGCGCCTGCTGCCAAGATGGAACGTCTCCAGCCACAACGAGCTGCTTGCGCCGATGCTCGCCACCCGGGGTTTAAGTACTCCCCGTAGGCATCTTATCTTCCCTTTTATTTGTTTTATCTTTTCGTTAATTTCATTCTTGGATTTTATGGACTGGGCCAATGTTGGGCCTCGCCCTTGACATGTATTTATTTTGAATTGTAACCATTAAAGAGAGGCCGAACCACGTCTCACAATGGTTCGTCCTCCCCCCACGTTCTCACTTGGCACCTATCCTCACGATATAAGAGGATAGCATGCCCAAGTGAAGGTAGAGGCATTTGTTGAAGAATTTTCCAAACTTGTCTCCACCTATCGTAGTTAGAGTGTAGAAAGGAGTGGCTGTCCTCGTCCACGTTGAGACCACTCCATGGAGTAGAGCCCGTGTCCCCCATGTCAAGACCACTCCGTGGGAACGCGTTCCATCGTCTTCGTCGAGATCACTCCGAAGACGCCTAAAGATTCAAGTCTGCCATCTCTTGAGGCCTGAAGACTCCTTCGTCAAGATTACTCTGAGGCTATCTTGAGGTTCAAGAAGCGCCCGCATTGGGGGTATCGTCGCCAGCCGTCCTCATCGAGACCACTCCAAGTCTGTGCCGCCGACGTCTTCCTTCAAGATTTCCTCACCCTGCCATCAAGAACCATCTCTCCGATCAAGAATTCGCCAACTCTCTCTGGCTTTCTTGGGTGGTTGGTCACCAAGAAGGCTTTTCTTTGAGGCTGCCATTTTTCCACACCTTCACCAACCTCGGCGCCCACTTCCGCCACAGGCCTGTCCACCGTCGTGCACCAGTGGCTGCCCGCACCCGTCCCTCCGCTGTCGGTAGCTCGGCAGTGCGACCGTTGGTCTGACCTTACCCGCCCTGCCCATCTGACCTCAGCGCCCACACGTGTTCCAAATTCCCTGCGTTTGGCTCGCACCCTCGTGCGGCCTCGCGACAGCGCCCGCCGACCAGCCACCGTGCTGCTCAGGCGATCCCTCGCACCTAGAGCCCGAGCGCGCGCCCGCGCCTGCTTTTGCCCGCACTCACGCGCGCCCTCACGTTCGAGCGCGCGCCGACACTCACGCCCGCCCGTGCTCACGTGTGCCCTCGCGCCCAGCAGCTGTCGACCCGTGCCAGAGTGCACCCCTCCCGGCATCCGTAAGCGCCATGCATCCACGCGCGGGCTCCTTCGACCCCGTGCGCACGCGCCCCCTCGCGTCCGCACGCGCCCTGCACCTGCGGCGGTCGTTCGACGTCTGAGCCTACACGCCTCCACCTGGTCGTCTGCTCTGCTCACCCAGCTCAGCCCGCGCGCCGGCCCCTCGCTCACGCGTGTTCAATTGCTAGCCCTGCCCGCCTCTACCTGGTCGCCTTCCTCCATTGGTCCTCTACGCAACGTTTAACTCTGTGGACTATCGACGCTCAGGTACCTATTCGTCTCCCCTCCATTAATTCCAGTATCATTACATCTTGCAGTATCGTCTTCCGCTATCTCGTCCTCTGCCAGTTTTTCACCATCTTATCGATAAGATAGCCACCATCGTCGAGAGGTAGGACTTTCTTGTAGTAGAAGATTAATCGTTGATTCCTAGACGGTGAAAACCTTTGGGCTGTTAAACACCCCTCACTCTTTAGATGTCATAGTTGGTCCCAAGGGTCATCAGGAGTCTAATCAGATCAATATCCCCACTTGGTGGACGACGTTGATCTTCTTCCCCCTCTCGGAACCGTCTTATTTGCTCATTGAAGGAGTTCCTCTACATGCATTCATTTAATAAATAATTACGAATCCATTCATCTTTATCCTATGACGTAATACGAGCCGTCCGATCTTGGCACGCTCATCGTATTACATCACGAGTGAGGAAGAGAACAAAGTAACTTTCAGTTTTCAAAATGACAACCTACCTGTCCTTGGGCATGCCACCCCTTAATATAGGGAGGGAGGATGCCCAAGTCGCCAACAACGAGGGAAAAATTGTCGCAAAACCATGCTCCCCTAAACGTACATTACAAGGATGAAAGAAAATTAACAGACAAGCCCCAAACATAATGGCCCAATCCAATCGTTGGAGGAATATAAAAAAAATACAGGGAAATAATATGCGGCACTTACAGGTAAGAATTAGGTCGGATACTTTAAGCAGGATTTAGGAACATCAGCTCGAGCAACGTGGCACAGTTGAAATCATCCCGTGTTGATGCCACCGTGATGGTCCCCCATCATCCTCCCAAGGTGGGAAGAACTCGACTTTGGCGAGTTGAGACCGATGATGTCTTCAAAGGGTTCGATTGAGTCAAAGATGACAAAGGTCATCTTCAGTAATCCACATGTTATTTGATGAAGGCAGTCCCTGCCAATGCACCAAGAAAGTGCGGTCCACTTGTTCCCTTGCAGCGTGAATTAGCGCCTGCAGTATCATTTCTATCTGTTCTTGCCGTACAAGAGTAGGGATAGGAAGTGGGATATGGTTACACTCATTCTCATGACTATCAAGTCTCAATTGGCTGTGAGGCGCATTGATTGGTGGCATGGGTAGGTATCGGACTAAATAACTGAATTTAAAGTTGGACAGATCCCCAAATCAGGTGGGACACTCATGACATAGGCATTGTCGTTAATTTTACGGGCAATCGATAAAGGCCTGGCACTACGAGCATGTAGCTTTGTAGTGACCCCTAGAGAGTGTCTCTCAGGCCTCAATCTAACCATGACTAGCTCTCCTTCCAAAAATGAGATGGACCATCATCCTAAATCAGCAGCTGCCTCGTACTATTCGTTACGAGATGAAATGCGAGAATGAATGTTTTCATGGATGCGTCTAATATGCTCAGCAAAATCATATGCATCCTCAGAAATTCTAGTTTGAGAGTCTAACGGTATGAGATCTAGTGGTTTATGTGTTAGTTGAATGTACATGATTTTGATGGCGCTTTCCTAGTAGTATGGTTCACGGAAAAGTTAAAGCTGAACCCTGCACGAGGTGACACCTGATCTCGTGTGGAAATATTTTCATCGACCATTGATCTTAACAAGTTGCCAAGACTACGATTGACAACTTTGGTTTGACCATCTATTTGAGGATGGTGACTCATGAAAAACTTGAATTGAGTTCCCTTAAGGATCCAGAGGGCCTTTAATATAACACGTAATTGCCGGGATCGAGCGACACTTATTACAACACAGCGAAATAAGAAATATGCACGAGTTAGTGTGCATGTGTTTTAAAAAATAAGTCTAAACGAGAGTCTAAGGTGGTAGACGATCCGAGAAAGAAATTTGTAACAATTAAACTCTCAATGACCTGTGAAAATTATCTAGACACATAAGACGCAAGGAGCTGAACAGCCCAGTTGCGTCGACAACTTTCGTTATCAAGTAATTGGTCTTCCACCACAAGAATTGTACTAACTCTCAGCGACGGTGGCTATCCTGTGTATGTTTATGCTAAACTGGAAGAGTAACATATAGGAAAAGATGACACCAAAGAAGATAATATTACTGATGAGAAGAGGAAACAAAATAAACTTGGAGTAAGCGCGGTGGCCGAGAACAATCACAAAGTTGATGGCAGGTTTGTGCAGGGTGAATGTCATGGAGAACAAACAAAGCCAATTGTGATGCACAACTGATATAGCGGCACGCACGGGAGATGCGCAAACACAGCTTTATTATAGTATGTGCAGCCACACGAGGCAGGCACTACTGGTGCGGTGTGCGCTGCTGATGTGCGGGGTACGACTGACTTGATGCGTGCGACTGCTGCGCTGTTCATGGCTGTTGCGGTGCACGCAGCTAAGGCGTGACGCACGCGGATGAAAAACAGGGTGCACGACAAGGCAAAGGCGCGCGCAAGCTGGCACAACGGGCGCAACTTGGGCAGTGCGTGAGACATGTGCGCGATGATGCAGGATCACTGAAGACTACATCGTGCCCACGGCTGGGGCTGTGCGTGCTGATAGCTGCTGCGTGATCGGGTTCCAATGAAAGCAAATCACACCTTTCTAAAGATGGACAACCCACGCAATGACAAGGAATAGCGCACACGAAAAAGATCGGTCCGCTTGGTGTGGGTGGCTATGTGTAACATCACAGGATCAAGGAGAGAGTGATGGCGGTGACGCGGTGTTGGCATTATCTATAGTGATGGGGAATGATGAGAGTTCTAAGAATGGCTTCAAGATCTTTTCCAAGAATGCTTTTCTTGGAAGACCTGGCGAGGCAACTGTCCAAGAAATCAATTTCTTAATGATTCCCAATAACTTACTAGAGGAGAGGGTGACGTTGTCGGCGCTTCTTTGACAGAGTGGTCTTGACGTGGTGAATTTGGCACCGCAACGGCATTTTCCCTCAATCTATATCCAAGACACTGCTACTACTCTCTAGAATAGGTAAAAATGAGAATTCAAAAGGAATTTTTAAACTTTCATAATGACAACCTGTCTGTCCTTGGGCATTCCACCCCTTTATATAGGAAGGCGGGATGTCCAAGTGGCCGTCAACGAGGGGAAAACTGACGCGATATGATGTTCCTTAAAATGAACATAACAAAGATAAAAGCAAAATAACAAACGAGGCCCAAACATAATGGTCTAATCTGATCATTCGACGAAATTAAAAGAAGTACAAAGAAATTACCTACCGCACTTACAGATAAGAATTATGTTGGATACTTGAAACTGGAATCAGGAACATCAGCTCGAAAAGTGCGGCATGGTTGAACTCTTCCCGTGTTGATGTCATCGCGATGGTCCCCCATCAGTTTTTCATAAGTAGCTCGTAAATCGTACATCACCTTCTGAGACAATAATTTTGGGTACTCTGTGTAATCTGACTATGTTGTCGAATAAGTACCGCGCTACTCATGAAGCATCAGCCATCCTAGAGCAGGGCACAAAGTGTGCCATTTTAGAAAATCTATCGACCATGACAATAATTGAGTCATGATTGCGCGATGTCTTGGGAAGCCCTAAAATAAAATTGATACTAATGTCGTACCAAGGTTTAGTGGGAACGGGTAGAGGAGTATATAGTCCCATATTATGCTTGGTTAACTTGGCGCGTGAACATGTAAGGCATTGTGAGACTATCTTTCCCACATCTCATTTTAGGAAAGGCCAGTAAAACGGGTACTCCAATGCTTGAATGGTCTTGTTAACCCCAAAATGTCCACAAAGGCCTCCTGCATGGGTTTCCCAAATTAGGATATCAAATAGTGAAGTCCAGGGAACCCATAGTCTCTTCCCATTGAAAAGATAGCCCTTGGATAGACAGTAGTCTCAGAACTCGGTGCTCGTTTTTTTTGCAATGGTTTGGATTATCTTCCCGAAGTCGGGGAAATCATGGTAATGGTCTCTTAATTTCTCAAATTCGAGGACTTGGGCCTTCATCACATTTAGCACTAGTGCCCGCCTACTAAATGTGTCAGCCACGGCGTTATCCTTTCCCTTTCTATGTCAGATAACAAAGGTGAAATCTTGTAAGTAAGCTATCCATCGACCATGTCTATCGCTTACTTTCTTCTGATCATGTAGATGACGTAATGCACTATGGTCAGAATATAAAACGAACTCCTTGGGCAGGACCTAATGACGCAAATGGCATCAAGACTGCACTTAGGCATCAAATTCTCGGTCGTAATTATCGTAACGCCGTCGCGTGTTATTCAGTTTTACACTGAAATATTGTATGGGCTGCCTTTCTTGGCTGAGGGCTCCTCCAATTTTGACACCGAAAGCGCCACAAGCTACTTCAAAGACTTTAAAAAAACTGGTAATTTTAGAACTAGGGCTTTGGTCATTAGCCTTTTTAGGAGCTTGAAAGCTTTATCAGCTGCAAGGGTACACTCAAATTTATCTTTCTAATTAAATCAATAATTGGCGTAGTGTCGTCACTAAACTAAGGTACAAACCTTCACTAAAAGGTTGCTAGGCCCATGAAACTTCAGATCAAGAATGCCATTTAAATTCGGCCAAGATGTAATGGTCTCTATTTGGCTGGGTCAGCGACGACTCCACATGCTGATAGGATGAATCACAGAAATGAAACTTCAACTGTAAAGAAACTGCACTTCTTGGGATGGGCATAGGGCTTCTCCCTTTGTAAATAGTGCATACATTTCGTATGTGACGAAGATGATCATCTCGCGTAAGACTGTATACTAAAATATTGTCAAAATAAACTACCACAAATCTCCCGATGATTGGGCATAGCACCTCATTCGTTAATCATTGGAAGGTACTCGCTGCATTTGAGAACTAGAAAGGCATGACATTCGTCGCACGGTCAAATCCCGACCTGGTGATACCCACTTTGTAAGTCTATCTTTGAAAATATGGTAGCTCCGGCCATCTCGTCAAATAAATCTTTGATGGGGAAGCATCCAGCTTCGAAGATCCCGTTGAACCACTTCGTCGAGCGAGCGCTCATGCGTGAGACTCATCCTTCAGAGTACGTGACCTCATCAACGGCGCGTAAAGGTATGACATTATCTTTCCTTCCATTTCCTTGTGTATTAGGCCATGTATGTTGGCCACTTAGCGGTTTGTTTTTTTTATTCGCACGTGTCTGGACACTTGTATAGACCTACACGTTTGCGCGCGTGTTAGCACATGTGTGGGCATGTTTGTGTTTCTCTCTCTCCTATTATAAGCCCCCAATTATTCTTAACTGGGCCTTCTCCCCTTTATTTTGAAGGGAAAGGTGCATATTTGCACCTATAAAAGGTGGGGCCCACCCATAGGAAGAGAGAAGAGAAGAACAATGAAAACAAATGTGATTTTTTAACGATTCTTTCATAACTTTTAGTGTTTGTTTAGTTTTCATCATATTTATGAAAATGTCACCACAAAGTTAGGAGAGAGAAAGGAAACCCTAAAGTTCATCAGGAACCGCCGCCGCCATCGCCACAAATTACAGATGCCGCCCTTTTCGTTGGAGATCCAACCGTTGTTTCTAAGGCTTTCCAGCGCCGCCCAATGCCGCCAGCAGCCCTCGAGGGCTACTAGTGGCCGTCGAGTCACCAGCGGCCGCCTTGGGCCACCATTGGCCGCCTTGGGCCACCATTGGCCGCACACGGCCACCACGGGCGGCCTAGGGCTGCCAACGGCTACCCAAGGCCGCCACCGGCTGCCCAGGGCCGCTAGTGGCTGCCCAAGGCCACCAGCCGCCACCCAGGGCCACCAGCCGCCGCCAAAGGCTACGAGTTGTGGCCAAGGGGCAGTGATCGGCTGCCCAGGACTGCCCGCGGCCATCCAAGCCGCTCGCCGCCTCCCGAGCAGCCCGCGACGGCCCAGGTCACCCGCGGCCATCGGGGGCTCCCATGGCCACCAACCAGAGGCTGCCGTAGGCACCCACGACCGCCGCCCCCTTGCGGCTGACCTGAACCGTGGCCCTCACAGCTGATCTCAGGCCACCGCTCCCTATGGCCGACTAAAGGCCGCCACAACCTGTGGCCGACTAGAAGCCACCGCCTCGCGACCGACCGGAGGCCGCCACCCCACTGCCAACCAGAGGCTGCCACCCCGCTGCTGACCGAAGGACGCCGACCCATGACCGAGTTGAGGTAGTGCTCACGAGGTCACCCCTCGGCCGTCTTGTGGCCACTCTCTTCGTCACCTCCGGCCAACCCTGTAGCTGCCCCTCTAATGTAGGATGACTACGGGGTAGGCGAAGAAGGACAGGACGACAGGATACACGGACTAAGGGTAGGATGGATGTGTGAGGGATAAAACAATCCACAGAAATTCATGGCCGGATTCGAATTTAAAACCGATGAAAATCTGGTGGTGCAGCTTCGACCCTTTTGAGGGCGGGAGTACTGTCTTCCCCCACTGCGACGATGCCTAAGCACCGAAATCAATACCCGAATTTGCGTTGCGAGGAAACACTCTAGAATGAGGGAGGATGAGTAGAAGATCCAAACCAAATCTAAATCTGACGGCGGTGGAAACTTCTTGAGAAGACACTGAACGGAGAACACGTCGACACCAAAGAGTTCAGGAGTACCTCGGCACCGTAGTGCGTGAAGAGGTCGCGCGCAATTCTGATCTTGACCAAGCTGGGCAAATCCGGGCATTGAGCGGCCCACTGGATGAGGACGAGGCTGGATGTTCCGGGCGTTGAACGGCCCTGGTTGAGTGCAGTTGTCGTGGGCGCAGAGTCAAGCGTGGGTGAACACCCGCGCGCGTGAAGTGCACGAAGGGTGCGCGGAGCGCACAGAGCGCGCGGAACAGCGCGCACGGGCGCTGAACGCGCGAATCGCGCAGAGCGCCGGCGCGCGTGTCGAGTGCGCGAAGTGCGGCGGAGTGCGGACGGCGCTCAGACAGCGGCCTCCTGAGCATGGCCTCGGGCGGCCCGATTTGGGCGGTCTTGGGTGTTCTTGGGCAGCCCTAGCGAGGGTTGCCTAGGGCGGCCTGCTCGGGGCTGCCTGGGCAGTCTGGTCAAGGCTGCCTGGGTGGCCTTAGTGGGGCTGCCTAGGGCGCTCTGGCTGGGCTGCTTGGGCGGCCTGGTCGGGGCTGCTTGGGCGGCCTGGTCGTGGCTGCCTATGCGATCTTGGCGGGGCTGCTTGGGCGGCCTTGGCGGGGCTGCTTGGGCGGCTCTGGCTGGGCGGGCTTGTCGGGGCTGCCTGGGCCGCCTGGTCCCGGCTGCCTCGTTGGTATTGGCGGGGCTGCCAGGGCGGCCTTAGCGGGGCTACCTGGGCGGCTCTGGCTAGGCGCGTGAAGTGCACGAAGGGTGCACGGAGCGCCGGCGCGTGTGTCGAGTGCGCGGAGTGCGGCGGAGTGTGGACGGCACTCGGACAGTGACCTCCTGAGCATGGCCTCGGGCGGCCCGGTTTGGGCGGTCTTGGGTGTTCTTGGGCAGCCCTAGCGAGGGTTGCCTAGGGCGGCCTGGTCGGGGCTGCCTGGGCGGCCTTAGCGGGGCTGCCTGGGCAGCTCTGGCTGGGGTGGCTTGGGCAGCCTAGTCAGGGCTGCCTGGGCGGCCTTGGCGGGGCTACTTGGGCGGCCTGGTCAGGGCTGCATGGGCGGCTTGATCGTTGCTGCCTCGGTTGTCTTGGCGGGGCTGCCTGGGCGGCCTTGGCGGGGCTGCCTTGGCTACTCTAGCTGGGTGGCCTGGGCGGCCTGGGCGGCCTGCTCAGCCTGGTTGGGGCTGCCTGGGCGGCTTGGTCGGGGCTGCTTGGGCGGTCTTGGCAGTGCTGCCTAGGCGGCCTTGGCAGGACTGCTTAGGCGGCTATGGATGGGCGGCCCAGGCGGCCTGGTCGGGGCTGCCTCCGCGATCTTGGCGGAGCTGTCTAGGCGGCTTTGGCGAGGCTGCCTAGGCGACTCTAGCTGGGCGGCCTGGGTGGCCTTGTCGGGGCTGCCTGGGCGGCTTGGTCGGGGCTGCCTGGGCGGTCTTGGCGGGGCTGCCTAGGCGGCCTTTGCGGGGCTGTCTGGGCGGCTTTGGTTGGGCGGCCTTCGCGGCGTGGTCGAGGCTGCCTGGGCGGCCTGGTCTGGGCTGCCTGGTCGGCTGGGTGAGGGCTGCCTGGGTGGCCTTGGCGGGGCTACCTGGGCGGCTCTGGCTGGGCGGCCGGGGCGGCCTTGTCGGGGCTGCCTGGGCGGCTTGGTCGGGGCTGCCTGGGCGGTCTTGGCGGGGCTGCCTAGGTGGCCTTTGCGGGGCTGTCTAGGCGGCTTTGGTTGGGCGGCCTTCGCGGCGTGGTCGGGGCTGCCTGGGCGGCCTGGTCCGGGCTGCCTAGTCGGCTGGGTGAGGGCTGCCTGGGTGGCCTTGGCGGGGCTACCTGGGCGGCTCTGGCTAGGCGGCCGGGGCGGCCTTGTCGGGGCTGCCTGAGCGGCTTGGTCGGGGCTGCCTGGGCGGCTCTAGCTGGGCGGGCTGGCCGGCCTGGTCGGGGCTGCTTGGGCGGTCATGGCGGGGCTGCCTGGGCGGCCTGGTCGGGGCTGCTTGAGCGGCCCTGGCATGGCTGCCTGGCGGACAAGAGAGAGAGAGAGCGAGAGAGAATAGAGATGTGAGGCCGACATTGCGAGGCGGCGGTGGCGGCGGCGGCGGTGGCAGTGGCGGTAGTGGCGGCGCCATCGGCGTAGACGGCTTGGGTTAAGAAGGATAGGGGAGGCTGGCCAGTCCTCCAAGAAGAGTTAACAAAACTCAATTCTTGAATTAATGACTGCCTAAGAGTTTCTTGAAAACAATGGCCTTTATATAGGCCTTGGAGGAAAGAGAAATTGACGAGAAAGTAAGGACGAGAAAATAAAGACGTGTGCCGTGTCACGCCAAAGGGCAGTTGTGGATCTGCCTTTGGCGTCGTGTCATGACGCGCGTAGAGGTGTGCGCGGGTGGAGACGTGCAAGTTGGCGGTTGTGGCGTGTCAGCTTTAGGATTGACTCCTGTTGACCGTGGTGGGTTGACTTCGGTTGACTCCGATGAGATGTTGGCGTCCTCACCATTAATTCCCCCGGGTGTGGAGAACTCGACTCTGTTTAGTAGACGTCTGAAAGCTCTAGAGGGTTCACTAGGTCGGGGCGCAGGCGAGCCAGGTCTTCTTCTATGTTCCACGAGTCGTCCATCGATGCCTTGCCATGCCAACGAACAAGAAACTTTCACACCGTTCCACCTTTGGTGAAGGTGATTACTTCGGCCAGTATTGCCTCGATGATTTCATGTCAGTTAGAGGGTTGCGGGGGGGGTGGACAAGTCAAACTCGCTCACCAGAAAGGTCGAGGGTAGAACGTGGCTATTAGACGAAGGAGGTGGGGCTTTAAAGGCGACTAAATCCGAGATAGTGAAAGTAGTGCTTATTCCCCACGAGGAGGGTATGTCAACGTGATGGAGGACCATCTTGCCGACGACGACCTGACGACGACGACGACATCTGCCGGACGACCGATGATGACTCGCCAGCAATCACGTTGGACAGCTCGTGCCGACGTCCGCAGCCCGGGGTTTAAGTACTCCGGGTAGGTTCGAACAAATATTGTTTTTCTTTGTGTATTTTTTTCTTTGCATTTCGAATTATGGATTGGGCCAGTATCGTAGGGCCCATCCTTGCCTTTCTTTTATTTTAAAGATTGTATTTTGATTTTGTAAGGAGAGGTCGAACCACGTCTCATGACGGTTCAACCTCTCCCCACGTCTCCTTGGCACCCCTCCACCCTATATAAGGGGAGGGCATGCCCAAGGGACTACTTGGAAGTTTTTGAAATTGAAAAGTATTTTCAGAGATCTTCCCCCTTATCTAGCTGTAGAGTAGGGGGTTTGGCTAGCCCCGTCTCTTCGTCGAGATCACTCCGGAGAGGGTAGAGCCCACGTCTTGTCCGTCGAGATCACTCCGGGCGGGACGTGTTCAACCGTGCCATCGAGATCACTCTGGCACGTTCAAGGTTTTCAAGAAGTCGTCAAGTCAAGAATTGAGAAGGCTCCCATCGAGATCACTCTGGGCGTCCTCAAGGTTCGTGACATCAACGGTGCTGTGCGGCATCGGGACATCAGCCTCCACCGAGGAGGAATGCCCGCGACCCCGTCAAGAACCCAATCCGCCAGGTTCTTGATTCCATCCTTCATCCTCATCCTCCTCATCCCTCCATCTCGATCATCTTCCTCCATCATTCTTGGTTACCCTCCACCATCTTTCCTTGTTTTCTTGAACCAACCACCTTTTCTTGATCTCCTCCCGTCGACCTCCCTTCACTCTTCTACCTCGCCCTCGCCCTTCCCTGATCCTGCCATCCTTTTCCCACACCATCCTTGATCCCCAACCTTGCCATTGTCCTTTCTTGAACACAACCCCCCCCCGTTCTTGCCATACCCCTTCTTAGACTCCTTATCCCTACCTTCTTGGTTCCACCGCCGGCCCTCCCGTCCTTCCATCTCCCAACTCCGACCCCCCTGAACACCCCGCCTTCTCGCCCGCCGTACGGACTCGCTCCGCGCCAAGAACTCACGCCGCGCCGCGGGTTCCTTCCCGCGCCGCGACGCACGCACCCCGACGCCCGCGCCGCGATGCTCGCGCCGCGACGCTCGCGCCGTGACGTCCGCACCGTGACGGTCGTGCCTCAACGCCGCGCCGCGCTGCGGCCTTCCCAGCACCGCGGGGTCGCACCCATTGGTGACCCGGCCGCGCGCCGAGAGAACGCGCCCGCCGCGATCTATCTCTGCCCTCGGTTCTACTCGCGCTGTGGTCTCTCCTCCGCCTCGGGGCCTCCCCGCGTTGACGCATCGGGTCCTGCCTCGCCGCACCCGATCCGACCGTCAGCGGCGCCGTCCCCTGTCATCGCCGCCGGCGTCCTCGAATCGTGAGGTTCCAATCGCCGACGTAAAGCCCCTCGGTGCTCGTCTCCAAACTGCACCAAGCGCACTCGCCCACCACCATTTCGCCTGATCGAGCACGCCGTGGACTACATATCTTAAGGTCAGCCCGTCTCCCCTCCATCTAACCCAGTATTATTACTACCTGTAGTGCCGTCGTCCGCTATCGCGTCCCCTGCCAAGATCTCCGGAACGAGCTATCAAAAATAGGCATAGCCACCGACGTTGAGGGCAGGATTCATTGGAGGTAAACGGACTGTTTCTGATTGATTAGATCTCGAACTCCTCAGGGCCGTAAGACGCCCCTCCCGACTTAGTCGCCTAGTAGATTCTGCGGGTCAACGGGAGTCCGATCTCGGGATCGTTCTACCCCGTAGATCGTCTCAATCTACGACGCTTACTTACCGACGTCTTACCTGCTCGTTTATAAATTCCATTCCAAGTTTAGACAAATCATATCATTCCATCATTCTTATCTGTGACGCGAGACGCGCCGTTCGATCCCGGCCGCCGTCGTTTCGCATCACAACGGCATAGGCAATTTCCCCAACTCGTTTGAGGATCGGAAACGGCCTGGCACAACGAGCATGGAGCTTAGCAGCCCATTTGGAGGAAAATCTTTCCGGCCTAATCTGCACCATCACCATTTCACCTTCTTTAAATTCACAAAAACGACGGTGCAAATCTGCGGACTGTTTATATGAGGCATTACTATTTATAATACATGTATGGATTCCTCATGCAGACTTCTAATATGATGCGCAAATTCATGACCGTCATCTGAGACTCTAGCATGCGGTAACATAGGTATAAGGTCGGTAGGGGTATGAGGAAGATGTCCATGCACAATCTCAAATGGACTCATACCGGTAGTACGGTTAAGTGACGCGTTGTAAGCAAATTTGGCACGCAGTATGACAGAATCCCAAGACTTGAGGTTGTCTCCCACCAATGATCGTAATAGGTTGCCGAGGCTCCTATTCACGACCTCGGTCTATCCATCAGTTTGGGGGTGAAAAGCTGTGGAAAACTTGAGCTTTGTCCCAAAAAGATGCCAAAGGGTCTTCCAAAAGTAGCTAGTAAATCGGACATCTCTGTCCGACACTATGCTTTTTGGAAGTCCATGGAGACGCACTACTTCATTGAAAAATAATTGGGCAACATGAGACGCATCCGAAGTTTTAAAGCAAGGGATGAAATGAGCCATCTTCGAGAAACGATCCACAACCACCAGGATGGAATCATGGCGTTTGGTCGTCCTCGGGAGCCCTAGCAGAAAGTTGATGCTCACATCCTCCCAAGGTTTTTGAGGGACTGGTAGTCAGGTGTAGAGGCCGGTGTTCTGTTTTACCTGCTTAGTGAGAGCACATACATGACATTGAGAAACTATACTTGCTACGTCTCGCTTTAGGGAGGGCCAAAAGAATCGATGCTCAACCGTAGCTATGGTTTTATCTCTCCCAAAATGACCACTAAGGCCTCCGGCATGTGTTTCCCATACGAGAAAATCCCTAAGAGATGAGCGTGGGATGCATAGGCGACGATCGTAAAATAAGAATCCATTCTCCACGAGATAATTTTAATTATAAGGATTCGGGTATTTGCCTAAGGTCTGAAGAATGTGAGCAAAATCCAATCAATCTGGATATAGGTCCTTCATCTGATCAAATACAATAACCTCAACTTTCATAACATTCAACAATTGGACCCTTGTACTCAAAGCATCGGCGACTTGGTTCTCAACTCCCCTCTTATGTTTAAGGACAAAGGCATAAGACTGAATGAATTCGACCCATTTAATATGCCTAGAATTTAATTTGTGCTGGGAATGGAGATACTTTAAGGCTTCATGATCAGAGTAGAGGATGAATTCCTTAGAGAGTAGATAATGACGCCAATGACGTAAAGATTGGACGGTCGCATAAAATTCTTTGTCGTAGGTAGAGTATTTGAGCTTAGCGTCATTCAACTTCTCACTAAAGAAGGCAATAGGATGATTTTCTTGACTTAGAACTCCTCCTATTCCTAACAATAAAGCATCACAGGCGACCTCGAATACTTTGTCAAAATCAGGTAAACGAAGAATAGGTTCCTGAGTCATTCTAAGTTTGATCTCCTCAAAGGATTTCTGAGCTTCTACCATCCATTCAAAATGATTTCCCTTAAGGCATTCAGTCAAGGGTGCCATGATGGTGCTAAAGTTGGATATGAATCGTCGATAGAAGGTTGCTAGACCGTGAAAACTACGAACATCATGGGTATTTTTAGGTGTTGGCCACTGGGTTATGGCGTCAATTTTGGCCGGATCGACGGATACACCTTGGCCAGCTAGGATAAAACCTAAGAATGAAACATGACTGACAAGGAAAGAACATTTTTTTGGATGAGCATACAACTGCTCAGTTTTTGATACTTTGCAAACTAAACGTAAGTGTTGGAGATGATCGGGTGTGGATCTGCTATAGATAAGGATATCAGCAAAGTATACGACGACAAAATTTCCTATGAACGGTCTAAGTATATGATTCATCAATCGCTGAAAGGTGCTTTGATAATCCAAAGGGCATGACCTTCCACTCATATAGTCCATCTTTGATCTTAAAAGCGGTTTTGCATTCGTCTCCGGGTCGGATACGAACTTGGTGATAACCACTCTTAAGATCAATTTTGGAGAAAACTGTTGAACCTGCCATCATATCAAACATATCGTTGATGCGGGGAATAGGAAACCTATACTTGACCGTGATCTTATTTATAGCTCTACTGTCAATGCACATACGCCAACTCCCATCCTTTTTGGGAGCTAGCAGTGCAGGGACAGCACACGGGCTAAGGCTTTCTTGGATGACCCCCTTGTCCAAGAGTTCTTGGACTTGGCGCTGTAATTCCTTGTACTGCGTAGGGTCCATCCGATAGTGAGGGAGGTTGGGTAACGATGACCCCGGAATGAAATCAATAGCGTGCTGAATATCACGCATCGGAGGTAGGTCATTGGGCAAATCATTGGGGAAAACACTAGCGAATTCCTCTAGTAGCTGAGAAATCTCGGGGGGCGGGTTGGAGGAATCTTGGGAGGAATGATCGGGTATCATGGACAAACACATAGTCATTTCACTATCGAGTTCTTTCTGAAATTGGGATCAGCTAACAACACAAGCCTACGGATGGAGATTTCGGTGAGGCTCTCTACGGACTATGAGTGTAGGGATGCCACGTGATTTTCTTGCCCTGATGGATAAAAGAACAGGTATTGCTCCGACCATAGAGGTGTACATCATTATCATACAACCAAGGGCGGCCGAGGATAATGCTGCCCACCTTCATGGGTAGAACATCGCATAATATCTCCTCTTCGTAGGATTGAACCTTCAAAGGGAGACGGCATTGTTTTCTCACAGGGATGGAGGTAGCATCGATCCAAGACACAAAATATGGGTGAGGATTAGCCAATGAAACTCACTAATCTGTCATCATGCACAAATTCATCGACAACATAGCTCTCAACTCTATACGCCTCATCTATAGGTGGCTCATCAAAGGTAGGGTCGCTATCGAGGGGCTCCTGTCCTATGTGCAAGGCTCGTGAAGGGCATTGGGAAGCTCTATGACCTCGACCTTGGCATTTAAAACAAGTCAAGCCGGAAGGACCGAGTTGTGCAGAATTGGGTTGAGGAGGAGCCCTAGTGGTGGACTCTAGGGAGGGTGAGGGACGAGTATTCGGCGTAGTCGATGACTGATTCGGAGCGGGTGGACAATGTTCAGTGGGAGTACAAGTAGGGGTAGGAACGGGTGGTGGTGGTGCCGGGAGAGCTAAGGGAAGATTACGCTGGGTCGCACGGTTGGAATAAGAAGGGTTAGATAAGTGCGACCAATCTGTAAGAGCAGGGCGATTGTACACGGGCGTATGGTATAAGTTCTGACAAAGTTCTAGGTCTTCTACAATCTGATAGGCCTGCTCAAGAGTCGTGGCCTTACGAACTAGCAATTCCATCTCTAGATAAGGGTTAAGACCAACCCTAAAATGAGAAATAACAACTCGAGGATTCTCTTCAACTCGACACCTCATATAGAATTTCTCAAATTGAGTGATATACTCGGAGACGGGACGCCTACCCTGCTGTAGTTTGTGCCATTGGTCAAGAAGGTTGTCAAGATAGGCAAGTGGGACATATTTTTTACGTAGTTTGTCCTTCATTTGGGGCCAAGTATCTATGGGTGCCTCATGACGATTATAAATAAAAAATTCAAGATTCTCCCAAAAGATTTTTGCTTGTCCCCCTAATCTCATCTCGGCATATTGGATTTTCTGCCACTCTAGCATATTGTACCACTTGAAATAACTATTCAATTTAGACTCCCAATCAAGATACTCTTTAGGGTCCCTAGATCCCTCGTAGTATGGAACATCGACTTTGACGCTACGCTGAATCTGCTGCCAATGGTTGTCGTGATCCACACGGCGGTGACCGCGAGGGGGAACCACATCCTCGGGTGGAAAAGGATCGTTCCTGTCCGGACGATTCCCGTTCCATCCATGATATCTATCATCAGGCGGATAAGTATCATTCCGAGGGGGATGATTCCTATCGTGCTCTGGAATCCTCTCCCCCGGTGGATGGTAATCGTCCCGTAGTGGGCGATTTCCATTGTGCACCGGGGCTCTATCCAAAGGTGGGTAGGGGTCGTTCTGCGGGGGACGATTCCTATCCTGACCTGGGGTCCTAGGCTCGGGCGGATAGTAATCGTCGCGACGATTTCTATCATGAACCGGAGTGCGAATATCCGGAGGAATCGGATCGTCTCGCTCGAGACGATTCTGATTTCAGCTTCCGCATCTATCCTCGGGTCGTATAGGATCATCAACATCGCGATGATTCCTATCACGATCTCGAGATCTAGGATCTGAGATATAGTGGTTCTCGCAATTGCGGCGATGTCGATCCAGACCTCTATTTTTGAGTTGATAAGTCCGTTCACTCACCGCATCGATCGAACTAGTTAGACGATTGTCCATATTAGTGATTCGTGCATTGACATCACGAAAATCGTTATGGACAGCATCTAATACACGATCGATATCTCCTCGAGAGGAGGTCGGTGGTATGGACGATGACAACTAGTGGACAGGGACGGACACCTCACGACCGTCTTGGGGTTGGTCTGTCATCGGAGCGGCGACTCGTTTGCTTGAACGCAAATGCATGCAAGGGACTAACAAAGGATGATGAATGTAGACGTCTACGATGGCGGAAACGACTGTGCTAACAGGTTAGGCTCTGATACCAATTTGACGTAGGACGACTACGGGGTAGGCGAAGAAGGACAGGACGACAGGATACACGGACTAAGGGTAGGATGGATGTGTGAGGGATAAAACAATCCACAGAAATTCACGGCCGGATTCGGATCTAAAACTGATGTAAATATGGTGGTGCAGCTTCGACCCTTTTGAGGGCGGGAGTACTGTCTTCCCCCACCGCGACGATGCCTAAGCACCGAAATCAATACCTTAATTTGCGTTGCGAGGAAACTCTCAAGAATGAGGGAGGATGAGTAGAAGATCCAAACCAAATCTAAATCTGATGGTGGTGGAAACTTCTTGAGAAGACACTGAACGGAGACCACGTCGACACCAAAGAGTTCAGGAGTACCTCGGCACCATAGTGCGTGAAGAGGTCACGCGCAATTGTGATCCTGACCAAGCTGGGAAAATCCGGGCATTGAGCGGCCCACTAGACGAGGACGAGGCTGGACGTTCTGGGCGTTGAACGGCCCTGGTTGAGTGCAATTGTTGTGGGCGCAGAGTCAAGCGCTGTTCCGCGCGCTCTGTGCGCTCCGCGCACCCTTCGTGCACTTCACGCGCGCGCGGGCGCTGAATGCCGGCGCGCGTGTCGAGTGCGCGGAGTGCGGCGAAGTGCGGACGGCGCTCAGACAACGGCCTCCTGAGCATGGCCTCGGGCGGCCTGGTTTGGGCGGTCTTGGGTGTTCTTGGGCAGCCCTAGTGAGGGTTGCCTAGGGCGGCCTGGTCGGGGCTGCCTGGGAGTCTAGTCGAGGCTACCTGGGCGGCCTTAGCGGGGCTGCCTGGGGCGCTCTAGCTGGGCGGCTTGGGCGGCCTGGTCGGGGCTGCTTGGGCAGCCAGGTCGGGGCTGCCTGGGCGGTCTTGGCCGGGCTGCTTTGGCGGCCTTGGCGGGGCTGCTTGGGCAGCTCTAGCTGGGCGGCCTGGTCCCGGCTACCTCGTCGATATTGGCGGGGCTGCCTGGGCGGCCTTAGCGGGGCTACCTGGGCGGCTGTGGCTAGGCGGCCTGGGCTGCCTGGGCTGCCTGGTCGGGGCTGCCTGGGCGGTCTTGGGAGGGCTGCCTGGCCAGCCTTGGCGGGGCTGCTTGGGCGGCTTTGGCTAGGTGGCCTGGGCGGCTTTGGCTGGGGCGGCCTGGTTGGGGCTACCTGGGCGGCTTGGTCGGGGCTGCGTCGACGGTCTTGGCGAGGCTGCCTGGGCGGTCTTGGCGGGGCTGCTTGGGGCGGCAGTCGGGGTTGCCTCGGCGGTCTTGGCGGGGCTGCCTGGGCGGCTTTGGCGGGGCTGCCTGGGCGGCTCTAGTTGTGCAGCCTGGGTGACTTGGTGAGGGCTGCTGGGCGGCCTGGTCGGAGCTACCTCGGCAGTCTTGGTGGGGCTGCCTTGGTGGCCTTGACAGGGCTGTCTGGGCAGCTCTAGGTGGGCGGTTTGCTCGGGGCTACCTGGGTGGCTTAGTCGGGGCTGCCTAGGCGGCCTGGCTGGCTTGGTCGGGGCTGCCTGGTCGGCCGGATCAGGGCTGCTTGGGCGACCTTGGCGGGGCTGCCTGGGCAGCCTGGTCGGGGCTGCCTGAGCGGCCCTAGCAGGGCTGCTTGGGTGGCCAAGGCTGGCGGACAAGAGAGAGAGAGAGCGAGAGAGAATAGAGATGTGAGGCCGATGTTGCGAGGCGGCAGTGGCGGCGGCGGCGGCAGTGGCGGCAGTGGCGGCGCTAGCGGCGTCGACGGCTCGGGTTAAGAAGGATAGGGGAGGCTGGCCAGTCCTCCAAGAAGAGTTAACAAAACTCAATTCTTGAATTAATGACTGCCTAAGAGTTTCTTGAAAATAATGACCTTTATATAGGCCTTGGAGGAAAAGGAAATTGACGAGAAAGTAAAGACGAGAAAATAAAGATGTGCGCCGTGTCACATCAAAGCGCAGTTGTGGATCTGCCTTTGGCGTCAAGTCATGATGCGCGTAGAGGCGTGCGCGGGTGGAGACATGCAAGTTGGCGGTTGTGGCATGTCGGTTTTAGGGTTGACTCCGGTTGACTGTGGTGGGTTGACTTCGGTTGACTCCGGTTGACTTCGGTTGACTCCTGATGAGAAGTTGGCGTCCTCGGTTTTGCTTACCGTAGCCTAGTGGACGTTGGTGTACGACGACGCCGGATTTATACTTCTTAGTCATTTTATCATTGCATCATCACTTGCATTACGTTATGTTAGTCGTATTCACTACACTACATGATGTAATACGACCTGCCGGGATCGGTCGGCTCGTATTACGTCACAAGGATATGATGAACGGTTTCGAGGAAATGCAAGTTAATGAATGAAAACGGTGAATGAGCAGTGGAAGTATCAACGGATAAGGGGAGCAAGTCACGCCGGTCAGTGAGAGGAGAATGATCCTAAGATCAAACTCCCAATGACCCGCGAGATCGACTAGACGACTACGCGATGAGGGGCTTTTGATGGCCCTAGAGTGTTCAGCGTTCACGACAATGATTACCCTATCAACCACAAGAAATCCTGTACTCGACGTAGTGGCTAACCTATCCGTTAAGTAGCGAATAGGTGGCAACAGACGAGATAGTGGAGGACGGGACTGCAGAACGTAATAATGCTGGTAAAAATGGAGGGGAGATGAGTGGTACCTGATTGGTCGATAGTCCACGGCGTCGATTATGCCCTGCTTGAGATGGGGTAAGCTGGCTAGGGAAGGCGGGTCCGGTTCGGTGTCGTTGAAGAAGACAACCCGGACGGGGACGGATCCCGTGTTCGTCGGCACCAGGCGGGCAGGGGTGCGTAGGGCGCGCGCAGACCGACGAGTGCGGGGTGCGCGCAGGCAGGCGGGCACATGATGCGCGCGGCAGGCGGGCGCTGAGTGCGCGCAAGCGGGCAAGCGCGAGATGTTAACATGTGCCCGCACACGTGAAGTGTGCTCGCGGGCAGGTGCGTGAGGGCTGCGCGTTGGCGTGCGCGCACGGGCGCAAGTTGCGCAGGCACAAGCGCGCGAGCGTCGGGCGCACGGGCGAGGGCGTGAGGGCACGGGACGCTCGGTCATGGCTCGGGGGAGCACGGGCACGCGAGCGCGGGTGCGCGTAGACGATCGTGCGAAGGGCACGGGGCGCGGGAAAGAGACAGCGCTCGCGGTTGGGCGCTGGGGCACGGCGGCGCAAGGGGAGGACCCGGTGTGCAGACACAGCGGGTCGAGGGTGGCGGCAGAGTGCAGGCGTGGAGGAGTTGCGGGCGAGGGCGTGGGCGGCAAGGAGGAGTCCATGGGCAGAAGGGCGTGGGCGGTAGGGCGAAACACTGGAGGTGGAAAGGACGCGGGCGGCAAGGAGAGACGGTGGAGGTTGAAGGGACGCAGGCGGCAGGGAGGAATCAAGGGGAACAGACGGGCGGGGGCGGCAAGGGTGAGGGCGACGGAGGAGAAGGAGGTACAAGCGGTAGGGCGAAGGTGAGCTCTGGAGGAGTGGATCTTGGGACCAAGATGAGGGTTCTTGATCCTTAACTGCCAAGAATCCTCCAAGAAGAGGAGTTCTTGATAGTTCTGGGAGGGTTCCTTCGGTGGAACGGAGTATCCCAGGTCGGAGGAGCGTCGGCGACGTTTCTTGAACCCTAGGCACCTTCGGAGTGATCTCGACGAAGGATTCTTGAGCTCTTGACGGCGGCGACTTCTTGGAATTCTTTAATCATTCTGGAGTGATCTCGACGGAACGCTTGGACACGTCGCCCAGAGAGTGATCTCGATGTGGGGGACGCGGGCTCTACACCACGGAGTTATCATGACGTGGGTGAGGCTAGCCAGACCTCCTACACTACTCTCTATGTTATGGGGAGACACAAGTTTGAACTTTCCAACAAATGACTCCAAAGAGTTCTTTGGGCATGCCATCCCCTTATATAGTGAGCATGGGTGCCAAGTGAACGTGGGGAGAGGACGAACCGTCACGAGATGTGGTTCGAAGGACGGGGCCCAACATTGGCCCAGTCCATAAAATCCAGAAACACAAACAAGCAAGAAAGAAACACAAGAGAAATAAAGTGCTTACGCGGGGTACTTGAACCGCGGGTGGCGCGCGTCAACTCGAGCTGCTCGTCATGGTTGCTGGCGTCCCGTCGTGCTATCTTCCCGATGGTCCTCCATCAATCCCTATCCAATCTGCTCAAATCCTAGGATCTTCACCTTCATGATGTTAAGTACATGTGCTCACCGGCTTAGTGCGTTAGCGACGACGCTATCCTTTTTTTCTTGTGCTTGATGACAAAGGTAAAATCATGTAACTACTCTCTCCATCTCGTGCGGCGGTCACTCAATTTCTGTTGAGAAAGAAGGTACTTGAGCGCCTCGTGATCTGAGAAGAGTACGGACTCGTTCAAGAGGAGATATTGTTTCTAGTGCTTCAATGCTTGGATGACGACATAGAACTCCTTGTCGTAAATTGAGTAGCAGAGACTTGCGTCATTCAGCTTCTTGCTAAAGAACTCCACGGAGTGCCCTTACTGGATGAGCACCTGTCGATTCTAACGCCAGAAGGGTCGCACGTAACCTCGAAGGCTTTCCCAAAGTCAAGCAGGCAGAGGACAGCACCTAGGTCATCATGAGCTTCATTTGCTGGGAAGCTCGATCTGGTGCATGTGTCCAAGTGAATGGCTCCTCCTCAAGGCAGTCCATGATGGAGCTGTGATAGAGCTAAAGTGATGTATATATTGTCACTAGAATGTGGCAAGTTTGATGAAACTCCATACATCATGGTTGTTAGCCAGTTGTGGCCATGATGTAATGGCTCAGACCTTCTCTAGGTCGGCGACGATGCCCTAGGCTGATATGACGAATCATAAGAACGTAAGTTCCAAGGTAAGGAAGTTATATTTCTTTGGGTGGGCATATAATTGTTCTAGTATGAGAACCGTGGAGAATTGTCAAAGATGCTTGCTATGTTCATCTTGCATGTGATTATATATGAGGATGTCGTCAAAGTAGACAACGACAAACATTCTGATGAGCACATAGAGTACTTCGTTCATGAGCTAAGGAAAGGTACTCGGTGCTTTGGAGAGGCCGAAGGCCATGACTCTCCACTCATATAACGCATCCTTAATTTTAAAGGAGGTCTTCCATTCCTCCTTGGGTCAAATTTGAACATGATGGTATCCACTTCGGAGATCTATCTTAGAAAAGATTGTGAATCCGTCCATCATGTCGAAGAGATCCTGTATGCGGAGGATGGGAAAACATACTTAACCGTTATGTTGTTGATGGCTCCACTGTTGTAGCACATACGTGCCATCCTTCTTCGGGGCTAAAAGTGCGGGGACCGCACATGGGCTGATGCTCTCCTAGATGAGGCCTTTTGGAAGTAGCTCTTGGACCTGTCGTTGCAGTACTTAGTATTTATTCCGCTCCATGTTGTAATGGGGCAGATTTGGCATTGCCGCTCCGGACACGTGTCCATCCTTTTGCTAAAGTGGCGTCAGAGTCATATAGCCAGGGATGACCTAGGATGATACTACCTACTTTCATAGGAAGTACATCACACATTACACTCTCATCATAGGAGCTCACCTTCAAGGGGACACGACATTGACATTTCACCGGCTAGGATGAAGTGCCGCCAACCCTCCCTGGGTGACCATCGCATTTGAGATGACGTTGATGCAACACCCACTCATGATCAACTTGCATACCTTATCGTTGATCTTGACATAGGTATAGAAGATCGAGGTGTGTAACGTCGCATCGGCCATTAGGCCGGGTTGCTGTACTATAGGTGCAGGTCGAGTGGGTGTGGTGGCTCGAGATGATGGCAGCGTTCCACTAATGCCAGGACAATCCACAGCGATATTGGCTAAGTGTCGGCGAATATTTTGGGGAGCGGGTGGTTGAGTGGTTCTAGGTTTGGAGAGGCTCAATCTCGCCCATCTAGTTTGGGTCGATGTCTCCAACATTGATCAATAGTGTCAATGACGGGTACTAGCTGGTTCGGTGCCCTTTCTCTTGGCAATTAAAGCACATGATATGTGCTTGGTTCACGGTAGCGCTATGGGCCGTGGTGTCATTCGTGACATCCCCAGTAGGCGAGGTTGATCCCACTAAAGTGGTGAGGGCGTTCCGGTGCCCTCTGACATTCTCTGAAGTCCAAGTGGACGCAAATGGAATGGTTCGAGTAGGTATGACTTGATGTGAGGCTGGGATAGCATGGTTACTGATAAGCCAAAAATAGGGGTAAAAACTATGCAATTTTTAGCCCTTGTCGTTGTGGATTTTTGCTTATGCAATAAAATTTATAAGAACTCCACTTAAGACGTATAGTGATAAGTACGAGTGTCGTCCAAGGGAAGCTAGTAAGGAATTCGATTTGGTGAATATTGGTCGTTTCACTCTGATTAAACTGAATTTGATCTTCAATGAGGATCAAGTCACCCTAATTAGATGAGAATTTAGAAAGGGCGGTAGAAGAGTTGAGATGAATAGAAGAAATATGGAGCTCTAAATTGGCCTCTTTTATCCTAATAAAAGGATCCAAGAGGTCAATTAGAGAGGTTAAAAGGGAATTTTTAATTTCAGTTTGGTTTGTTTTTGCAACTTTGATAATTCAAAACTGAAATGGGGGTAATTTAATCTCCTAAGAATTAAAACTAATCTTTTTAGAGTTTTTCTTTCGAATGCAGCTGAATGCTTAGTTCAATCCCTCGAATTCTCCTCTCAATCCTAATCAGGGCTTGTACATGCCACTCAAGCCAAGCGATTTAGAATTTCAGATCAAAACCAAGAAGAAGAAACAAGAAATTGAACTAATCTCATTCAAAATGCACAAATCCAAATACAATCAAGGAAAAAGTACCAGATAACTTGATCCAGGGTGGGACTCCTCTCTGTCTTGCAGCTGTGATAGAGAACCATCAAGAATGAGCTCCCCCTCTCGAAATTTAGCTTTTATACTTAGGTTATATGGTAAAAATCACCATTTTACCCCCGTTTAGTACTTAATATTCATCTATCAATTTAGGCTGGATCTGAATGATCCAACCATACAGATGGAAAGAGGGGATCAAGCCAAAAAAATCCGTAAAAAAATCATCTGAATCGGACTTCAGGATCAAAAGTTATTAATAAATCAATTTTAAACCAATTTAATCCATTAGATTTAAAATTGATTTATTTATTAGTTTCGTTTTTAAACACGCAATGACGTGTCGCTCTCTCATTGGCTGGCACATTTTGAATCCTCCTTTTTGCAGAAAAGTCCTTAAAAAGCCTGGAATTGCTTTTGGACGCCAACCAAAAGTAATTGCGTATATGCCCCTGGCGCACTCTCTCTCCTCCGATTTCTCCTAAAACATTAAAAATATATATTAAAAATTGCAATAAAACCCTGTAAAATTTTAAATTGGATCTTTACATCTCTAGTGGCGACCGAGAGCTTTTTTCAGGGTCCTTTTGCAACGAAAGTTTGCAAAAAGGCCCTTCAAAGTTTGAAAATAATAAAATACTTCTTTTTCTATTATAAATATACTTTTTTTCCTTGAAATAAATACATTTCATCTTCAAATAAATCTCAGAAAAATCCTAAAAATTCATAAAAAATTCTAGAAAATTCACTGATTCATTCCCATGCTGATAAATGTCGAAATAAAATATTAAATATGCCATTTTCATTCAAAAATAATTACTTCGAGCTTCAATAAATCCTTTAAAATTCATAGAATTAACAGAAAATTAGGAAAAAATCAGAAATCAGTAGAAAACACTATTTTCATGTAAATATATGATAACAATCCCATTTTATGCTCTTCAAATGGATAAAATCATGCTAATAACATGAAATAAAGACAGAAATTAGGGTGTTATCAGTTACCGGTCTCCTCACGCAGGTGCTCTAAGTGCTCTACGATGTGGTAGACTTTGTTGACCTCACCAAGGTTGCACTTAAGCACCTTGCTGTGTAGGGTCGGTGGAAGCCCGTGAGCAAACAGATGGATGACGATTCGTGGGTCCTCCACGAATCAGCACCACAACGGTATTCCTCGAAGGCCTCGATGTATTCTGTCACACACTGTTGACACTGTGGTAGATCAATTCTTGAAAGTAATAACGTCATTTGGTACTATTGTGGCACGTACCTTCTCCTCAGCTTCTGAGCCATCTCTGCCCATGAGCTGATGGGTCGTCCTTGTCGCTCAACTACATCATGCTCATTCTCCTAGAAAATCTTGTCCTGTCTGCCACGTCACGTCTCTGAATATTAAACACACAAGTCATCATCCATGCGGTGCCATCGGAAAATGGATTTCATACTCGACTCCTAGTTGACGAACTCCTTTATCTTCCTCGACCCTTTCAAATAGCGACATCAGCTCGTACGTTCTTCTGGATCCTAGCACGATGCTCCTCTCGTCAGCATTTGTATTCTCTCGGCTGTTGGTCGAGCATTAGGTATCTCCATATTGTGGTATGACGTGTCATCCGGATGGGGTCGGGTAGCATTCGTGATCAATCCATCGTCGAGGTTGACCATCGTAGGGGGCGTAGTGATTAGGTATCATGCGTGGCGGGTACCAAGGAACCTCATCGGATTCGTCGTACTAGCGGCATAAAGGTAGACGTAATCGTCTCGGCAGGCTGGTAGGTCAGCCTTGTACCCACTGTCATAGTCATCTCGTTGGTATCATCCACCTGATACTGACGTCCTTTGGGTCACGTGTGTGATATTGGCCAGGATGTTGGTCTGACGCATCTCATCCTGCCATCGGTCATCAGGGTAATCGTCAACTTCAATGGGCATCTGCAGTCGCTCTAGGGGTTGTGCATCCCTAGGGGGGGTCGTGGGCTCGTTCTTGTGCCACGGGCTCAAGCGCGACGATGGGTACTATGGGTTGCGCTAGTAGCTGCTCCACATGTTGGGCAATAGGAGTCAAGGCGTACAGATACGCTTCGTGCTCTTTGTTCAAGTCTTCCCTCTGTTGATGCTGATGCTGTGTACTCCCTCGTCCACATCTTCCACCTCTATCATGTGCAGAGGAAGCCCTGGTTTAGGCTCGTCCACAGGATCCTTCCCTTGTGAGCGATGATTCATCATGACTATCTCCATGATGTCACTAGGGTAGGTAGTATCAAGTGACCGTGAGGCACTGATGTGGGTTTGAGCTCGTCACCATGGCCAAGGTCATGTCTACATGGGCCGAGTGATCCATCAGCAACCCTATCGATGGGTGCGGTTCATCTGAGCTTCAAAGGAGGCACCGATGAGCCACCTTCGGGCACAAGGGGATGATGCTTGAAGAGTCTTATATGGTTGACTCTTTCAAGCAACAACGAAACGACTCGTTGCGGGGAAGTTAAACCTTATGTATGTATCCTTATGCTAGATTGCATCTCAACGATGACATCGTTCGATGGGTAATTCCTAACATAGATGTAAATTTGCAAACTTGTGGAAATGTGCCAAGTGCTGTGCTCCACGACAGCGACCGATGACGATGACAGTAACCTGCCGACCCTTGTTGGAGCAATGAGAGAGACTACGGTGCCGAACACAATAATTGTGTTGGGCTCACGGGTAATGATGCAGGATGACTAGGACTGACATAGGAAGGATAGGCTAACACAACTATGGATGGATAAAACAAAACTCCAAATCCAATATCTCAAACAATAGCTCATTTCCTCGGTCGAGGGCGGGAGGATTGTCATACGACCATCGCGGATAAAACAAAACTCCAAATCCAATATCTCAAACAATCGATCACGAGAAGATTCAAACCTATTCAACTAAGACTGACGTCAGTAGAAAAACAAAAGAGAAACACTAGATGAGAAACAACGACACCAAAGAGGGAAGAATGTACCTTTGGCACAAGAGTAGGGCGAAGAGGCGATGCAGGAAATTCTTGACGCATCGTTCATGGGGCGAGTGACGTATGCTTTGACAAAGTATCATGGATCCAATTGTATGCGCGACAGCAGGTAACGTGCACTTAACTGTAGGTGTGATAGGCGTAGTAGGTGCGGTAAACGTGCACCTAAATAGGGTGACGTGCACCTTAAAGATAGGCGCAACAATGGGTGGCTATGCAGGTGACCTTGGGGTAGGTTCCATGCGATGGCCAAGCAACGGGCGGTAGTGGCGGCGGTGGCGACGGTTGCAAGTGGCGGTACAGCGAGCAGGAGGCAGCGTTCAGTGCATGGGCAAACAGCCATGTGCGTGGTGGGCATGGGAAAGTGATTGTGCACGCAGCAGGCACCCATGCGCTGCGCTTGGTGGGCACGAGCGGGTGGCTGTGCCCCACGGGCAGGCGGCCCTACACGTGGCGCGCACAGGCAAACATGCGCGTTGTGTGTGGGGGGGGGCAACTATGTGCAGAAAATTTCTCTCTCAACAGCGACGGCGACGACAGCAGAGTGGGGACTAGGACAACTTATCTTAGAAGAAGAAAAGCTTTAATTCAAAATGAAAAATAACCAAATAGTCCATCACAGCATTTGCCTGTGTATAGGCCTTGGATGAAAGAGAAAACATAACATAACTATAGAATTAAAATCTAATTTTAAATGACGCACAGATCCCGGTTCTGAATTTAATGTTTGCGACCTTCTCATGGCACGGGATGTCTCATGCAATTGGGGTGTCACGTCCGGTGATAGTGTGTGGATGTGTATGCCAGAAATTTCCCCAGTGTTAGAACAACTCAGCTTCGACGAGTTGGCGTTAGGGAACTCAAGTGGAATAAGTAGATTTGGGCGAAGGGGTGCCAAATCCTCTTCCACAATGCACAAATTGTCTATCGATAGTTTGCCGTGCCAACGAACAAGAAACCTCCACACTGTTCCACCGTCGGTGAAAGTGATTACCTCATCTAGCATGTCCTCAATGTTTTCATGAAAGTCTGAAGGTAATGCAGGGGGAGTGGATAAGTCAAACTTGCTAACCGGAAAGGACATGGGTAGTGACGTGTCATTAGATGAGAGTGGTGGGGCTTTATATTCAACAAAATCTGAAACATTGAAAGTGGAGTTTATCCCTTGCATAGATGGTATACCAACGATATAGGCATTTTCCCCTACTCGTTTGAGGATCGGTAATGGCCCGCCACTACGAGCGTGAAGCTTTGTAGCCCCCCCGAGAGAAAATCTGATGCCGGACGTCGTCAAGACGTCGTCCGGTCGACACGGAGGGTAGCGGCTCGGTATCGAATAAGGGTCTCTATCTGACGACGACAGCAAGAGTCGTCCACTAATATGGATGGACAGATATGGATGTAGACGAAAAATACGAGATCCTATGTGTAGTACGTGCGAGTGCCGATATGCGGGGGTACCGTTCTAGAGATCAAACGGGTTCGCCTAGGGTAGGGTCAACCAGACCTCCTGAACCTCGCCCGAGAGGGTCGAGGGCGACTACGTTGCCGAACAGGGATATCCCGCTTTGATGCTCACACTCGTCGGGCTCGCCCGACTCATACCAGTCAGGTAAGACTCTCAAAGAAATCGTCGTTGTTTTCTCAACCTGTCTCACTCTCACCTACGTCTAACCCGAGCGCGGAGGAGGCAATACGAAAGTGCACTGAAGTAGATAAAAGACGTAAAGAGCGGTAAAGAGAGGAGTACCTTCGTCGTGTCCTGCGACGGTTATCTCGTAACACTTTGAAGCTGGAGAACAGTAGCCGCGGGGCAGGGGCGTCGGGGCGGCGCGGACTGGTGGTGATGGCGTGACTGTCGGTGGATGGGGCGGTGCGAGGTGCTAGGCATGAGCGGGCACCTGGCGCACAGCACGTCAGGGCAACATGGGCAGTGCTGGGCGGCACGGTGGACAAGCGTGGCACAGGGCACGATGCGGGCAGGGCACGGCGCGGGGCTCCAGCAGAGTCGCAGCACGATGGGCGTGGCACAGTGCAACCAGGCACGGCGGCGCGACGGTGATGCATGGCGTTGGGCGCGTGGGGCGGCGAGGTGGGCGTGGTGCGGGCGCGCTGCGTGCCCGTGTCGCAGGCTCGGCGCAATGCGCACGGCGGGGTGCGGCTGCATGGCGGGGCGTCGCGACGCGGGCGGTAGTGGACGCCGGGGAAGGGACATCTATCCTTCCCGCAGCGACACGGGCAGCCGGCCGACGATAGGGCGGTGGCGAGAACACTGGCGCGCGGGGCAGACTGGCGGTGACGGGCGCGGAGGGGCGCCTGGCCTCCCAACGGCAACGGGACAACCAGCTAATGGCGGAGCAGCGGTGGGAGCGGCGGTTTGCGCGGCAGAATCGGCGGCATACAGCAGCATTCGGGCGGGATGCGGCGAGGCCGACCGGGCGGAGGCGAGCCAGGTCGGCGGGGACGGATTCTCTCTCTTCTCCTTTCTCTCTTCCTCTTTTTCCTCTTCTTCCTTCTCTTCTTCCTTCTTCTTCCTTCTTCTTCTTCTTTCTTCTTCTTCCTCTCCTCACGAAGGTGACTCTTTGACTTCCAAAACGTTATACTTTCAAAGAAATATCAAGAGTGTCAAGAGTGGGCGCCCTCCCCTCCCTTTTATAGGAGAGAGGTAAATAGGCCCCCTTAACTACAAAATGGGAAGAAGAAATGGAAAAGAAAAGATGGGTTTATGAAGGCCCACTAAGAGGGGAGGGGAAGATATCCTCATGCGGGAACTTCCCCTCTCTACATCATGGACGAGACGGTCGAAACTACGAAAGGAAATAAGAAGCGAGTAAATAAAATGATCCGAAGGCGGCGTGTCGTCACGCCGAACATCTGAACCTGGGTGTACGCATCGTCGCTTTGGCTTGTTGTGTCGGCTGGACGCGTGTCGGCGGCGGGCTCGATGATGATGCAGGCTCCTCGAGCGAGAGTCCTGCGGTGTCGGATGGTGCCGCGCCATCAAAATCTCTCCAGGCCTTACCCTTGCCATCACCATATCACCTTCATTTTATTCTCAAAAACAACGATGCAAATCTGCGGTTTCTTTATATGATGCATTGCTACTCGTGATGCGATGATGAATGTCCTCATGCAGACTTCTAATATGATTTCTATGTGACTCACCATCATATGAGACTTTAGCACGCGGGCACATGGGGATCAAACCTGTAGGTTTACGTGGATGAGTGACCATGTACAATTGAAAAATGACTCATGTCGGTGGTACGATTGACAGATGCGTTGTAGGCAAACTCGGCGCACAAAAAACAAAGTGAACCAAACACTTTTAGAAATTTATAGTCAGGTACCTTAGAGTGGAGTTTTCAAAAGGTGACATGTTACCCAACAGAGGCAAAATCACTCGGTTGATGAGATAAGCTGCAGTTGCAACAGCTTCATCCCAAACTTTCTCGGGATGGATGATTGTTGTAGCATGTACAATGCAGTTCCAATTACATGTCGATGCTTCTGTTCTACTGTCACATTTTGCTCAGGCATATGTGGATAGGAAACTTCATGCTCGATACCACATGTCTGAAAATATTTAAAAAGAGGTTGAAACTCATTGCCCTAGTCTGATCAAAATAGCTTGATTTTAGTGGAGTATTGTTGTTCCACTAACTGTTAAAACTCGACGAAGGTAGCCAGAACATTGCTCTTGGCTTTTAGTGGGTACAGCCATGTATATCTACTATATTCATCACAATACATATTGTGTCTATTTTTTATTTTTTCTTTATTTTGAGATCAGTTCAGGGGATACATGACACTACAGGAATGAACCCAACATTTTAGGTTAAAATGCATTGGCAAATTAGAGAACGACGTGACACTGCGTGTAGAAAAAATCAAAGTAACTAGATAAAAATTGATTCAACATCTTAGATTGGTTGATCTTCATTTCTTAATAACTTTTAATCGTGAAGTATGATATAGGTGATTTTTTCGGAGTTGCTAGGCTTGATTTCCTCTTTCTATCTGTATGGTTTGATTATTCAGATCAAGCCCATATTAATGGATAAAAAATTTTTATTAACTGGGGTAAAATGGTATTTGGTTACCATGTAACCTCAGTATAAAAAATGAGTTTCAAGAGGAGGTCATTATGTAGTTGGCTCTAGCATAGCTGCAAGATAGAGAGGAGCTTCATCAATGATCAACTCAATTAGACACTTTCTATTTCATTGTATTTGATTTTTAGTGTGATTTGTAGTATGTATTAGAAAATTTTGTGATTTTTCATTGGTATCTTGGTATGAATTTCTATATCATTTGGTGGAGTATACAAGCCCATACAACGATTAAGAGGAGAAATAATAAGATTGATCTAGCTATTACATGTGCACATTAATATATATATATAGTTAAATTTATGAATGATTTTATATTGCCTTTATGATGTAATAGTTAGTAAACTTTGATATCATATCCCTCAAGAAAATTTAAATCCAAATCATCTTCTATTCTCTTCCCCTGTAATTGACCTCTTTGATCCCTTTGATTGGATCAAGGAAGTAAATCTAGAGCTCCTAACTTCTTCTATTCTTCCCATCTCTTCTACCCCGCATCTCTAGCTTCTTCGTCTAATCAGGGTGATTTAATCTTTATTGAATATAAATTAACTATAATAATGGTCAAATTATTCACACAGATCACAGCTGTAGCACCTTTCTAGCTTCCCTTGGACGATACCTCTACTTATCATCATACATCTCTAGTCAAAGTTTATAAATATCATTCTAAAATCTAAAATTAACAACGCCAACAGATAATAAAAGTGATAATTTACCACTATTTTTGGCATATCATGCAACATGATTCTAGCTGTCTTCTTTCTCAATTGTAACACATCTACATCCTACGTGGGGCTAACATGGACATCGGTAGACCTATTCCCAATCCTTCCACCCTCTTCCCATCTTCTTTTTTTTGCCTTACTATAGTTGATCATACTCTCTACCATCAGCTTGTTGCCTCGCTTCAGTATTTCAGCTTAATCGATCTCGATATCGCCAATGCCATGAATGATCATTGTCATGAGTTGCATTCTCCAACCCCCCATTGAATAGAAGTGAAGAAGGTTAGTAGAGGAATATAAGTAGAGATTGAAGAGGAGAGGGAATGATAATAACAGAGAAGGGACAAGAAGAAAATCCCATAAAAATACAACAAACATTAAGGTCCTATTTATAGGATGAAAGAGAAGACGAATAGTCGATGGCCATCTTAATGACGGTATAGAAAGCTTTATCATGATGACACTGAGTAATGCAAAGTCATCATGATCTCCTGACTGCGCCTAGCCACCTAGCACTACAATGGTAGTTATGGCTGATATGTATGACTGCTGTAGAGCTGGCTTGTGTACGGCTGGCAGCACTTTGGCATTCCGAAGTGCTGCAGCTTGTATGGCTTGCAGCTGTGTAATGTCCCGAGGCAGATTTTCTTGATGCACTGCGTCTGAAGCCAGATTTTCCACCTGGGAAACATGTGGCGACAGAGGTGGTATGATGACTGGGTCAGCTCGTGGTGCTTGAGACACAATAGTGGAAGCTTCTGGATGATGTGCTGCTTTAACACCCATAACTAGCAATTGTTAAAGCACCTTTTCTGCTAATTGAAATGCAGCTCCACACCAATTCTAATCTCTCCATCAAAGGAGTCGAGGGAATTGGACTCGGCAGGCGATCATTAGGCCAAGCGATTTACCAGCACATTTCTTGTCTATTTTAGTCACAATCTCATTTCGTAGAGCTGCAAGAAACAACCAACTATGGCTCACTCAAGCACCGATGCTAAGTGTAAGGCCCTAGCTAATGCCGGCGTAGAGACCTACGATCCATTCTAAGAGAACAACAAATTTCCATACCGTCATTCCTGCTATTTAATGTGATAACATTGGTGCCACCTATCTTCGTGCTAATCAGTTCTTTTTTTGGTTCTCATGCCATTTGCAGCCAATACAGTACACATCTGCTTCGCCTCCAGCGAGGACCAGGTCACGCACGCCTTACAAAGGAACTCTTTGTTACGACGGCTATATTAAAATGACTAACACTTCGCTTTGTACTTTACCACGCACCCTAAAAATATGACCCAGTTATACTCCAAAGTGCAGTTGGCTTCTTCAACACTAATCTCCTGAATCACCCGTTCTAGTGTATTACTTCTTTCTTCTCCTACGTCTCCCTTCCTCTCCTCGCTTTTTCGACTTAATTCTCCCTCGGATTTCTGCAACAAATCCTTTCTCTGTTGAAGCATTTAATCAGCCAATCTTCAACATAAATAACATGATACACTCATTATGGTGGCAGCAACAATTATTCGACAACTTGTACACGATACAATGGGAGCATGTCACCTCGCCTCTTGAGTCGCGGTGGCAGTATGCAGACAGCAAGAGCGAGACGCAATCACGACCAAAATCTCATAGAATCAAAATTTAATAATATAAGATTAAATACATACGAATCAGCGGCGCAAGCGATGTTCCCCAGTGCTGATTCCAAACGATCACCCTTCTGCATGAACACTTTGCATTTATACAGACAAATGATGATCCCCCTTGCTGCCAATAACCCTTGTCCGCACTATTCTATCGAAAAAGAAGGATAAGGCCATTACTGATGGTTAGCCAACAAGATCAGCAACATTATAATGTACAAAGAACCAGCGAGTACATAAAAAAGAGTCTCTCTAAAGACAAAGATTCAGACTTCAGTGTCGACGGTCCAAGCTTCAACGAGAAGTCTGTTGACTTCCCATGTGCTCAGTTTGTTATTTCTGTTTCAGGTACGATCGTGGCCGTTCATCAACTTGAGTTATAACGGCGATGCGAGCTCCACGTGGATGCCAGCTCATACTCAGTGGGGTTGTTGCAACAACCTCCTACAGCACGTGGAGTGCCAACTCATAGTGTCGGGAGACCGTTTCGCTAATTCCGATTCTTCGCTTTATGTTTTCCTCTATAAAATAAGAGCTATGTGCTCGATGTTACAACACACCGAACACTTCCAGTTTATTCAAGCATTTTTGTTTTCCTTCCGATCATTCTTGTCAGGGTGCTCACTCGATCTGTGGAAGAAGCACTTGGAAGTGCCTACAAGTGGTATCAGAGCATCAGGGAGATCAAGAAACGTATCGATGGCGAGAAGGAATGGAGAATCGAGCTCCGACGGCGAACTGTCAGTGTCACTGCCCACCCTCAAGCTGACTCGGACCAACTATCGGATCTGGTCCATGTCGATGGAGGTATATCTGGATTCCCACGATCTTTGGCAAGCTGTAGCTGGGGAAAATGTTACCAAGAAGAAGGATCGCATGGCATTGTTGGCGATCATGAGTGCAGTCTCTGAGGAGCAGCTGTTGATGCTGGATGCTAAGAAGACGGCGAAGGAGAACTGGGAGATTCTCAGACAGAGAAATCTCGGAGTAGACAGAGTCATTCAATCTCGAATACATGCTCTGAAGCGGGAATATGAATTGCTCAACATGTCCAGGACTGATTCCATTGAAATTTTTTCCATGAAGTTTACTCGGATTGTTTCAGATCTGAGAAATCTCGGTGAGGCGATGGCAGAGAAGGATGTGGTAAGGCGCTTCCTGAGAGCAATGCCTTCCAAGTTCGATGCTCTCACCTTGTCATTGGAGCAATAGGGAGATCTGGATAGACTAAGTCTGGATGAAGTAATCGGCTCTCTCACCGTGCACGAAATGTGTCTCAGGGACAGGGAATCCCGAGAGGAGGAGCAGTTTTTGTTGGCCAAAGCTATGAGTAAAGTCAGAATGGGCGATGAGGAAGAGTCTTCTTCAGGAGGAAGAGGAAGAGGACGCGGGCGAAGTAGAGGCCGAGGAAGGAATACGTTCTATGATGGCAGAGATAAGAAGCCGGTTGACAAATAAAAAATTCAGTGTTATAACTGTCAAAGGTACGGTCATTTCTCTTATGAATGTTAAAATGAAAGAAGAGAAAGAAGAGATAGTGCCTATCTGGCTGAATCTACACCTGGAGGAGACATCAGCTCTACTAATGGTTTTTGAAGAAGAAAGATGTGACTTGCTGCTGCAAGGATCTGAAGAGGAGTATTCAAGGTCCGACTTGTGGTATTTGGACACGGGTGCCACAAATCATATGACAGGGAATCGAGAATTTTTCTCAAGTTTTGATGGCTTGACTGAAGGATTCATGAGATTTGGGGACAACTCACGAGTGAAGATAGAAGGAAGGGGAAGCATTTCTATCCTACGGAAGGATGGAGAAGCTATGTTGCTGAAGAGTGTACTTTTTGTTCCCAAACTTCGTGCTAACATCCTTAGTCTGGGAAGACTGGATGAGGAAGGCTACAAGGTGCTCATGCAAGAAGGATGCCTTACTATTCATGATCGCGAGGGAAATCTGCTCATCAAAGTCAACCGCACATGTGGAAGATTGTATCTTTTGAAGCTGCAAATAACTGGAGACTGCTTGCTCTCAAAAGAAGAAGACCAAACGAGTCAACTATGGCATTTAAGGTACGGACATCTTAATTTTCATTCCTTGAAAGATATGGGTGATAATGTTGCAGTAGAAGGACTTCCAAAGATCAAGCTGCCCATCTATATGTGTCAGAGCTGTTTGGCAGGAAAACAGACCCGTACTTCCTTCCCAAGAAATTCTGAGTTCAGAAGTCAGTACCCATTAGAATTGGTGCATATGGATCTTTGTGGACCTATAAGTCCAAACACCTTGGGAGGAAACAAGTATTTTCTCCTTATCGTGGATGACTATTCAAGACTTATGTGGGTTGCTTGTTTAAAGCAGAAGTCAGATGCCTTGCATCATTTCAAGAAATTCAAGAATTTGGCGGAGGCTGAAAAAGGGACTAGGATCAAGTGCATAAGAAGCGACAATTTAGGAGAATTCAACTCTGCAGAATTCACCACGTTCTGCAACTCTCACGGCATCAAGCGTCAGTTGACAGCCCCTTATTCTCCTCAGCAGAATGGAATTGTTGAAAGAAAGAATCGCACGATTATGGGATTGGTGAGAAGCATGCTTAAAGAAAAGAATCTACCTCAGGAACTGTGGGGAGAAGCTGTGAACACTGCGGTTTACCTGCTCAATCAGTCATCCACCTCATCTCTCCAGGGTGCTACACCCTATGAGAAACAGACAGGAAGAATTCCCTCAGTGGCGCATCTCCGGATTTTTGGATCCATAGTACATATGAAACGAACCAAGCTACCACAGAGGAAGCTGGAAGATCGAAGTACGCTGATGATCTTTGTGGGATATGAACTAGGTTCAAAAGCCTATCGGTGCTTTGATCCAGTTGACTGCTCCATTCACATCAGTCGAGATACCATCTTTGAAGAAGACGTAGAATGGGATTGGAAGAACAGCGATAAAGAATTACCTCCTCTCACATTCTACCCAATCTCTGTCAGTAATGAGATAGAAGAAGAACAGCAGCACCTTAAAAATGAAGAACAAGGACAAGACCAGGATCGTCCCGAAGCAACCTTGGATCAAAGCCCGACTTCTGAAACACCTGAAAATCAGAAATACAAGTCACTTTCTCAACTATATGAGGAAACCAGCTCTCAGAGGGTTGAAGAGCATGAATGCCTTGCGTGCACTGAAGAATCTATGTCATACCACGAAGCATCACAAGAAGAAGTATGGAGAATGGCCATGGAAGAAGAAATGAAGGCCATTATCAAGAACTCTACATGGAATTTGGTGGAACCACCAGAAGGATGTAGACCAATTGGTCTGAAATGGATTTTCAAAATCAAAAAGGATGCCGTTGGGAATATCTTGAGACACAAAGCAAGATTGGTGGTAAAAGGGTACTCTCAAAAACAAGGAGTTGATTCTGGCGAAATGTTTGCACCAGTTGTAAGATTTGAGTCCATAAGAATTTTGATTGCTATAGCTGCTAAGAAAAGATGGACCTTGCATCATCTCGATGTTAAATCAGCATTTCTCAATGGTGATGTGGAAGAAGATCTCTATGCGAAGCAACCAGAAGGCTACGTGGTTCAAGGAAAAGAAAGCCATGTTCTCAAATTAAAAAAGGCATTGTATGGGCTCAAGCAGGCCCCTCGAGAATGGTATTTCAAGCTCCACAAGTGTCTGATATCCCTGGGTTTCATGAGAAGCAAGCATGAGCAGGCCATTTACTACAAGATCGCAGCAGAATCCCACCTGATAATTGGCGTCTATGTCGATGATCTTCTGCTCACAGGAAATGAAGAAAGAGACATCAGCAATTTCAAGAGGCAGATGAAGGATCACTTCAACATGAGTGATCTTGGCAGTCTAAGCTGCTATCTGCGGATAAGAGTTAGCCAAGAGGGAGAGTGTATAACTCTGTCCCAAAAGACCTACTCCGAAAATATTCTCAAGCATGCCAAGATGATGGACTGCAATGCCATACATACTCCATCTGAAACCAGACTCAAGTTCAACAATCCCACTGCATCTAGCGTTGATCCAACATTTTTTCGAAGTATCATTGGAAGTCTGAGGTATGTCACCCACACACGACCAGATCTGTCCTATGTGGTTGGTTACCTAAGTCGGTTTATGGACAAACCTACGTCAGAGCATTTCTCGGCACTGAAGAGAGTCCTAAGATATCTTAAAGGCACTCTGGAGTATGGTCTGGTGTATGCGAACGGGGACAGAAAGGAAGAGTTGATTGGCTACAGTGACAGCGACTTTGCTGGTGATGAACATGATCGGAAGAGCACGTCAGGAGAAGTTTACTTCTACAATACCTCTCTGATCAGTTGGTCGTCACATAAACAGAAGACAGTATCTCTCTCTTCATGTGAAGCGGAATACATGGCTGCAACTTCGGCCGCATGCCAAGGGGTGTGGTTAAGGAGAATCATTGGGGAATTATCTGGGGAAGAAATAAAAGCGGCGAAGCTCTATCTGGATAATAAGTCGGCCATCATTCTGAGCAAAAATCCTGTGCAGCACAGCAGGACCAAGCATATTGATACTAGATATCATTTTACCCGGGAGTGCGTGGAGGAGAAAGCAATTTCAGTAGATTATGTGAGAACGGAAGATCAACTTGCAGACATTCTTAGAAAGGGACTTGGGCGAGTTAAATTTCTGGGCATGAGGAGGCGCCTTGGTGTTATAAACGTCTATGATAGGAGTCTGAATCATGGGGGAAATTGAAGACAAAGATTCAGACTTCAGTGTCGACGGTCCAAGCTTCAACGAGAAGTCTGCTGACTTCCCATGTGCTCAGTTTGTTATTTCTGTTTCAGGTACGATCGTGGCCGTTCATCAACTTGAGTTATAACGGCGATGCAAGCTCCACGTGGATGCCAGCTCATACTCAGTGGGGTTGTTGCAACAACCTCCTGCAGCACGTGGAGTGCCAACTCATAGTGTCGGGAGACCGTTTCGCTAATTCCGATTCTTCGCTTTATGTTTTCCTCTATAAAATAAGAGCTATGTGCTCGATGTTACAACACACCGAACACTTCCAGTTTATTCAAGCATTTTTGTTTTCCTTCCGATCATTCCTGTCAGGCTGCTCACTCGATCTGTGGAAGAAGCACTTGGAAGAGCCTACACTCTCTGGCTTATCATCGGATATTATTCTAAAAACAATCTTCCAGACACGGTGTGACTTTCTTCCGCCGTTGCCTCTTTTGGGTGAAATGTCTACCGTGGAACCGATATTTATTTTATCTTTCTGTACAAACAATGTATGTAGTATAAGGCTGGCCCATATCTGAACGAGGGAGCATGAGGGCAGCTCTCCTGCACAACGGGCAGTTATTACTCTGCGTAATCCATCTCGCGATGCATCTTGCGTGAAAGTTGTGGCAGCATCTCAGCGTTGCTACCTCTTCTCCCGTCGCAAAATCATTCTGAAACACCAGAATCAGGCATTTATCAAGATATTTCAGAGGACGAGTCCAATACGACAGGCTATTAAGAACAAAAACAACGAAGAAATCAGACATGGCTCTGCCTACCAGGCAAATGGCACATGACTCCGCGTGTTTGCCGGGAGCGGGCGAGTACTTTCTCGTCCATAAAACTCGAAGAGCTTCTTGTTCAGTGGGCGGAGAACTTGTTAATCCATTCGCCTGGATTATGCGCAAGGGTTGAGGACAGGCCACGGCAGAAGAATGAAAGAAACCAAGAAACGCCGGAGAATCAAACAATGAATGTGAAAACCAAGGAAAAATATTTACGGATACACAATGGCATAAGCAAAAGCATCTAAAATACTCACATCGGAATGGGCTACCGACCGTTGGGATCGAGGCGGCATCTTCATTCTGTAATTCTCCACGATTTAGCAAATGATGGGTTTCTTGCAGATCTTGGAGTCCGTCGGGCGAGAAGATGCTGGCGACGGGAACAGAGAAAGACGAGATAACACAATTATCCATGTTGACGCTCACGTCAACGCTCATGTCTCTTCTCAGCCTCACGTGGACCAGGCATGATATCCCATTAAAGCTGCAGGAAAACACCACAAAATCGTCTATGAGAAGGCTTCTTTCAGATATCATGGCGGGTTTTCATCGACGGGAAAATCAATCCTCGTAACTAAGTCAAGGGTTTCATACGCACGGGTAGGTAAAGCTTGTCTCCATCTTGGAGGCAGAGAATGGTGATGAGATATCTTGGCTTCCTTGTCTCGTCGGTCTTCTTGAAGACCTGGATCAGATATCAAGAATGAAGCTTGATTTCTGTTGAGGGGAACTAGAAGAAAATAGATTTTGAACGATTCAACGGATCGACAAATAAACGGCCCGACAGTGCCCCCCTCTGAAAAAAGCGCGCCGATTTTTATTCAAGCAGAGGGCGGGAAATAAATTATTTTTGTTTGCAAATTAGTTTTTTATTAAATTCACTGATTTTCTTGATTTATTTGGCAAACTGGAGAAGAAATATTAACAGAAAAATAAGACGGGCTAGCGATAAGAGGAGATTCAGAGATCCCTGCGAAGATTTATCAAAGTGGACATGCACAAATTACATTCATTCGAATCGATCATATCCGCAGACTCATAACCCTACGGCGAAAGCCGTAATAATTATAAGAATATTAAGTTCAGTAATTTAGACACATCAAAGATGACGGAAAGGACGCCCATCACTGCTGAGGTCAAACACTGTTAACGACTTGGACGAGGAGCATCTACGATGTGACTGACGATGGCTGACAATGGGGTTTGGAGACTTCAACAATGGGGGCGACAACTATCATGGAGAAGGACGATAACTGTCATGAAGAGATATGATGAAAGTGACAAACGTCAACAACCTGATGAGGACCATAGTCATGGGAGACATGAGTGTGCGCAATGGGAATGACAACTGGCATGGAGGGGGATGAGGACCATCCATGACAAGGACAAGGATTATGGCAATGACGATCTACAAGGATGAGGTCCATGATCGGCGGGGACAAAAACTTGTATGGATGAGGAAGATGATTCGCCTGAGTGGGGTTGACAACCGTCAACGAGGGGGAGAGCGAAGAGAACTGTTGAGAAAGGGATATGAACAATTGACAAGAAGAACAAAGACTGTCGAGGAGGTGACGGTGGCCATGGATGACCAGGCAACGGCCATTATTAACATGGTAATCACCGTTGACGGGATGAGGATTTTCTTGGACTAGGACAAGTATCGTCAATGAGGATGATGAGCACTGTTAACACAGGGATAATGCTTTTCTTTCTTAGGATGAGCATTACCGACAACAAGAACGACGATATGAATTATAAATTTTGCGACAGGGATGATGGGTCTCAAAAGTTATGACAGATGTGAATGAAGACTGTCATGGAAAGAACGACGAGCACCATAGATGGGGACAAAGTTTGCGTGGAGATGAATGACAACGATCATGGATAAGGATGACAACCATGGTGGAGGGCTATGATAGTAGTTCCCATTGACACAGACGACTGCTATTTTGGGTAGGGATGATGATTTTCACATATGACTAAAGGAAAGTCTGTGCTTGATTGGGACGTGAACTATTGACAAGGATAATAATTGACTTTAACGACGGGGATGAAAATCGTTTTAGATAGAAACAAAGACTACCATATACGGTGTACCATCCTGATCAATAGAGTGTTGGATAAGTATGACGACAATCTAGTACGGGGATCGTGACAGTTGTCAACTGTGACCAAAACCATCATCAAAGGGTTGACAACCATCATCAACGGAGATGCTGACAATCCTTAACGGGGATAACAATCATCATCATCACAAGGATAATGGCTGTCATCAATGGGCATGATGACAATAATGACTGTTGTATATGTCAATGACTCTCACAATCACAACCTTATAAGTCATTATATGTATTAACTTCAACAATGAGACATGCTCTCTAGTTTTCTGTAGATCCACTTGGACCCTCTATCTTTCCAAATATAGCGAGGTGATTTCCTTTTTTTAATCGCTACTTTGGACATAAGAATTAGAATGCGCGTGACACTATCCATCACCTAGAAAATGCTTAAAGTTGACTCCACAATAAAGTACTTTCTCTGGCACGTGACGCATGAACTAAAAATCTAAGTACTTAAATATCATTTTGTAATATTCATTAAAAATCATAGACCTTTAAAATCTTAAAATAATATGACTCCTAGTGACAATAACACTTTGCTTTCCATAGGGAACGCATATCAGGGATCTAATGCCTTTTTAGAATGGTAAATGGGGGCTAGTATTATATATTTACTAAACGAAGTAAAAGATGAGATGAGAAGGGTGACACTCTAATGATCAAGAAAGTAATGTATATAAAACACTAATAATTAAGTAAATAGACATACTCGATAGTTATAAAAAGAATATTGAATAAGGATGAAAATGTGTATAAATGAGATGTGTGTTCAGATGGGTAGGCATACATGGGTAGATGTCAATGTGTACCAAATAATAGAAGGATAGTGAGAAGAAGTTTTATGTAACACAATGGTAGGAATTGACACATCGTGTTATATCCAGATGATATGCACCAAATGTGATGTTAATGCAGTCAAATAATGTAGATGATTTTAAAAATAATCTCGAGAAGTACGTCAGTTGTCATATGACCCGAGACGTAGAGCAATTGGACGACACATGACAGATTTGTCACAATCATGCTCCCAATGACCCATGTTATCGGCTTGAAGCGTCAACATAGTAGAGGACAGTCTTCGTCCACTGGGATCCACACCGTTGACGTGAACGAGCGGATCCAATGCCGTCAAATAGAATCTCTTAACACGATTGCGTGGCTAAGACCTATATCAATTTTTGAAATCGCTAGAGATAGCGGAGTACGCAATGACGACACCGAGGGAGATAATAAAACTGAGAAAAGAGGGGAGAAGGTAGAACTTGGATTCAAAGGCGCTTAAAGGTCAATGAACCAAGATAGAGTAATAATAATGCAATTGATCTGGGGCGTGGTCAATGAGCAAGCGACGTAGGGGCAAGCGATAATCACAAGACTCTTATTGAATTCTATCAACCCATATACTCGTGACCCCTTTGTTTCGTTGTTTTCCTTGATTTTATATAAGGGAAATATAATCGTGGTGAGCCTGTTAAACCCACGATTCAATGGACCATCAAGATCACCAGCAAGGCAACCCGGCAGACAGACAAAAGAGAATGTGGCTGTCGGAAGCACCATAACGTGTCCAAGGAGCAGATTTTACAAAAAATAAGTAAAAATTAAGCTATTTTGTGTGACCTTCTCAGATTCCTCAACTTCAGAGATCATAAATTTGGACTGTCTGAGCTATTCAACTGAATGCAACAAATGAATACAAGAACCACCAAATGGAGAATGAAAAATGCACCGCGTTGGATCTTTGAGATTGAAATTCCGTGAAGGATAATTCGTACCAACACTGATTCAATCAACAAGGGAAATTTTGCCATAATTAATAAATCCATGACGGTTTAGTCTTCAGATCAATAAAGCTGATCTACCGCCGATGATGGAGGAGCAGGGACATGAATGATCACAAATAAGCTTGTCCAACGTGCAGCAATGGCAGGATGTTTCCATATTAGAAATTCGTAAAGTTTGAGCATTGAGATGGCGGGGAGAAGCTATCAACCAACTGGAATCAAGAACACATTCGAACTGGATTTTTCTTGACCTGACACAAGACATAAAGTCACTCATGATTTCCCAAATCAAATTTTGTAATACTAGGTTGCAAACGTTCAAGAATCTTGTGGTAACGTTGATGCAATTCAGGGAGAAAACTCGTTGTTAGTTTAGGTTGCCCAGGAATAACCTAAGAAGGGGGGCGGGGGTTGAATTAGCTTCTACATTTATATTTTATTTTAATTTAGTTAGCCTAGGATTTTTATACTTAAGAAGTCAGGTAGGGGAAAAGGAAGATGCAATTAGTTTTTTTAGACACTTTAGGCAAATCCTGGATGCTCATCGGGGATATCCGTCCTGAGGTGGTGATGTGCCCTAACCAAGTTTGTTAAATTTCGCCCAAGCAAATCACTTGGAAATACGGCTGAACAAGGATACCAAGAAAAAAGAAAAAATTGATGAAGCTTTGTCGTCCTCAACCCTCAAAGGCTTCCATAAAATGATGTTGCTTAGTCTACTTCAACTTAGTTCCCAAAGCCTTCTTCTTATGACTCCAAAGCCTTAACCTGAGTGATCACAAATATTTAGCAATAACAGTATATCTCTGAATAATGTATTCTCCTCAACAACACTTAGAATTGATGACTACTCAAAATAGTATTCAATACAATGATCAATTTTAACTATTTCAACAAGAAACCTTTTATGTCAAAATTTTATTAATTCAGAGATAAAGATTCATAAATATAACTATGACTTCCCTTTAGTAATACCTCTTTGTTTGTGGTCCTTCTTTCTTTAGTCCTTTTCTCCTCCACGTTTTTATTTGAATAAAATTCTTGATTTGTGTTTGACCTCTGCTGCTTAAAATTCCAACATGTTTTTCAATCCTGCACCAAATACAACGATTTTGTAACACAATTTTTCACAACTGGTATCTCAGACCAAGTATTCAAAAACAAATCAGAGAAATTTTCAGAGATCAATCTTTTAACGTCCTTCGTTCTTCGTTCGATTCCTCCGTGTCCAACTTCAAACACCACTAACTCTTTCTAAACTCAACCAAATGATGCGATCTAAAATTATTTGGTTTTTTAGGGATGTTAGAGACAATTCATAGGTTGAACAAAAGCTGAAAATCAGTACAAACAACATGTTAAAACTTATGAGCTTATCACAAGATTGAAGATGTTCTAAGTTCCAATCCCAGCCTTCTTTTATTTGAGTCTTGAAATACCATGCTCTAAAAACCACGATTCCAAGTTCTATGGTCTTGGATTGATGTTAGCAACAAATGATCTCTTTATAGAATGCTTAAAAACTGCTTGAAAATTGTTCTAGGACTTGAGAGATCTCTCTAGCTTTTGGACTGAGATTTTCAAAAGGCAAGGAGAATGGGGTTTGAAATTAAGGCTCAAAATTGCATATATGGACTTGGAATCCGAAAGGGCATAATTATAATCTGTCATAAGTTCAACAGTCATATTCATTGATTATGATTAAACAATATAAAATAATAATCATTTTAAATTTGATTTTTATATTTACAATTTTGCCATCAATTCAAAATAACTTTTAAGAGTTAAGAGCACAAACTACCATTATGCCAAGGACTTGAGATTTCAAATAATATTAAACTTTTAGATATGTTTACCACAGCATTTAAACAAAGATATCACCATTGGATAATAGTATCTAGATGGAATTAATTTTTTATTAAATCATCAATAAACTCAGCTTTAAATACTCGCAGGTAGTAATTAAGATTTTGAACAAAATATTCAAAGAAACAAATGAAGAAAAATTCCAAAATTACATGAATAGTGGTAAAAACTATGTTTATCTTCATTTCATAAAATTACAGGTCCTAAATACACAGTTTGAGTTGTTCAGTGTATGGTCAAACTAAGTAACCTTTTAGTATATCTAAGGCTCTTATTTATATTCACATACAATCATTCAACTACTTGACTGAGGGCCTATTGTGCTTTGATCAAAAGCCATATTAAGGCATGCATCACTTCAAACATTCATCAAAACACACTTCAAAGCATTGTGTTAAAAATACCCTTATAGCTTAATCTTCTATCTCCCCCTTTTTGATGAATTTCAAAACATACCACAATACTCATATTTTTCTCCCCCTTTTCAAAATGATAAAAAGTATCAGGATGGCTCCCCCTAAGCTTTAGCTCCCCCTACATGTTAACCCCCCTACATTCTAGTTCCCCCTAACACATAGCTCGCATACTCCAGAGATTTCGATCAGCAAGGGTTAGTCAAATTGGAGATCAACAAATAAGGAAAGATTCAAGACGATAATGGGAATTTTTTAGACACGGATCTGGGAGAATCCACAAAAAAGAAAGAAATACAAATATTTGTTTGGCGTATGAATGACTACAACAATAATTGATACAGACAAATACATTTATATAAGCAAAAGCAATCCAAGATGTTTATATGAATATATTAAGAAATAAAAATGGTGTACATCAAGGGTAGATTCCCCAGAGTCTCACTTTAATGTGAACCTTAATAGGAGTAGGACCATCATTTTTTATGTCTTATCCTTGATGGATCCTAAACTGTCGACAAAACAATCATCATAAACCCCTAGTATGAGCCATGCCTTGCTCTCTGTAGAGTGCGAAACCGATCTTCACTTAAAGGTTTAGTGAAGATGTCTGCAACTTGCTGTTCAATAGTTATGAAGTGAAGATCAATGTCACCTCTACTGATATGATCTTTAATGAAGTGATGCTTTACTTCAATGTGTGTCATTCGTGAATACAAGATGGGGTTTTGGGCAAAATTAATGGCACATATATTGTCGCACGTTATAAATATTTTGTTTAGTGTGACTCCATAGTCTTATAATAGTGTTTGAGCGCAACATAGTCCACCTACTATATATTCAGCCTCTGCTGTGGATAAAGCAATTGAGTTTTGCTTTTAAGATGTCCATGACATGAGGCATCCCCCAAGAACTGCACATGTGTCGCTTGTGGTTTTCCTATCAACTTTGCATCCTACAAAGTCCGAATCACAGAAGTTGACCAATGTCAAGTCTTGATGCGTAGGATTCCAAATCCCTAAATAGTCAGCCCTTTGAGATACCATAGTATTTTCTTCAATGCTTTCAGATGGGATTCTTTGTGATAACTTTGAAACCTAGCACAAAGACATACACTAAAGAGTATGTTTGGTCAGCTACATGTCAAGTATAGTAGGAGGGGGCTTCTGACAATCCAAAGGCGATGAAAAATAAAATTTACTTTAAGACACACGACACAAACCAAGATGATGATGCCGCTTCTTAAGCCTGATAGTGAAAGCGAGGGTAAAATCGATGGATGCGATGCACTAGATGCGATGCGATGCGACGCGATGCGAAGTCGGAGACGTGCTGTGGGCGACCACAGCCGGGCTCTGATACCTAACTGATGCCGGACGTCGTCTCAACGGCGTCCGACCGTCACCGAGGGTAGGAACTCGGTGTCGTATCACTAACTAATCGGTTCACGTCCGCGACGTCAACCGATGGATATGCGGAGAACAGAAATGTATGTATGACGATAACGAGGATGATGGTCCTACTATGGTACGTGCAATGCGCCGACAAACTATGAGAGCCAACCCAGAGCGGGGACGGGGTCGCCAAGCTGGGTCGACCCAGCCCTCCAAGTCGTCCGAGGTGGGTCGAGGGCGCGCACGCCGTCGAATGGGATAACTCCCACTGGGATGCTCACACGCGCCGGGCGCCCCGACTGCACGACAGGTAAGACGCCGCCTTTGTTTCGCTGCTCTTCAATCTGTCTCACTCACCTATCTAACCCGAGCGCGGGGGAGGCAATACGAAAGAGTACTGTAAGAAATAAGGACTGAAGAAGCGAGGGTAGCAAGGTACCTACGTCGCGGGGCGACGGTGGACTCGAGTAGGAGCTTCCACGAGAGGAGCCGCTGGTGAAGGAGTATGCCAACCACGAGCACGTGACAAGGGGAGGCGACCGGGCGCAGCAGCAGCAGTGCAGCAGCAAGAGCGGGCGGCGCGCGGCGCGCAGCTCGGGCAGTGACGCACGATGCGACTCACGGTGCAAGCTCACGCGGCGGCCTTGCGCTGCGCGTCGAGCAGGTCGCACTCACGGCCGGCTCGGCGCGCAGGTGGCAGCACGCACGGCGCCGCGCGACAGCAGGAACGGCGGCAGCACGCGCGCGACTTCGGGCGGCGGCGGGCAGGCACACGGGCGGCGACCAGGTCGCGCAGCTGGTGGCTCGCTGGTCGCGCAGCGAAGTCGCGCGGTCGGCAGCGCGCTGAGGCGCGGGCGCGTTGATCGGCAGCGGCGGGCGCGCATGGCGGCTGCGCGCGGGCGCGGCAGCGGCTCGAACGGGCAGGCGACGCAGCGGCGGCCCTAGCGGCGCGGCGCGAAGGCGGCTGGCGCGGCGACGGCGCTGCTCGAGCAGCGGGCGGCGCGGCGCGAAGGCGGCTGCGCTGGCGGCGACGGCGCTGCTCGAGCAGCGGGCGGCGCGACGACGTTCTGGCGGCGCGGGCAGAAGGCGGCCGCTGAGGCGGCGGCTGACGGCAGCGCGCGGGCGCGATCGGCGCCGCGCTGCGCGGGCGCCAGCGCGTTCAACGGCGGGCGGCAGCGCGCGGGCGCGATCGGCGGCTGGCGGTGCGCCAGCGCTGGGCTCGAACGGCGGCGCAGCGGCGTTCTAGCGCGCGGCGCGGAAGGCGGCTGCGCGGGCGCGGGCGACGGTGCTGCTCGAGCAGCGGGCGGCGCGACGGCGCCTTGGCGGCGCGGCGCAGGCGCGGCCGCGCTGAGGCGGCGCGCTGATCGGCAGCGCGCTGGCGCGACTGGCGCGGCTGGCGGCTCGAGCAACGGCGGCGCAGCGGCGATCTCCTTCCTTTCCTTCTCTTCTCCTTCTCTTCTTCCTTTCTTCTTCTTCTTCTTTCTTCTCTTCTTCTTCTTTCTTCTCTTCTTCTCCACGACCTGACCCTTCTTTCTCAAAGTGCAATTCTTCACAATTAGGTCAAAGGTGAGGGAAGCGCCCACCTCTTCCCCTTATATATGGGTGAAGATGGGCCCTTCCTTAAGTCCAATAACACAAAAGAAAAGGAAGGAAAATGAGGAAGAAAAATAGGAAACGGGCTTGTCAGGCCCAACATAAAAAGGGGGGGGGGGAAAAGGGTTCCTCATATGGGCCCTTCCCCCGCTACACGACAATACGAATAAAGGGAAAAACTATAAGATAAAGTAACTGATTGTAACGGTGTGCTCCGGTGGTCGGCGTCCGCGTCATGCCGAGTAACGGAATGCGGGATCCCGTGTTGCTGCGGCGGCTCGTCGTGGTGGCTGGACTCGTCTCGGTGGCGAGCTGGGTAGTGCCGGCTCCTCGGGTGCTGAGTCGGGGACGTCCTGCTGGTCCTCTGCTGCTAGCTCGATGACGACCGGTGGTGACGCGCCATCACTAACAAGGTGGCTGGTGACGGGTCGGGGCTCCATCAACTAGAAGGTCCATTGTCAAAGATGATGAGAGAAACATATTACTTTGAAAATTATTACAAGATCAAACACATTTTCCACATCACGAAAGCCCCTCCACTTCTCTTTCACCATTAATGTAGATAAATGTTGGCTCAAATAAAACTTGGTTAATCATGGAATCACTTTATTTTTTTCAGGATGCAAAAGTAGAATCAATTAGGAAGTGATATATATATATATATATGTATTGAGGGATATCTTACAAGATCAAAGGATATTCATGAATAGACAAGAGAGATATAAAGCTACAATGGATACCTCAGTCGAAAAGTCATACAACACGACATATAACCATTTGAAACTAAATCATTTGCGGCCATCATATTTCAGGTCTCCTCGTTATCCCCATACTGCATTCCCAGAGTAATTTGTGATATACAAAATATATATTATGGATAACACCCTAAATTCGGTCTTTATTTCAGGCAATTTCGCACAATTTTTTATTTAATGAAATTAAAAGGGGTTGTTATCATATATTTACATGAAATTAATGTTTGCAAGTGATTTATGATTTTTCCCTAGTTTGCTGTTAATTTTATGAATTTGTAGGGATTTATTTGCGCTTGAAATAATTATTTTTAAATGAAAATGGCAGGCTTAATTTTTAACCTCAAGGTTAATTAGTATGGGGATGAATTACTGAATTTTCTAAAATTTTCTGAAATTTTCTAGGATTTTATATGATTTTTGTGAGATTTATCTGAGGAAGAAATGAATTTTTAATGAGGAAAGTGACATATTTATAAGTGAAAAATGAGTGTTAAAGTAATTTCCAAACTTCAGGGAGTTTTCTTAAATTGGTGTTGCATTTATGCCCATAAAAACAGCTCTCGATCGTGGGTGCTGGCGTAAATATATTATTAACATAAATACAGGGTTTTACTGCAATAAAGCAGCAACTTTTAATGGTTTTTTTTTAGGAGGAGAGAGAGCGAATCAGAAATATACGTAAATAATTTTGGGCGGCGTCCTTTTGCATGTTTGTTCTAAATGAGGGACTCGGTTGCAAAATTCCAGGCCACTCCCTATCTGGGAGGTAAGCTCACCTCCCGAGCTGTGCATTTAAAGTGCATGCACGGGACGTGACGCGGCATCTTATGAATGGCTTAAATTATGACAAGCGTAGAGGTACTTGCAAATCGCTAAGTATTATATTGTTTTTTCTTTAATTTTGATTCCAGGCCAAGGGGTACGTGGCACAACAAGAACGAACCTGCCGTTCGAAGTTCAAAAGTCGTCATCCAATGAGAGATCGACACGTCATTGCGTGTTTAAAAGAAAATAATTAAATAAATGGATTTAAATCCAATGGTAAAAATTGGTTTAAATTCATTTATTCATAACTTTTGATTCTGAGGTCTGACTGAGATTAGTTTTTTTATGGATTTTCTCATTTTCCCCCCTCCTTCTATCTGTATGGTTTGATCATTCAGATCAAGGTTATATTGATACATAAAAATTAATTACTAAATGGGGGTAAAATGGTGATTTTCACCATGTAACCTAAGTACAAAAGCTGGATTTCGAGAGGGGGAGCTCATTCTTGATGGTACTCTATCACAACTGTAAGACCGATAGGAGCTCCACCTTGGATCAACCTATTGGGTACCTTTTTCTTGTTTGTATTTGAACTTTTAGTGTATTTTGGATGATATGTTAGTTTAAATTCTTGATTGTTCTTCTTGATTCTGGTCGGAACTTCTAAATTGCTTGGTTTGAGTGGTATGTACAAGCCCTTACTAGGATTGAGAGGAGAAATTGAGAGATTTATCTAGATATTCCAAGTGCAAATTAAAATAAACTATAAAAAAACTTCAATTTCTAGGAGCTGAAAATTCCTTTTTTATTATCCAATAGAGTAGTTATTTTTTAATTATCAAGCGTACAGAACCAACTAAAACAAATCAAAATTTTCTCCTCTCAACCTCTCTAATTGACCCCTTTGACCCTTTGACCCTTTTCTTTGGATCAAATAAGCCAATTTAGAGCCCTATATTCTTCTATTCCTCACATCTCTCCCATCTCTGTTTCTAAATTTCTCATTTAGTTTAAGGTGATTTGATCTTCATTGAAGATCAAATTGACTTCAATTAGTGTCAAATTATTCAATTAGATCATCAATTGAATTAACTTACTTGCTTCCCTTGGACGATACCCTTTACTTATCACTACACATCTTAAGTAGGGCTTTTATAAATTTTATTGTATAAGCTGAAATTGACAACGACAAGGGATTAAATTTTATTAAAATTCACCCCTATTTTCGGCTTGTCAATTACGCATTAAGGAATTAATATATATGGATATAAAAGGAAATGGATCTAAGACTCATACTATGACTTCTGTCATGGGTCTGCTCTTGATCATCTATCTGCACTTGTATTCCATGAAATCCTATTCCTTTGAGCATGGGACTTTTGGTCAGATGCAAGTGGCCATTCCTACTGGACCATTCCTCTTTGTCAAACTACATTTTGATAACTACCATGTCTAGAAAATAATCATCCTACCTAAGCTAACCTAGTATTATTGAATAAATTTATAGACGGCACACTACTTGATGATGGAAGACTCCGTCGAACCAGTTCCAGTGCAAGCTCATGAGCGAGACCTAGCTTTTTTGGAGTACCCGACTCGTCAATTGGCCACAAAGGTTTGATGTTATCATTCCTTATATTTTCTTTGTTTAGTAAGACCTGTATGTCAGCTGCATATGTGTTTGTTTTTTATTCGTTCACACGTATTTGGGGTCACTATTTGTACTAACACATTTGTGAGTATGTGAGCCCAAGCATGGGCACGGTAGTAGGTATCTCTCTCCTATTAGCATTATGGGGGACCATCGCAACGACATCAACAGGAGACGAGTTCAACAGCACCAAGCTGCTCGAGCCAATATTTTGTAGTCCAGATTTCAAGTATTTCGCTTAAGTTTATCCATACGTGTCGCATGCTATTTCTTTAAATTTTAATTTCATTGGACGATCGGGTTGGGCCATTACGTTCGGGCCTCGTCCCTTATTTTCTTTCATCTTTGTAATGTACATCATGGGAGACGTCATCTCGCGATTGTTTATCCCTTCATTGTCGGCCACTTGGCAGCCTCCCTCCCTATATAGAATGAAGGCATGTCCAAGGGAAGACAGAATGTCATGTCCAAGAATTAAATGTTTATCTTTTTTATTTGATTATTGTGCTTTAGAAGTAATGCAGTTTAGATCTACAACAGTTATAGATCGTCAACCGTCGTTACCATGTTTGCATCCTCCACATCCATATCATTCCATGGAACAAGTCGGCTACAATGATTTCTATCCCCCCAAGTTCTTGAAGGCCTTTAGAATTCAAATTCTTGGAGGTTTGCCTACACAAAAATCCTTTCCTTGAATGAGACGTAGCTGCTGACGCCAAGTTTCTGCTTTGTCATCGCCACCTTGACCGTTGTCGCCGCTACTGGCTCGCCAAAGTCACCGACGCCATGCCACCACCCACCTCTACGTCACTCATCCAGCCTTGTGCACCCAGCACCGTGCACCTCGTGCTAGGTGCCCCAATGCCATGGGCCCACCACACACGGCTGCTCCGCGTGCCCCGCACACCCTAGCACCGCATGCCTTGCGCCACGCGCTTGGGTGGCATTCGCCCATCTCCGTGCACCCATGCCACGTAACCTAGCGTCGCGCACCCCAACATTGCGCGCCTTGCACCGCGCCCCTAAACACCGCACGCCCCTTCGCACTGCGCACGCTCTTGCGCTGTGCACTCCCACATCGAGGTTAGTGCTGCTACCTTTCCATCGCTGTGCAAACTCTGTACCTTATTAATCAACATCAACCCAATCGTCGGCACGCCACTACGGAAAATTGACGGTCGCCCATGCCTACACTAGGTACTATTCATCTCCCCTTTCGGTTTAGTATTATTACTTGTTGTAGTGACATCATTCCCTTTCTGTTCCGCTGCCCGGTCACGAAACTACATATAGGTTAGCTACCTTTGTTGAGAGTTAGGATATTTTCTATGCAGTAGAAGACTATCCAACTGATAATGTAAGTTGTTGACGCCATTGGGTTTTTAAGCTCCTTATGTCCTAGGCATTTTTCTTTGGTTTTATGGGTCACTGTGAGTTTGCACATGACTCCTTTCCCCTTCTAGAACATTAGTAGATCATCAGTCTTGATTTGTTTGCTGCCTTATTTCTTGTCAACAAGTATTTTGTGCTGCCTTATCCAACTGATCATCTTTGGGCTCCTTGTGTTCGATCATCTTCTACTGTAAGGCAGCAACACTGGGAGAATTCTGGAAATATTGTATTACATCATATTGGTATCAGAGCCGGTCGTGTTATTTTAAATAACACGATCAGTAGCATATCACTCTTAAAAATTTTGTTCATATGCATGCCATATCTTGAAATTCATTCGCTTATTGCACAGCACGTCATAACATCATACATTGCTTCCATAGTCCTTGGAAGGCGATAAGTTGACCATATAATGGTTCGTACACGAGCCCAGCTACGATCTGCCGTTGGAAATGAACACGTTGAGGATGATATATATGATCCCAACGTAGTGGATCTTCCACCTGAAGACCCCCAATATGACCAATTTCAGCATGAACTCCATGAAGACGTTGAGGTAATATTACCTCCTCAAGCTGTTAGGGATCCCGTCAAGTGGGTCCCCACTCCAGCTAGTGTGACGGCTGTGCCCACTTCACCTACTTGGTCCAAAGACCAGATTTCTGCCATCACGGCACCTACACCTAGACCACCATCAAACAGACAGCAAGCAACCTCTTTGGCGAGCAAAGTTCCACGACGATCGGGGAAGGCACCAATGCAGAACAGCCCGACACCACCTCTTGCTCAGGAAGTACCCGAACTGCTAATGCAGCACCAGCATGGACCGACGATGCGACAACAATGGTACTCAAGGAAGCAACACTGGGTGAATCCTCGCCTGAGATCACCATCGCACGAACGCTATCACAATCAGCGATACTATGAGGACCGCTCCTATCCACTACATAGGAACTTTCCGCCCGTGGAAGCTAGACCACCTCCCCATTATGAGCCACAAGGATACCCATACGAGGTAGCTCCCACTACGCAGGTGACTCAGACACAACCTACTACGCCATACATGTGGGATTATTCATTAGTACCGAGTGGGTTACCTTATACCACCAATCCTTCTCTGGTACCTGATGAGGGACCATCCAGCTTTGAAGACCACATCGAACCAGTTCATCGAGCGAGGCTCACGCACGAGACCCAACCTTCGGAGTATTCAGCGTCGTCAACAGGCCAATAAGGTTTGACGTTATCTTTCCCTATATTTTCTTTGTTTAGTAGGCCTTTTATGTTGGCCGCGCATGTGTGTATTTTCTATTTGTTCGCACGTGTTTGGACCGCTTTATGGATCTAGACGTTTGCACGTGTGTGAGCCCATGTGTGGGCATGTTAGTAATTTTTTCTCTCCTGCTAGGGAGTCTCAATTATTCTTAATCGGACCTTCTCCCCTTTATTATTGGGAAGGCCCATATTTGCACCTATAAAAGGTGGGGCCCGCCCATAGGAAGAGAGAAGAGAAGAAAGATTAAAGAAAATGTGATTTTTTTGGTGTTGTTTCCTCATTTTTTTAGTTTTTTTAGTTATTTTCACATTAACTAAAATGCCAATGCAAAAATAGAGAGCGAGAAAGAAACCCCAGAGTTTGCCAAAAACCGCTCCAGCCATCCCCAAAAACTACCACCGTTGCCATTTTTACCGGAGCTCCAGTCATTGCTTCTGAGGCCGCTCAGCACCCCCAGCAAAGCTAGCGGTCGTCTAGCACTGCAAGCGCCACCAGTGGTCGCCAAGCACTTCTAGCGGCCGCCAACGGCTGCCCAGCACTGCTAGAGGTCGTCAAGCGCCGCTAGCGGCCGCCAAGGCCACCACCGCCTGCGCAGCGTCGCTAGCAGTAGCATGTGCCTACATGTAGCCACTTAGCTCCAACCAACGCCACCTAGGCAACCCGCGGATGCCCCACACTGCTCACAGCCGCCCAGGACTGGCATACAGCCGCATAGGACGTCTACGGCTACCCAAGTTGCCCGCGACATCCCAAGGTCGCATGCGGCAGCATGGGGTTACTAGCAACCGGCCCCGGGCCATGCAGGACACTCGCAGCCACCCAAGGTCACCCTTAGTCACCAGCAATCGCCCGTGACCACCCAGGCCACCTAGGGCCGCCTAGGCCGCCCAAGCCACCTAGGCTGCCTACGGTTGCACTCGTCTGCTGTAGCAGTGGATAGCGCCCACTAGAGGCGCTCGCAGCACCGCAGCACCCGAGGCAGCAGCACGCGGACGCTTCAGCTGCCCATGGCTGCCCGCGACTGCCAGCTGCGTGGTGTCGTAGGCGTCATGTCTTGCCATCCATACCGTAGGCCATCAACTGTTTGTCGCCCTCATCGTGCCATGCCATCGCCACCGCGGCCGCAAGCCGCTTGCCGTCGTAGTGCCTCACCATCGCTCCTACTGCCACCAGCCATCTGCCGCCACGCCCAGCCGCTGCTATTATGCCTTGCCATCACCGTCACGCCCTGTAGTCACTGTGCTTGTCACTACACCAAAGCCCCACTTCGCCACCATGCTCATGGCTACTACCCTCACCGTGCCTTACCATTGTGCCCATCGTCGTGCCTAGCCACCTACTTGCGTTGTCGCGCCTCCTTGCACCGTTGGGCGTACTTGCACCGTCGTGCCTCCTCGTGCCACCACGCATACTTGCACCAACGTGCCTCCTCGCGCCGCTGTGTCTTCTCGCACTGCCGCACCTCCAGGCGCTACTGCACCTCCTTGTGCAACCACACCTCCTCTTGCCACCTCGCCTCCTCGAGCGGTCAAACCTCCTCGTGCCACCGCAGCTCCTTGCCTCGCTATGCCTACTTGCGCAACCGCACTTACTTGCACCGCCACACCAACTTGTGCCGTCGCGCCTACTTTGCGCAGCCCCGCCCACTTGCGTTGGCGCACCTACCATTTCTGTCATCATGCCAACGAGTTGCTCGTCTGCCAGTTATTGCCGAACCTTACAATGCTCATGCTTAGCGCTATTGGTACACTCATCTATTTCCCTCTCGGCGTTATATTATTTCCTTCAGTGCCTCCAAATGTTTTCTCCACTATCGGGGTTAGATTAGTGATAGATAGGATTCACATTCTGAAGATTAGGTTTTCTTTCCACCGTCAAAGGCGAGCACAAAAAGCGACAGTAGCGGTACTCGCACTCGGCCTTCAACTCGACATCCGGATCATCGAGAGCCTAGTGGCATTCCCAGGGCGTACTTACTGTAGCCTATTGGTAGTTGGTGTCCGTCGACGCCGAATTTATACTTCTCAGTGATTTTAGCGTTGCATCATCACTTGCATTATGTTTACGTTTGTCGTATCCACTACATTACATGATTGTCATCGCCCTCCCTATGGAGTACTAGGAGCAGTTCAATCCTGCTGTTGGTCGTGCTACATCAGTACCAGTCCAATACGAACCCAATCTTGGATAGATGTTCAATTACAAACCATCGTCTACCCCTGTGCTGAACCAATAGGGGGCACCGCCACCTCCTCCAATGGCGTCGCAGCCGTACATCATGGAGTATTCATCGGTACCCCATCCTACGTATCTCATGGGGCAACCAATTCAACCAGTGCAAGCGGCAACTTATGTGCCGCTGAATTACCATGGCAAGCTTCCCAAACAGCACCACAAGTGTCTCCAGCCCCCCATTTCCGTCATGGATATAATGAAGACAGAGTGTATTATCATTCCTCGACCCCACCAGCTGCGCCTGTCCCCAAACATAGGGCCCATTTAGAACCTCAGGATGTACCATGTCCGCCACCTGCCCGTCATCATCATAATGATGATGAACGAGACCGAAGACAAGAATCACATCGTGCTATGATACAGAAGAGTGTACACATGGAAGTTCTAATCTTTGAAGGATCACAGAATCTAAAAGATTATTCATATTGGGAATCAGATTTGGAAAGTTATTTCCAATGGTATGCTATGGATGTCTTCCAAGTGTATCATATGTCAAAGCTCTTCTCGGAGGACAAGCTAAAATTTTCTGGAAGAATGATAAAGAAGCTGCACGACGCCAAGGAGACCCATCCATGACATGGGACGAGATGTCTCGCAAATTCAAGGATAAATATATCTCGAAACTTTACATGACCCGGCTCTTGCTTAAATGGATAGTTCTTAAGCAAAGCAAGCAAAAGGTCAATGATTATATTGAAGAATTTGAGGAATTCTAAATTAGATGTAAATTTGTGGATCGTCCACCAATCCAGAATGCATTCTTTGTCGACAAACTCTGCTTCGACCTTGGAGTACACATATTAGAACAGAATCCTCCCATAGTAGATCTAACCTATAGTTTGGTAGAGAGCAATGAATATACTATTGAGGATACAGCTCTGCCTACCCCGGCCGCATCAAGTGCTGCTCCCATGCACTCAAGTGCACCTACCCCAGCCTGAACTACTTCTACCTTAGAATGGACAAGAGGAGTCAACTCAACGGTTAGGACAAACCCTCCTCCCACTATTACCACGATGCCAGCACAACCTGACTTTTCCGTTGTATCAACTGCACGACCACCAACTGCCATACGCAAACCCATGTAGTGTTTTAAGTGTAAGGGTTTCAGACATCATCGTACAGATTCTCCATTACCCTTACATATGGACATTCATGGAAAACCCTTAGAATCACCACCCGAAGATGACCTAGAAGTGAAACAGTATCTGAGAGAATGTCCCGAAGATGACGAGTATGAAGAGTCACTTGGCTACATTCAGATCACTCCGATCCCACCATCCCCGGTGCAACCTGTTGTGACTCTCTGAATCCAGCAAGATGCTACGATCCCGAAAAGGTTTTGTACTTTACGAAGACAAAATCATATGTCAGTAACTATACCTCCCATGGTAGCTTGTAGGACACCAAAAGCTGGTACAAGCATGACAGAAAGCCCCCAACGGGTGACCAGGACTCAAGCTGAACTCTCTACGTTGACACCAAGAGTCATCTTACGACCCTCGTCAAAACTGACAGCATCAATGCCCGCGAACAGAACTCAACGTACGTCTATCTTCTATTTGTACGTCAAGATTGAAGGACGTACTTATATGTTGATAAATAGTGGAAGTTGCGATAATGCAATCTCCAAAGATAAGATCGCCAAACTCGACCTTTCTTTGGTGCCCCACCCCACCCTACTTCCACCCTACCAATGAGAATGTCATGTCATGTACCCCTGAAGATGAGTATACATGATGAGAATGTACTATGCGGTGTCATACCAATTGATAAGATGAGTACATAAGATGAGTACAAGGATTCGGGGGCCTCCGAAGTGGTCCAAGTTATGGATGAGTTTGCTGAAGTATTTCCAGCAGAGCTACCGAATGAACTCCCACCAATGTGGAATATTCAACATGCAATTGACCTAGTTCTGGGAGCATCACTCCCAAACCTACCACACTATCAGATGGATCTCATAAAATAAGAGGAGTTGTATAATTAAGTAAATGATCTACTATCCAAAGGGTTGATCTGAGAAAGTCCAGCCCATGAACTGTGGCGGCACTACCCGTGCCCAAGAAAGACAAGACTTGGCACATGTGTTGTGACTCAAGATGATGGGGGACCATCTCGCCATCAAGATTGAACGATGCCATCAACCTCACTGAGCCGCATGAGCCGACGCCCACGACGCGTTGTTCAAGTACTCCGCATGAAGTTGATGCCGCATCTGTTTTCATTTGTTTCCTTCTGTATTATTACCGTTGTAATTTCTTTTGCCGTATTCTGGACTGAGCCTCTCGTTTTCTGGGGCCTCGTCCATTTCGAACGTTTTACTTTCTCATCGTTTTGAGAGAACCGCTCATCTCTAGACGGTTCTCTCCAATTATGCCCAGTTGGGGATGCCCTGGCTCTATATATGGACGACATGCCCAAGAGAACAGTGTTGTTGTTTATTTCCTTAGTTTTCTATTTTAGAGAGCTTATGATAGTCTTAGAAATTTGAAATTTGGAGTTATGAACATGGGGAGACGTGGTTCATGTCCACGTCTGGATCGTGGTCGTTCATCGACCCTAGTCGTTGCTTCATACCTTTGTTTCTAGCACGGATCGTCATTCTTGGTTTTGATCGCTGCTCAAGAATTTTTCATTCAAGAATTCTCTTGGTGGATTCTGGTCTAAAATCCACCCAAGATGCCCTCGTCTGTGTATGATACGATCCTCTTCTGTCGGCCTGCCCCTCATATTTATTCCATCAGGCGGGCTAGGTTCTAGGCAGTACCGTCATCACCACGCGGCCAATCTCTCTGTCGCCACTCTCTTGATCTCTATGCCATCACACACATTCAGGCCTCATGCAAGAACATCCAAGAATCAAACTCTTGGATCACACTATGCAAGAACGACCTATACCGTCTGCGTGACAAACTGGAGCATGACATCACAAGAATTCCAGTTCATTTTCATGAATCCTCGGCATTACTGAGTCACCCTGGGAAGTCTTCGCACCTGTTCTGCGCTTGCGAGCACTGCTGACTTGTTCGCTCATGCGCACTGCTGTGCCCCGCGTGCCGACCATCGTCTCTGCGTGGGCAACCATGCCCCCAGCGCACCGATCACCACCTCCGTGTGCACTGTCATGCCCCCTCAAGCACCGGCTTGCATGCTCTTCTATACGCTCCAGCAGACGGCCAACTCACTGCCCCCATGCCGGTCTAGTGACTGCTGTGCAACTCGTCCCACTAATGTGTCAATCATCGACTTGAATGACAACTTGGTCCTGAAACGACTACGCCCGTATCTGCCCCAGGTTTTGTCGTTCCCCTTTGCCCAGCAGTACTTTAATTTCTTTACACTATTTCGTTGATTTATCTCTCCGCGCCTCAAGAGTTAGGATCCTCTTTGTTAAACCACACTTGATCCACTTAGTGAGAGTCAGTGATTTCTCTTTGTGGTACAACTTTAGTCAATTACTTGAAATTGGACGCCAACGAGTAGAGCAACTACCGCTCTTCTTACGCATCGGAAATGTTCCAAAGGGACGTTGGGAAGTCGATTGTGCCAATTGTGCCAATTGAACATCGTCAACTTAGCTGATCTTCTTACTTTGTGGGTTACTTCATCATACCTGTCGTCACTTCTCAAAATTTGCATCATACTATCTAGATATCTCGTATCATCATCATTATCATTTGTGGTGTAATACGCGGTGAACGATCCTGGCTGATAGAGTATTTCATCACAAGAGCCATCAACAAAACCACCGTGAAGTACCTTTTTCCGATCCCGAGAGTACATGACCTGTTTAATGAGATGGTTGGAGCAACTATCTTCTCAAAGATAGATCTACGGAGTGGTTACCATTAGGTGAGAATTTGACCAGGCGACGTATGGAAAACAGCGGTCATAATCAAAGATGGCCTCTTTGAATGGAATGTTATGCGTTTCGGGCTATCCAACTACCGGAGTACTTTTCAACGACTAATGAATGAAGTACTCCACCCATTGATAGGAAAGTTTTTCGTCATATACTTTGACGACATTTTGGTATAAAGCTATACTTGGAGTGAACATCTCCAACACCTGCGAGAGGTGCGCACTGCATTACGTAGTGAAACACTCCATGCACACCATAAAAAATGAGTTTTTTCACAACACAAGTTTCTTTCTTACGATTTAATATTATCCACACAAGGTCTAGCCATCAATCTAGCTAATATTGAAGCTATCACTACGTGGCCCAAGCTAAAGGACGTACACAACATCCAAAGCTTTATGGGATTAGCAACCTTTTAGCAAAGGTTTATACCCAGAATTAGTGGTGGGACCACACCCATTACAGATCTGATCAGGAATGACAAATTTAATGGACACCCATGCCTGATAAAGCCTTCGAACTTATAAAATAACTTACGACAGAAACCCGGGTATTAAAATTATCGACTTCACAAAGCTATTTGAGGTGGCTTTTGATTCCTCCGGCGCTGAAATACGGGGAGTCCTTAGCCAAGAAGGGCATCCAATCGAGTATTTCAGTGAAAAATGAAACGATACTCAAAAGAGATATGATAACTATGAAAGAGAGTTCTATGCCCTTATGTAATCATTGTGCCATTGGCGCCACTACCTCCTCCCTGAGGAGTTCGTTCTATATTCTGCCCACAGTGCACTATGCCACTTACATGACCAAAAGAAGGTAAGTAACCGTCATTGATGCAGGACAGCTAGATGATGGATGCAAAATGACCAAGGAGACGGGAAGTATGGACGACAGGTTTTGGATGCTAATAGGGTGTAGGATCGGAGGGATAAACCAGGCAACAAATCCACACGATCGGTTTCATAAACTTAAATCCGATGAAATAATTGTGGTGTAGCCCCTTTCCTCGTCGAGGGCGGGAGTACTGTCTTCAACCACCGCGACGATGCCTAAGCACCAAATCCAATACTTTGAATTCGCATTTGCGGGGAAAACTCACGAAAGGCCTAATCCACTATTCATTGAAATTCAAAGAAACTCAAAGCAAATCCGACTGCGGTGGACAAATTCTCGAGGAATACTGGAAGAAGAACACACGACACCAAAGAGTTCAGGCGTGCCTCGGCACCGGAGTGCTGATAACATGCATCTTTAGTGCCTTATATTATTATATTTATGCGTATTTATGCATTAAATTACTCATATTTGCATGTTATCAAGCTTAAAATGATTAAATCTATTTTTAGAACAAATTTCTGAAATTTTTCTATATTTTAGGATTTTTCTAATAGTATATTCTAAAAGAATATAATTTTTGAGAAAGAATATGATTTTTATGGAATTTTTGGATATTAAATTTGGAAAGATATGATTTTTCTGATTCAAAAAATATATTTATACATTTTTTTGGGCTTTTATTTGATTTAATATGAAATTTTAAGTATTTTGGTTTTTTTTATGGCATAGTGTGACGTGGCGTGCGGATGCGCCGCCACATCAGCATTGAGAAAGAGATTTTTTCTTTGTTTTTTGTCCTTTTGACATGTACATGTGGCACGGAATATGAAAAGTCGCGGAATACGAAAGGCCACGGAATACAAAAAGCCATGGAATATGAAAAGCCGCGGATTACAAAAAGGCATGGAATATGAAAAGCCACGGAATACGAAAAGCCACAGAATACCAAGTGCTTTGACTTCTTAACAGGCACAAACTGATGACATTGATGAAGAGAGAGAAGAAATTAAAGGCTAGGATTGCTTCAACTTCCAATGGCCATAACTTTTCATCTTCCCCTCCTCTTTCTCTCCATACCCTCTAATCTATAAATAGAGGCCTGGATCATTATAAAAACCATCATGAACTTGCTTCCCACTTTTGTGGGCTGATTGAAAGAGAGTGAGTTTTGAGATCCATCAAGAGTGTTCTTGGTGTCTTGGGTGTGTGGAAGAGACAAAAGAGAAGAGGGGGAGCTTACCGGCACTCGCAAATCGCCGTGATCCTGGCGGAACGTAAGGATCTAAGGTAAGTGTCTTCGCCTTACGTTGTTTCTCTCCCAACATCATCGTTATCATAGTTATAGTTTTTTTATCAACGTTTCATTTATCACTTCACTTACTTACGTCCCCACTCTCTCATCTCTCCATCCTTGCCATCGTACCATTCCATATCCAACCACTATCCTCGTTCATACCATAGTTCATTATCGTGTCCGTCACAATCACTTAGTCTTTTATTTAAGTTAAATTAACATATAAATTAAGTACTTCTTAATCGATACCACTCGCTCATATCCTTGAATTGTGTTTTTGTCGATCGCTCATTGATCATCACTAGTTTAAGAAAGTAATTCCTTAATCATCGTTCCCTGTGGAGACGATCCGTACTCATCACTAACTACGTATTTTCAAGTAAGGTCAAATATATTTTATTGAATAATCTCAATCACCAACGACGAATTTTAACCCTAAAATTGAGATTATCAAGTGCGTGTTGAGGCTGTAGGGAATTCTGGTCGTAATGAGGCTCGGCGATCCAGGTGTTGCGTGGCCCTAGTGGTGGGGTGTCTCTACAACATGGGTAAACGACTGATGGCTATGAGATTATTCCATTCCATCACAAGCAAAGCTAGCACGGAGCTATGAGATTATTACATGTCTGATGGCTACCTTTTCAACGCTAAACGACTGTGCATTCCTCACAATTCACCAGAGAACGACTGATGGCTGATGGCTGTGATTTTCTTATTTGGGAAACACTCACCATAGAACTTAGTGGACATTTTAGAGTAAATAAAACCATACCATCTTTGGAGTATCAATTTTACTGGCCTTCCTTAAAATGGTGTGTGGGAAAATCCGCTTCTCGATGCCTACCTTGTTCCAGGGCCAGATTAACAAAGCAAAACGCAGGTTTATATACTCCTTTACTGTCCCAAACAAACCTTGGGATAATATCAGTATTGATTTTGTTCTAGGTCTACCCAGCACCTCACACAACCATGATTCGGTCATGGTTGTAGTAGATAGATTTTCCACAATGGCACACTTTGTGCATTGCCCCAAGACGGCCGACGCATCACAAGTTACAAGGTACTTATTTCATGATATAGTCAAATTACACAGAGTACCCGAAACTATTGTCTTGGATCATGATGTATGACTTACGAGTTATTTCTATAAAAACTTTGGTTTCTTGTGGAAACGCAATTAAAGTTTTCTACTGCTTACCATGCACAAACGGATAGTCAAACAGAAGTTGTCAAGCGTAGTCTTGGCAACTTGTTAAGGTCAATTGTTGGCGAGAACATTACGACATGGGATTAAGTGCTACCTCGCTGGCCGGCGCGCGGACGGGCCAGGCAGGGGCCTGGCACGGAGACAGGTTCACAAGTGGGACATATGCACAGGTGCATGATCAGGGGGGCCTGGATAGGAGAGGGATTTTATTAAGGGCATAGGGGGCCGACAAGTACAGCTACATGGCAGCGGTGGCGCCATTGGTGATGGCAGCGACGTCTCAAACAGTGGTGACGGTGACAGAGGGGGTGGTGGCTGCAACAGCGGCGGCATCAGTTGTATCTTCAAGATGTTGCCCAAAACAGGCAATTCTTAAAGATTTTGAATGAAAACTGTTCAAGAACCCCAAGTTCTTGAAAGATCTCAAGAAACTGGGGTGTAGAGAGGACTAATCCACAGAAAATTGACCCACGGAGTGATCTCGACGTGTGTTTGCGAAGGTGACAGCAAGGGATCCACATTCTCTGCTTGTTACGGAGCTAACTGCTATTTATTCTTTAAGAACACAAGAAAGAAACTTTCAACCTTTCAAATTGATAACTCCTACTCTCACTTGGGCATGCCATCCTCTTATATAGGGAAGATGGGTTGCCAAGTGGCCGACAAATAGGGGAAGAAACCGTTAGGAGATGATGCTTCCTGTAGACGATCATTACAATGACGAACAAAAATTAACGGACGAGGCCCAAAACATAATGTCCCAGTCCGATTGTTTGCAGAGATTAAAATACAAAGAAATAACGTGTGAAACCTATGAGCGAATTCAAGCCGAATGTTTGAAGCCAGGATTGCAAACATCGGCATGAGCAGCTTGGTACGGTTGAACTCATCCCATGTTGGCATCATCGCAATGGTCCCCCATCACACCGCCTGAGCCTATTGCTCCTAGTACACTTAACAATTCCCTCTTGGTATTATATTATTTCTCTTAGTGCCTCTGAAGTTTCCTCCATCGCTGAGGATAGATTAGTGTTTGATTAGATTCACGTTCAGAGGATTAGGATTTCAATCAGTACGTTATTGGTGGAGACCGCTGAGGATGTTCGCAAAAGCGGCAGTATCTGAGCTGGCACTATCAATCTTCAACCTGACATCCAGATCATTAGGAGCCTAGTGACGTTTCCAGGTCATGCTAAGTGTTGCTGAATGGTCGTTGGTCTATGTCAATGCTGTATTTATACTTCTCAAGGATTTCATCATTGCATCATCACTTTCACAACGTCCACATTAGTCATCTTATTTACATGTCATGACTGCCCTCACCCTCCCTGTGTGTAACACAAGTCGTCCGATCGTGGTGTCCGTGGTGTTACATCACCATATATGGGAAAGAATTATCCTACCTCCACTAACACAGTATTGTTGAATAAACATATAGAGCTCACACTACTTGCTGTAACCACTGCACATCAGCAACAACTTTGTTGATAATCTATTTATCAGAATTAGCAAGTGTTAGGGCTTTTGCATTAAAAAATTTTTGAGGCAACCCTCCCAATCCATCACAAAGGCAAAGACCTCAAGAGAATCTTGAGATAACTTAGAAAACACAACTGCAAGCCTAATACAATTAGTAATTATGGAGTTTCCCCGACAATTTCATGACATGGCGAAAGGCTCAATGACAACAAATGAGTATGTCAAATACTTCCATTACAGAAGCATTGGAAGATGTAGGTTATGCTAGAAGAGAACCTTCTATCCTTCTTGCTTTTGTGAGAGGATTAGGAATAGAGTGCTCTCAGTATGGTATCAGCATAAATGCCAACTTCAACCATGTAAATTTTGAGCAAATTATTGCTAATCTTAAATCTCATCATGGATATCTGATGCATCATCAAAAGGAAAGTAACATTATCTTGTCTTTCATGAAGATGTGTTTGCAGGTTCCCAAACCAACTCCTCTCTCCTTTTCAAGTCTTCCCCTAACTTTCCTCTCATCCTTCTTACCAACATGGATGGTTTCCTCTCCTCTCTCACCCACCACCTGCCACTACCCATCTCATCTCCCAATTTAGACTACCTTTTGCGAACAAAGACCTCGTGTCCCTCATTCTTTATTGGTATTTTAATTATGCACTGATAACACCCTAAATTCATTATTTATTTTAAGAAATCAGCACACTTTAATGCATATAAAGAGTTGAAAGTGGCTTTTTTCCAAGCCCATTCTAGTTTTTACCTATTTTCTGTTAATTTATAATTTCCTTATTTCTGCAATGATAACGAAATTTCTTATCCTTATTTTTATTTTTATTTCAAGGCAGGGGGGGTACCTCGTAGAACGAAAATGAACCAGCCATTTGAAGTCTAATTATGTCAGCCAATCAGCAAACTATATCACATTGCCTGTAGGAAAAACTAAACTAAATAAATGAAAAGGGATCCAATGGCTTAGATTGGTCAATTTATTTGTTGATAACTTTTGATCCCCAAGTTCGATTGAGGTGATTTTTTGATGGATGTGCTATTCGTCTTTCTCTTTCCATCTTTACAGTTGAATCATTTGGATAAAGTCTACATTGATGTATATGAAATATAATTAATTATTATGGTTAAATGTAATTTTTATCATTTAACCTAAGTCAAGCTAAATTTCAAGACAAGGAGGTCATTATGGAGGTGGCTCTATCACAACTGGAAGACAGAGAGATCCTTCATCCAGGACCAACCCTATTATGTGATTTCTAATTCTCTGTATTTGATTTTTAAGTGTAATTTAGATGATGTTTTAGTGAATTTCTTCATCATTCTTCTTCATCTATGTCTGAATTTCCAAATGGATTGGCTTGAGCGACATGTACAAGCCCTCGGTAGGATTAGGAGAAGATATCATGAAACTGACCTAGCTATTCCATTTGTAGGCTAAGAAAAAAATATAAAACTTCAATTTCAAGAATGAAATAGATTGACTTTATGATTTAATAGATAGTGAATTTAGTCTCCAAATCCCCCTAAAAAAACGTTGCAAAAATATCCTTATTAGCACCCTTTATTGACAACTTTAATCATCTTTATTGGATTAAAAAGTTAAGGGCAAATTGTCCTGTATATCCCAAGTTTTTCAAAATGTCCGCGATCTATCCCCGGTTTTTGAAAATGTCCGCGATCTATCCTCTATCCGCGATCTATCCTCAGTTTTTTAAATCGTCCGCGATCTATCCCCGTGTTCTAAAAAAAACGAGATCTATCCCACATTTTTCCGATGATGTGGGGTCCGACGCGGCATCCAAGTGGGCTGACCGTGATAGACGTGGCATCCAAGTTGGACGCCACGTCGTCGTCGGGAAAAAACCCCACTCTCTCTCTCCCTCAGCGATCTCTCTCTCTCTCTCTTGCGCGATCGCTCTCTCTCTCTCTCTCTTGCGCGATCGGTCTCTCTCTCTCTTCCTCTCTCTTCCGTGATCTCTCTCTCTCTCTCCTTCTCTCTCTCTGCGAGCTCTTTCCCTCCCTCTCTCCGCGATCAGTCTCTCTCTCTCTTCCGCGACCTCTCTTCCCCGCTTTCTCTCTCTTCCGTGATCTCTCTCTCCCCTTCTCTCTCTCTGCGGTCTCTCTCCCTCCCTCTCTCTCCGCGATCAGTTTCTCTCTCTCTTCGGCGACCTCTCTTCCCCTCTTTCTCTCTCTCCCGTGATATCTCTCTCTCCCTCCCCTTCTCTCTCTCTGCGGTCTCTCTCTCTGCGGTCTCTCTCTCCCCTTTCTCTCTGTCTGCGGTCTCTCTCCCTCCCTCTCTCTCTCTGCGGTCTCTCTCTCCCGTTCTCTCTCTCTGCGGTCTCTCTCTCCCCTTTCTCTCTCTCTGCGGTCTCTCTCCCTCCCTCTCTCTCTCTGCGGTCTCTCTCCTCCCCTCTCTCTCTCTGCAGTCTCTCTCTCCCCTTTCTCTCTTTTTCCTGTCTCTCTCCCTCCCTGTCTCTCTCTCCCTCTCTCTCCCCCCCTCTCTCTCTCTGCAGCCTCCCCCTCCCCCTTCTCTCTCTCTGCGGTCTCTCTCCCTCCCTCTCTCTCTCTGCCGTCTCTCTCTCCCTTTCTCTCTCTCTGCGGTCTCTCTCCCTCCCTCTCTCTCTCTGCGGTCTCTCTCTCCCCTTCTCTCTCTCTGCGGTCTCTCTCCCTCCCTCTCTCTCTCACTCCGCGAACAGTGTCTCTCTCTCTTCCGCGATCTCTCTTCCCCTCTTTCTCTCTCTTCCGTGATCTCTCTCTCTCTCCCCTTCTCTCTTTGCGGTCTCTCGCCCTCCCTCTCTCTCCCTCCCTCCCTCTCTCTCTCCGCGATCAGTCTCTCTCTCTCTTCCGCGATCTCTCTTCCCCTCGTTCTCTCTCTTCCGTGATCTCTCTCTCTCCCCTTCTCTCTCTCTCTCTGTGGTCTCTCTCCCTCCCTCTCTCTCTCCGTCTATTATGGTCAGCCCAGCTGCCCATTTTGCCGTCCGCGTCGGACGCCACATCAGCATCCGGAAACACAGGGATAGATCGCGGAAGTCTTAAAAACTTGGGGATAGATTGCGGAAGTTTTAAAAACTTGGGATAGATCGCGTGAAAAGAAAACCTGGGATAGATCGCGTACATTTTTAAAAGGGATAATAGCACAGTACATCCCAAACTGTTGCGAAAATCTGAGATCTACCCTTAACTTTTTTTTTCGCACCGTATATCCCCAACTCATGATATTGAAAACTGGCTATCCCAGTGACGTCATGGATCTCCACGTCGCCTGCCAGGTGGAATCATGGCCAGGTGGAATCCACCTGGCTGCCAGGTGGATATCCATGTCATCACCGGGATAGCCACTTTGAGATTAATTAAAAGGAAGGGGGAGAGAGAGAGAGACGTGTTTGAGTGGGAGAAGAGAAGGAAATAGCACGAAGGAGAGTGAAGAATTTGAACGGAAGAAGGCGCTGCCTCGACCTCCTCTCCGACGCAGACGCAGGCGCAGGAAGAAGGCGCCGGAAGATTCCGACCGCCTAACGCCGCTTGAGGGAGCTCGTCGTCTTCCTACTTCTTCCTACTCCTGAGGAGCCCTCTGTTGATGATCGCAGCCATCGCGAGGCGGTGCCCCTTTCAACCCTCCGACAGCGCCGCCCATCTCTAACCCCTCTCAATCTCCTCTCGATCTTAGGTGAGTTCATCCGTCGATTCAGGGCGAAGCGTTGGATCCCTCTTCTCGAAATCCCTCCGATTTGGGCTTTTTTTCCCCCGAAATTTACCGATTTCGCTTTGAGATTGAAGAAATTTTGTTTGATATATTCAATTTCCGTCGCGTTCGCGCAGAGATGCTTGGGAATTCGTCTTATTGCCGGACTTTTAACGTTTATTTTTTCCCGGTTTTCTTATTGACGTTTGATCAGGAGTGCTGCCAGTATCATCCGGCGAGTAATGGAGATGGGTGGGTTGAGTTGGGGAGCTCCCCATTTGATTCAGGACATGGAAAGGTAAGGCCTTTCCTCACTCAACTTATATTCCATAGTCGAATACTATTTTTCACCCGATTTTTCAAGACTTTAATCTCTATTGTTATTGAGTTGAATCAAATTTCTTGCTCCGGGGATTTTTTTTTCCATTTCTGCCTTTGTTTGACATTAAAAGCCGAAAATCCATTCTTTTCTTGTCACTTTTGCTAAAATTTCTTAATTTTATATTTTGCACACTCAATTCATATTCAATAGTGGAATATTTGTTTTCACCAGAAAATCCATCCCTTTTTTGTCACTTTTGACATTAAAAGCTGAATATTCCAGTCTGGAAGGATTCTTCACTGCCCATGGAATTATTACAAATCATATTGCGAATTGTTTATTTAATTTCTTTAAGATAGGCGCTGTTACCTCTGAGTATCGTTCAAATTTCCCTCACAATGTTTTTCCTAAGAATTTCCTTTCATGCGCTCTGATCAAAATTCCTCATTTTTTTTAATTCTTTCATTTGCTTTGCCATTCCTCTTGTTCTTAAAAGTTGATTCAATCCTACTTTAAATTTCAAATGACTTTTGTAAGTTGAGTTTAGGATCTATGTTTCTATTCTGTGTTTAAGCACCGAAAATTTTCTGCTTGGATATTCAAGATCCTATTAATATGGTCCATTCATCTCCAACTCCATGCACCATGTCATACTCCGTTTGATCATGTTTGTATTTGTGCGTATAAGTTCTGGATGCTTTTGGAAAATCATTACACCTTACTATTCTCCATTGTTATTTAAAAGGGCTGTTTCTGATAGTGATGGTGATTCTGAATATAATCCATGTGGAGAATACGAAGAATGTGACACGTATTCAAGTGAGCTCAGTGGATACTCAAGTGAGGAATGGAATGATGGATTTACTGACGGCCAGAGAAATAGTGAGTATGCTGATTCGGATGAGGACATCTTAACTGATGATGAGGGGGAGAATAGAAGGAACGTAGACAATGGCGCAACGTATGATCAAAGATGCCCCTTTGAGGATATTAAATTTCGAGTCGGCGAACAATTTGTATCGCCCTCTCAATTTAGGACAGCTGTGAAGAACCATGCTATATGGAATGGGTTCAACATTAAATTTTTGAAGTCTGGTGAGCAAAAAATGGAAGTGATTTGTAACAAAGATTGCCCGTGGAGGATATATGCTAGTTGGGATAGTAGGAAGGAGCACTTTGTTGTCAAGACCCTAAATGATAATCATACGTGCAGTAGGGATCCGAGGAATAGACAAGCCGATTACCATTGGATTGCAAACCACTTCTTAGAGCGGTTTCAAATGAATATGAACTGGCAGGTGGTAGATATAATGCGAGAAATAAAAGAACAGTTTGGAATCACAGTTTCGAAGCATACTTGTTGTAGAGCTAGATATGCGGCGCGCAAGACGCTTCGAGGTTCCTTGATTGACCATTATCACTTGCTTCCTTCTTATATTGCTGAGTTAAAGAAGGTTTACAGCGGTAGTACGTTCGACTTGGTGCTTGAGAGAGAGACTCCGGATTCTTTGGTTAGGTTTAAGAGACTCTATATATGCTTCGATTCACTAGCAAGAGGTTTCCTTGAAGGTTGTAGAAGAGTCATTTGTTTGGATGGATGTTTTTTGAAGACCAAAATGAGAGGTCAATTGCTTTGTGCTGTGGGCAAGGATGGGAATAATCAAATGTACCCTATTGCCTGGGCAGTGGTTGAAGGGGAGAATCAAGCTTCTTGGACTTGGTTTATTCAACTGCTAATGGGAGATTTAGGAATTCAGGTCGGTAATGGTTGGACAATTATGAGCGATCAACAGAAGGTATTTACATAACTCGTGCACAGTATTGTTACATTATAATTCTTTGAAGTCTCATTGCATAATGTACAACTAATATTCTGATGGTTTCTCACATTGTGTAGGGGCTCGAGAATGCAGTGGCGTATCTGTTACCACATGCGGAGCATAGGAATTGCGCCAGACATGTTTATGCAAATTGGAAGAAGAAGGGACATTCAACTGGGACATTGAGGATGTTATTTTGGAACGTGGTGAAGTGCACGACTCATATATATTTCCAACGGATCATGCAACAGATGACCACATTGAAACCACAAGCGGCTCAAGACTTTCGTAATATAGGCGTCAAGAAGTTTTACAGGGCTTACATCAGTGAGACGCCAAAATGCGAGGTGATTGATAATAATGTTTGTGAGTGCTTCAATAGTTATATCTTACAGTATAGGTCAGAACCTACCATAGACATGCTTGAAGATATTAGAAGTACTATCATGCAGAGGATAGTTAAGAAAAGGGAGGTAGCTTCTGATACAACTGATCAATTATGCCCTCGGATAAGAAAGTTGGTGGAAGGTAACAAATTGAAGTCTAGGACATGTAGCCTTAGACACGCAGGAGATTTTTAATTCGAAGTCACGGACTTCGGAAACAGATTTGTGGTTGATATACATTCAAGGTCCTGTAGTTGTAGATATTGGAATATAAGGGGTATTCCATGCTCCCATGCTATTACTTGCATTCACTGGATGAAGCAGGACCCTGTCATTTTTGTCACTGACTGGTTGAATAAAGATGTCTACAAGCGAGCATATCGAAATGGTATCCGACCATTAAATGGAAGGAGCTTATGGACCGAAGTTGAAGGGAACTATCTATTCCCTCCTATAGTCAAGAAACAACCTGGAAGGCCCAAGCAAAAGAGAAGAATCGACTCTAGTGAGAAAGTAGTTAATGGTCAACGATTATCCAAGAAAGGTGTGCAGATGACGTGCTCTATTTGCCACCAGGTTGGCCATAATCGGAAGACATGCATGGCCCAAATCGAAAAACATGCACCAAGTTGAGTGGATGCATTGTGGAAGGTATACGCTGGTATTTGCTACTTTTTCTCTAATATTTTCAAATTTTGCATCTCCTTGTTGATCTCTAGAATTTCATCTTCCTCTGTTTCCTTTTTTAGTGCGTGAAGATGAAGGGACGCGTCATTCCAACTTAGCCTTCCATCACATCTTTCCATCTCAACATCAAACTTTCAGCAATACTGATTCGGCAGGCATGGCCTACACAAATCATGTTTTTTGTGATGTACTAAAAACACATCTTGTACATATTTAACCACACATCATGTTTTTTGTGATGTACTAAAAACATTCAAATAGTATATCATTTTGCATGTGACCACGTTATACAAGGCAATATGCATGTTAAATTAGTTCCAAGCCAGGAGCAAATAGAGGATGCTCTAGCCAAGCCCCTCGATAAAGCATGATTCAAGCATGCACTTAAGGGGGTTGTCAAATTACTTAAGAATTTATTTATGTCACGAATTCATTTTTTTATACCAATTTTCTTCTTAAAATAACCAAGACAAGTATAGTTGAAAATTTTTAGGAAGTCTAATTTTTTCGCCGATCCAAGTTTCCTTTAAATCTTACTATCTGTTAGTATTTTTTGATTCAGGAAATTTTCAGACAAGTCATTTTATTCAAATTTTATGAATCTCTACTAAATCCTGCATGTCCACACATTAGCTCAAAGGGAAGGTTCAGGTAGGGATCTTGCAAACTGGGGGCCTTAAAAATCTGTCCCAGGTCAGTCTCTCTCGTCAACATGGTGCAAGTGTGTAAATTAATCAATCGATTAAAATTGCAGAAAGCAAAACCTGACATTTTTAGGGGCCTCTCTCCCTCAGTCATGGCTATTCAACATGACGTGAGGAGGCTGGCAATCCTTTGGCATTATTGTTTGTAGGAATGCTCCTACAAACTTTATTGTTTCCGTGATAGAATTTGAAAAATTGTGAGCTTGCTTTCACCAAAAATATCAAAGAGTGTTGTGGTCTCATTAACAAACTTTAATTCATTGACATCAGAATCTGCTCGTAAACTCACCCTCCAGGAACCTATCTAAAATGCTATTAAATGGAGCCACATATGGGATGAAACAAAGTTTTTTACTGCACTTTCTCAAAATCACCAATCAAACTCTTGGCTACTGTTCTATGTAGCAAGGCCCTTTCAACTACACTTCGATGGCAACATAGTCATCCTTCCACATCATGATTATGAAATAAATGAAGTTTTCTCTTTCAGGATTTTACTTTTAACTATCTGTCCATCACGCCTCACAAACAATGACAACAATGTTGTTTATAAGAAACATAATTCAAAAATCTGTTTGTCTCATATTTATAACAAATAGCTCTGGTCTGGACGGTCTGAATTGAAATGGAAACCAACGCTGGAAAATTAAATTTGCAGCTTCAATTGAATGAGACGCAATTTGTAATTGGATAATGTGACGATTCATACTACTTTCTTGCAGTTTGAAATTTCTTCATTCCCCTCAGTCAAGTTATCATGCACAAGTTTTATGACACTGCTTTCATTGTGACGTGTGGTTGGATTTGACTCCAGCTCCCCATATCATTTGGTCTTTTTCAGTGCCTAAGAGGGAGTACTTTGAGCACATGGTTCTGAAATGAAATCTAATGACAAATCTTGTTCCTCTGGAATGGTTGGTGCTACCACAAGGAAATATGTACCATATATTTCTTGATCAGTGCCATTTCTGGAGTGATTGAAGGATAGAGAAATAGAGACTATGATGAAATAAATAAGTACTGAAAGATAGTTATAGCGAAAGAGACTATCGTTCCACCTCATGAACAACAGTTAAACACCTCACAACAACCGAGTATGCAGAAGATTTGTGCAGAATTTTTGCTAGCTGCCCTTTTATTTTTGAAGAAAAAAAAACGTGGCAAATTTTGATGAATGGAATGCTAACAATCTAAATATAGCCCAGATGAAAACATCGTTTTATTCACGTAAAATAATATAATGAATCTAGAACGGGATTTTAGTAAACCAGATGGGATTTAACATCACAAATAGCCGCACATCTGAACACTATAAATAAAGTCAACGAACATTACAGATTATATAATTTGTGGCTGGAATTTTCAAAGAAACTCTTTTCACAACATCTGGTGCTCATTCCTCTCCTCAGTAAAATTCTTTTTTTGCGCCTAGAGAGAATCAAAGAGGACGAACAGCCATGGGGGACCAAGCCAAATCTCCCATCAAACCACTGTACCGACGATCTCGTAGATTCCCAGCCAAAGTGAAGATGGAAGAAATCAATGAGCGCGGTTATGGCTGTGAGACAACATTTGTGATGAAGCAAGCTGGTTACCACTCTATCTGCGTCTATTCCAATTCTGAACAGGCAACTGTTGCCAGAAGGAACAAGACATGGCTAGAGAGGAAGGTCTTGGCCCACGTTGAAGGATATTGAGAGAAGGAGAGAAGAGCCGTAGAGATCGTCGAGGCCGGCGCCGAGGGAAGTATCCCGGCGCTGTCGCTGTCGTCGTCGTCGTCTCCACACCCGCCGGATTCGATGTTCAACCCTAGAATTCCCTCTGCAACTCTTTCCCTTTCCCTTGCCCTAGAAACATCCTGCTCCTTCTCCTTCCCCTTGTCCGCCGAATCCTTCCCCTTGCCAGAGCCCCGGCGCCGGCCCTCGATCTCTCTACGTCCGGCGGAAGACTCTGTGCTGTCCATGGCCCTCGCCACCCCTGAAGAAGCGCCTTCTTCCTGCGCCTGCTTCTGCGTCAGAGAGGAGGTCGAGGCAGCGCCCTCTTCTCTCCTTCTCTTGATCTCCTTCTCTTCTCCCACTCAAACACGTCTCTCTCTCTCCCCCTTCCCTTTAATTAATCTCAAAGTGGCTATCCCGGTGATGACATGGATATCCACGTGGCAGCCAGGTGGATTCCACCTGGCCATGATTCCACCTGGCAGGCGACGTGGAGATCCATGACGTCACCAGGATAGCCACTTTTCAATATCATGAGTTGGGGATATACGGTGCTAAAAAAAAAGTTAAGGGTAGATCTCAGATTTTCGTAACAGTTTGGGATGTACCGTGCTATTATCCCTTTTTAAAAACCTGGGATATATGGGACAATTTGCCCAAAAGTTAATCTGGAGCTCCTTACTTCGTATATTCATCCCAATTCTTCTACCCCCTTTCAAAACTCTTTATCTAGTTTGGAAAATCTGATCTTCATTAAATATTAAAATTACTCTAATTAGGGTCAAATTATTCAAGCGTGTTATCAATTGGATTCCATACTAGATTCCCTTAGACGATACCCATACTTATCACTATATATCAGTCCTTTCTGCCTTTGTTCCACCTATTTTGTCTTTTACGTTTGCGCATTCATTTTCAACAATACTAGATTACCATTTTGGAACTTCATCTCCCTTTTTTGTGTTGATCTATGTTTTTCTTCATCCTTTGGGTAGCACATTTGATAGAGCACGCCAGCTTGCTCCCTCAAAGAAAACTTCAGGGCCGCCCTTCTCCTCCTCGACTGCCCCTCGGTTAGTGTTCTGCCCGATCGACAAGCCAAGACACCAACAGAGACACCTCGCTTTGAACATCACGGGAGGAAATATCGCTTGTATAGTTTCATGTTTTGATTTCTTTTGTCCTCTTCGTTGGTGTGACCATTCTGGTTGAAAGGAGAGGAGGAGAGGAGGGAAAAGGTCGAGGGAAGAGAATGAAGGGTGGTGGGCATCTGATGGAATTGTCATCGCCTCACCCAGCCCCATTTTCTCAAAGCCCACCCAGCATCGGCTGGCCGGTGCTGCATCCTCACGGTCTGGGTCGAGGTCATCGCTTTACACCATCGCCAGGTGTAAGGATCTCCGCCTGTCAACTGCACGCTGTCCACGATGGTCAATAGGGAGGGCAGCCATCCTCCCATGTGGTGTTGAGCACCTGCAAAAGAAGGGTACGCCCTGAACAACACTTACACACCCCCACTATCTGCATCTAGTCAAAGAGAGCCAAACTCTCACCCCCCTTCTTAGACATTTTCTGATTTGCTTCCCATAAGTCAACGACCAAGTTTGGGTGATCTTGAGTTTGAGTAATCGCTAGAGCACCGTCCGGACGCAATCCATTTGACCTATGTCGCCCTCAAATTGGCCAGCAAACCTAAGATTGATCACCTAGCGCCTATGGCATTTGCACCTGATGTGCATCCCGATTAGAATAGGGATCCACTCGGGGTTTCTGCATCACATACACGGGCCTAGCAGTGACCACCTGGCCCTCCCACGTTCCCCTCTCACCAGGGTTATTGCCGAGAGTGAGTCACGCCTGAGCCTACCGGTGTCGACTAACGGCTAATCAATCCTGCCGCACCGACCCTCAATCTGGCCGGGCTAGGTGGATAATCCACACGATTGCTGGGTTTACTAGGTTTAATCAACTCCTAGAAACATCGTGTAAATCTTGTATCACGGTGGGTGATGACGCCCAAAGGAAGAACCAGTACTTTACCATGTGACAGGTAAAGATGAGCCACACCATATAAGTGAACTTACAACATGGTAAAGATGAGTGTTGCATATTTGAGAAAATGATCCATGACCACAAAGATAGCATCGTGCCCAACCACGCGTGTAAGACAAGTGATGAAACCCATCTTGATGGACTCCCACAATCTGCTCACCCATGGGAGAGGTTCCAGCATTCCTGCAGCCTTTGCCTTCTCAACTTTATGTTGTTGACACGCCAAGTATGAAGGGACACAAGCCTCTCAATCCATTTTATTCTGCACCAATCATAGCTGCCGGATAGGATTGCAAGTGTACGCTCTCGTGCGGGGTGTCTAGCGCGGGGAGCGTTGCGCGTTGTGCGCAACCCACCCACATACGACAGGTATAAGCAATTTCTACTAGTTTATAGGACATCTTCCTCCATTTAGAATCTCCTTGGCTTGCTTTCAGCAACACACTTCCTTAACAATGAGCTTCTAGATCATCTTTCAACACCAAATTGATATCATCTAGGATGCTGCCTTGGACTGTTGAACGTGTGACGAATCACAGATCAGGCATGTAAATCAACATTCATTAGGAGTTTAAGAAGTCATAAAATGAAAGAATTATGCATTTTTATGTTAAATTCCACCTTTATGCAATTTTTACGTCATTATGTAAAATGTCACATTTTTAATAGGTTTTTTGCGTTGATAAGTGTAGTATGAAATTTTATGGTTAAATAAAAAGAAAATAAAAGAATAAAAAATTTATACAAGAAAAATAATAATAATAATATAAATATAATGAATAAAAATGGTCCTTAAGACCGCCAAGGCGTAGCCAAGCAGGAAGCACCGCACGCGCCACCCACAGCCGCAGCTAAGGTTGCAGCCGTAGGCAGCACGCGCAGCACAAGCCCAGCCCAAGCCTCAAAGCAGTCCAAAGAGTATCAAAGTCACCGCCCAAGGTAAGTATGCATTTTTAAATTCAATATATTAGAATGGCAAAAATCATATACCACTCAGAATTTTTAAAACAACCAATATGGGACAATCAATCCCTATATCTCAGGTGCAAGCAGGTCGAGCCAGAGATTCCATGGGATAGATGGGCCGCGATCTAAAGAAAATACACTAAACTTTGAACGGGCTTCGAGCCGACCGGTTCGAAGCCCGTATCGAAACAGGCCTTACTTAAAAGTAACGTTTAAATCTTGACCGTCGCTCTTCCTCCAGAAGTCAAACGGTCATGATCGTTTTTTATTTCTTTTCTGTTTTCTTCTATTTCAGGCGACAACTCATCTTGAAGAGCACCAACGTGGACAAATCCGAAGCATCCTACTGGACTTTCATGGCTGATGTGGCTTGGCGACGGAGCAGGGGTCTACCGAAGTTAAAGGGGTCCACGTCTATGATTTAATCATAGCCATTGAACCCCTAATGACTCAAATCTAATAGCCTGGGTTTCTCTGCATTTTCTTCACCGTTGAGTGCCATCTTCGTGGCCGACGACGTCACTCCAACGACGAAAAGGCAGATATCCGCCGCTCAATCACCGGAGATGTAGCCGGAATGGTCCCATACCGGTCAGGAAGGTCATACAACCATTCCTGACCTATAAAATGGTTGTGAATCACCGGAAAACATCATCTTTCACTGGCAAATTTAAACGCCTCTTTTGAAATAAATTTATGGTGGAAGATCCTCCTTCTTTTTCATTTTCTTCTGATTCTCTCGGTCGACGGCAGTGACAGTGCTGCGACCTGAAGGGAGAACGCGAAAAGAGTGATAAAAGAAGAGAGAATTAAGAAATTTAACCTGGAAGGAATACTTTGATCGCGAGGAATTCCCGATCCTCCATCTTCTTCTCGTATCTCTTGGGTCTCTCAGTCAACGGTGGTGATAGAGCCGTGACTTGAAGGGAGATTGACGAGGGAGAAGAGCAGAAGAAGGAAACATTCATGAGAAGCTTTCCTAAAGGATGATGCGGCCGAACCAAGGTCAGGAGCCAATGGTAATCTCCATCCACCGCTAAATCCGGTAAGTAATTTGATTTTACTTTAGTTTTAATTCATAATTCATTTAGTATAACGAAAGGATTGAGGAATCATCCTCAATCCATTTCTTGAAATCAAAGTAGTTCGATCTCAAGAAAAAGAACAAAAAACTTGTTTAGGCATTTCCTCAAATTTCTTTCCTCTGTGCATTCAACCCCAAATTTCTCCCACAAAATGATTTCTTAGAAATCATCAAAAATATCCTAAAATCATTAATATTCATCTACTACAAAAATGCAAAATTGGAGGTCTAGATAAAATCTTTAGAGAGGGCTTCCTCTACACATCACTATTAAATACTTCATTGTTCTCTCTAAGACATTATAACAAACACCTAGTGGTGTTTGTTGACCTTCCTACTCATTAATTGAATTCTATCTCTAAGTGCCAATCCCTGTGGAAATGACCTGACTCAACACTATACATACCTGAGTAAGTTTACAAAAAAAAAAATTATTTGATCAAAGCGAAAATAACAACGACACAATTTACACCTCATTTTCGCCTTCATTAATGTACACACACAAAAATCTTTGGTTCTTTGCAGCTCAATGCGTTGGCAACTTGATTGGCATACCCTAGTTTGTACTTTAAGAGAAAGTTGAACTCCAGGAACAAGTATTGTCATCTAGCTTGTTACGAGTTTCTTTTAGGGCATGTGATAACTTGTGCCCCGATTGTTCATCTAGACCTTAAAATTACCTCCAACAAGATACGTTACCATAATCCGAGGCATTGTACCACAACCATCGTTTTGTCCTTTGGCACTTTGCATCATTCTTTGGCAATTTGATCAATAAAACAGCAAGTGGGGAAGTATTTCTGACAAACTTCTTGTAGTAATTGCACAGCCCGATGAAGGATTTCAACTAGGGTACTCCTTTCGGTGATACCTATTACCGGATAGCTCACACATTAGAAGGATCCATGTGCACACTTCCCTTCCTAATTAGGTGTCCGAGCAACTCAATTTCTTACAAGCCAAATTCACATTTCTATTGGTTGAGGTGGAGCTCATGTTCCTTCAGCTTGGCAATTGCCTTCCTCAAGTGCCTCACATGCTCATTTAAGCTTCAGCTATATATAATAATTATCACCATAGTGGACCACCATAAAACCATTGATATACTCATGAGAAAATATCATTTATTGGACAACAAAATGTCATTGAAGCATTTGTTAGTCCGGCGGGCATGATGGATAGATCAAACGAGCCATAGTGAGTAATGCAGACATTATTTTGTTCATCTCCCTCCTTGATCCGCACCTGGTTGCACCCGCTCTTCAAGTCCATTAATGAGAAGAAGCAAGGGTCTTCAAGCATGTCAAACAGTTCCCCATCATTTGGTAAAGATATTTATTTTTCATTCTTACCTTGTTAATCTCTCACTTGTCCATGCCAGCTAGAACAACGCATCCTTTTTCTTTGGAAGATGACTGCTGCACAATTCTTGTAGTTATCTATATAGTTCCTCCAAGAAGGATAGTGACATGTTGTATGACGCCCGTGCAGGTAGACATGTACCAAGATGTCATTTGATTTCATGGTGCTTGTTCTGCCTGGGTGGTAGTCTGTCTGGGAGCTCTGCGGCATCACCGTGACAAACTCCTAAAGTATGTCCACTATCAGCCTGAATAGTTTATCCACGGATGGTGTCAAGATTATTCTAGTCGTCTTAATCATAATTAAACACAGCAAAATGGGCAAGTGTACACCCCTGAGTTCCACCCTTTTCTAGGGCGATATCCCTTATATGGTGACTAGAAAGGTTTATTCCCCCTTCCTTAAGCCATCCTTGATTTGCATTGCAGACAAAAAGGTGATGCCCTGCAGCTTCTAGACCCTTGGTCTAGCACCAAACATGAGTTAGATCCTCCAAGGAACAATATGCCATGGCTTTGGGGAAACACAACTGCATGGGCTCCCATTAGGAGGTTGAGACCCAGGACGACCGCAATGCCATCCATGAGAGACACTATGAGTTGGTCCAGCTCTCTCACATTTTTACCTGCATCATCAACCCCTTGGCCAAGCAACGATGTATCGCGCCTCCAAGTTGACGGTATTGATCCTCCTAATACTTGGGGAGAGATTCAAGCTAAGTAGCCTTGCTTCTTTTTCTGTGAGGACACTGTGCATCGTCTCCATGTGAACCATGGCCACGACGGGCTTATTGTTGATGAGTAATGGAATGTGTAGGAAACTGGGACCCTCATATGGACCAGTGCACCCCTCCCCAATGCCGCTAGAGGTTCCGTTTCACCATGCTGCTATCCACAGGAATTTGTGGTTGAACCCATGGCACGACCATTGCATTGATGTTGGTGGCCGCCCTCAAACCCCTCCTGCAATCTGATGTCCGATGTTGTTAGGAATGTCGTTCGTACTGGTATCGAGATGATGCTCAGATACCAAGGAGATGTGGTCGTCGTCGATGATGTTGTCTGATTGATAATTCCCTAAGGTGAATGTAACTACGTAATGTGATGAACCCTAGGTGGATGCACATGCTGGCCCCGACTCATGGGGATTCTTCGAGCTCTGAGCTCCAAGCTCAAGGGTGGGGGACTAGTGACGGTGATAGTGACCTTCTGACCATTGTCAAAGCAACGACAGTAACTTTGACATCAAACAGAATTATTCCATTGTCGCTCACACATTACAGACGGACTCGATCTGTACCCAAGAGATCACTCGAGCTGTAATTTTTGATAGATAGACTCTCACCTAATCTAACCCGTGCGGTGGAGTGGAGCCAAAAATATACTTAAAGATGTAATATAACTGACAAGCAAGGGGAACGATGTACCTCATTAGTGGCGTTCTTTGTTGTTTGAGTCTTTGTCCGTGCATGGGCTGGTGCAGGCAGGTAGGCAAAGGTGGGCCGGTAGTAAGGACGGCATTGCTCAACAAGCGACTATGGCATAGTGCTGGAGCGATAGTCAGAGGTCGAAGACGAGGATGAGTTGGAAGGGTCGTGTGATGTAATTAGTTGGATGTGGCAGAGCCACCTGGCCATGGGTCAACACGGGTGGAGTCAAGCAGTAGATATGAACGTCGATAGACGGCATGAGCGAAGTTGCACAATGTGGCATAGGGCGGCGGCGGGTACCAGCCATAGCGGAGATGACATCGGCTGATGATGTTGCAGGATGCAACGTGAGTACGACAGTTATGGGCAGCGTGAGTCAAGACGACAGCAATGCATGTGGACCACAGCAAGCAAATTCTCAAAGCATCACCTACGTTGGCAGCATTTCACGATCTGAGAAACATAACCAATCTTGTGGCACATCGGTGCGACACAAGTCAATGCAAGATTTGCACAAATTTGCAACTAGGTCTAAATAGGAGCGCGTCATCCCATTGAAAATTCCAGTGTGGGTGCTCACACATGTAGGGCGACCAAGCACGTAAATTTGTGAAAGCGCGGCAACACGTGCAACTGATACAAAGGACGAGAGCTCGACAACAAGGTGGGGGGGAATGAGCATCGTGCGGATGTTGAGCTTGGCTGAGCTAACTAATGGCAGAATGTACAAGGACGGTCAGCGGTGGCTCACGTCTTCCTCCCTCTCCCTCTTCCCTCTTCCCTTTCTCCTTCCTGTCCTTCCTACACTTTCTTCTTCCTCTTGAGACCAAACACATGAATGACAACTCTAAAATAATGACTTCTGGTCTAAGTCGACTAAGGCTCCATCGTGCCCCTTGTACAGGGGCACGATGGCCCTTATTAAGGGTAGGGGAGCCCTTAGTAAAGGCACTTGTGCCCTTACTAGAGGGAGGGGTTCATATGCATAGAGCCCCCCTTAAAACAAAATTAAAATATGTTTTTGACATGTGCTCAATGACACAAACATGACAACACAAAACTTCACAATGGACAACAATAAAACGTGACATGGCAAACACAGACGTGACAATAGGAACACATGAATGCGATAAAACACCGAACATTAGAAGTACATGCCAACAAAAATCAAATCTGTCAGATACGCGGACGTGCTTTACTCGCGGTATTCAAACCTGGGGGTTTCACCTTCGCCTTGGCGTGCTGGTTGGGCTGGACGCGAGCTGGCGGGTTGTCGACAATGATGAAGGTGGCTCTGAGGTCATCTCTGATGGAGTAAGCTGGCGCTCTCCATTACAATCCCTCATGAAATGGAGCCCTCCATATGCAAAGCATGCCACCTTGCTCCCCTCTAATAACATGCATTTTTTGTACCTTATATGTTCATATTTACATATTTATATGTACTAAATTACTCATATTTTCATGTTATGAAGCTTATAAGTATGAAATTGTTTGGTATTATATTTGGAAAGATATTATTTTTCTCAGATGAAATATGATGCAAGATGATAGGACTGCCACGTGTATGATAGACTAACTCAACTAGGGATGGATAAAACAGACCACAAATCACACAATTGATTTCGATGATTTAAGTCCAGTGTAAATATTGACGGTACAGCCCCTTTCCTCGTCAAGGGCAGGAGTACTGTCTTACAACCACTGCTGTGAAAACAAAGCCACAATTTCAATAACTCAACGGGCAATCGCTAGATGATTCAATGGCCTGATCAACTAATCGCTAGAAGATTCAACATCCCAAAACTAATCCGACGGTGGTGGACAAACAATCGAAGAATACTGGATGTAGAACACTAACACCAAAGAGGATAGACTGTACCTTGGCACTAGAGTAGTGCGAATTGCCAAGGGGGTTAATTCTTCATGCGTCATTGGAGGGGGCAAATGATGTGTGCTTCGACAGGATGTCGCAAATCCAACTTCAAGGGCTTTGACAAGCACTATGTGCACGTGGTGCAAAATACGACAAGCGCTGCACAGAATATGAAAAGCATAGAATGTGCAGCACTTTGAATTTTCAACGAGTACAGAAAATGATGACGATGATGAGGAGAAAGACAATTTCAAGGGCTTGGATTTCTTCAACTTCAAACAACCATACCTTTTGAGCTACTATTCCAATTGAGCTGGAATTTTTAGCACCTGTTTGTCTTCCCTTCCTCTTTCTATCCATGCCCTCTGAGGTATAAATTGAGGTCTAGATCATTGTGAAATTCATATTGAACTTGCTTCCTACTTGTGTGGGTTGATTGACAGATAGAGAGTTTTGAGATCCATCAAGTGTGTTCTTGGAGTCTTGGGTGTGTAGGAAGAAGCATAAGAGAATAGAGGGAGCTGACCGATACTCGAAATCACCATGATAATGGCAAAACGTAGCGATATAAGGTAAGTGGCTTTGCCTTACGTTGTTTCTCTTCTGACGTCATCATTATCATGTTTATCGTTTTTTATTAACTTTTCATTTATCATTTCACTTACTTACAACCCAATTATCTCGTCTCTATCTTTCTCATTGTACCATATGCACATTCGATCACTGTAGTATCAGTCATAACATCCACCTTAATCCAATAACACTTCATTTAATTCTACTTATCTTTCCTCAATATCACCGTCTCGCCTATTCTATTCTCGCATTAATCTATTCTCGTATTACAAATCACTACAGTAAGTAAATCTTTAATCATCGTTTCGTGTGGAGAGGATCCATATGAATCACTAACTAAATACTCTTAAGTAAGTACTGTTAAATATTTTTTACCAAATAATCTCAATTACCAACAACAAAATGAAGCCCCTAAAACTAAGATTATCAATTGGTGCCCTTGCCGTGGAACAGTGGCCATTAGGTGGTTTAACTAATGATTTCCTAGTAAATGATTGGTTGACGCCAATCATTAAGTCTACTAATGATTTGCTTGCACCAATCATCATGGAATGCTCTCATTTATGGCTGTTTAACAAATTGAATGGCGACATCTGGCGGCGTAGAATTAAAAAAATAAAATACTTTGAAAATTAATATTAAATCAAATAAAATCCCAAATATTACATATAATTATATATTTTGACTTAAAAAAATCATATCTTTCGAAATAAGATGTCAAAAAGTTCCAAAAAGCATAGTTTGCCAAAATAATTATACTTGTTTAGAATCTATTGTCAGAAATATCTAAAATAATATACATAAATATATAGAAAATTCATAAATACATTCTAAAAATTGATTTAATTGTTTTAAGTTTGATAACAGACAAATATTTGTATTTTAATGCAGATAAACATGTAAAGATGATCATATAAGGTGCTAAAAAATCCATGTTATTAGACCACCTAACTTTAATAATTGCTAGTCCCTAAGCAATGGCATTTAAAATCTCTTGGTTGATCCATTCAGCTTATAGTTCTAACAACATGAGCTTGAAATAATTATGATATCAATTACACCTCTAAGTGTGATTATGAACATGTAAAGCTAGAATGCATATGAGAGACTCCCTTATGATTTTGGAAAGAGTTGTTGGCCAAGAGGAGTGAAGCCTACTTCTCGTTGGGTACGATACTTTAATCTAGGTAATGCTTTCCCTCACTTTCTCTCATCACACACTCATGTATGATGGCTCCCACTACGTTTCCCCCCTCATGAGAGTAAGAGATAGTTAGTATTCACTTCTCATAAACACAAAATATCAATTGTGTATCAAGGAATGTACTGGATTAAGGTGGATGGTACGGCTGATACAATAGTGATCGATTGCGTGAACAGTATGGTGATATTGATAGAGACAAGATAATGGGAACGTAAGTAAGTGAAAAGATAAATGAAAAGTTTATGAAAAATGATCATTATGATAATGATGATATTGGGAGAGAAACAACGTAAGGCAAAGGCACTTACCGTATATCCATACTTTCCGCTAAGATCAGGGTGATTGCAAGTGTCGGTAAGCTCCGCCTCTTCTCTTATGCTTCATTCCACACACCCAACACTCCAAGAACACACTTGATGGATCTCAAACTTCACTATCTTTCAATCAGCAGACACAAGTACGAAACAAGTTCAAGATGAATTTCACAATGCTCTAGGCCTCTATTTATAGATCAAAGGGTATGGATAGAAAGAGGACATGAAGACGAAGTAGTGCTGAAAATCTCAGCTAGCTCGGAGTTGTAGCTCAAAAGTTATGGCTGTTTAAAATTGAAGAAATCCTAGCCTTAAAATTTTCTCTCTGATGTAATACGATTCCATCAGGATCGACGGTTCGTATCACAACACAATAAAGGTAATGAATTGATTTCAAAGTTTTGGTTAAGTGAAAATGAATATCGATAGAAAAACCCCGATGAGCAATATAAGACGGCTACGATTAGGGTGAACGGTCAATGAGTTCCCAATGATACAGAAATTGATCAAGATTAGACTCCCAATGACCCTTACGACCAATTTTAGACGGCTACGGTGTAAGGGGCGTTTGATGTCCCTGAATTGTTCCAAGCCTAGAGATCAGCGAGTAGTCATTTTACCACAAAGAAACCCTATCTCTCGACAAGTGGCTAGCCAATATCGATTCCGTCTTCGTCCTAGGCAGAAGAATTGATAGGGGAAGACTGCACTGCACTAAGTAATGATACTGAAATATGATGGGGGGGAAGACGAGAAGATACCTGATTGATGGAGTCCACTGCAAGATATTCACATATGGCGAGAGCAATGACGAAGATGAGGTATCGAGGAGGGCGTGACACTAGTGGAGAATAGCTGAAGTGCGGGGTGAAAGATCGTGGCGCTTGAGCGGTGGGAGGCTGGGCGCGGATACAGATTCAGGCCCACAGGTGATGGTGGTCACGGGCGCTCGGGGCACGACGGCACGGGTGCACAGGCGGGCGTGGGCGCACACACAGGCCGGGGATGCACAGGGTCACGGGCGCGCGAGCGCCGGCGTGCAGCGCCCTATCTTGGTCACGCGGGCATGCGGGGACGAGGGCACGCGGGCGCGAGCGTGCGGCACCCTGTCGTGGGGCGCGCGGGTGTGCGAGCACGCGGAGCGCGGGAGCGCGATGCACGGGCGCGCGTGGTGAGCAGGCGCGGGCTGGGCGCGATGGCACCTGCGCGCGGGCGCGGGGGGATGCGGTCACGCGCTACTAGAGCGCGCGGGCTCAGCGTAGGGCGCGGTCGCGCGGTGGAGCGGGGTGAGGATGGTGATAGCGCTGCCGGCGGCGGCAGTAGTGGACAGCGGCACATTAAGGATGGCGTGAGTAACCAAGAAACCTGATTCTTGGAGTCTAACCGATCTAGAATCCAAGCAAGGGAGGTGGATTCTTGAACCTGGGAAGATCTTGAGGCACGAATGAAGGATTTTTGATGGTGGAATTACTGGTGACGAGAGTTGACGATGACATGCTCCCAGAGTTATCTTGACGAGGAAGCGTTGACGACAACAACACCCCAAAATCTGCAAATCTTGGATCTTCAAGAAGCATCCTCGGAGTGATCAGGATGAAGAGGCGGCGACAACAACCAAGAGTTGCAAAGCTTGAATCTTTAAGAAATGGCCTCAGAGTGACCTTGGTGGCGATGACGTCAATGCAGCGACACCGGACACGTCACCACCATCATCTGAAGTCAACACGACTGCTGAAGACATGCCGCCATCGTCACCGTATCAAATCAACAAGCCAGCGTCAGGCACATCTCCACCCACTCACCCCTTCGCGCATCCTGACACGTCGCTAAAGGCAGATCCAGAACTGCCCCTTGACATGACACGAAACCATGCCACTCGTCGCGTTGCTTGTCTTTATTTTTATTTCTTTTAACTGTATTTTCTCTTTCCTCCAAGGCCTATATGTATAGGCCATTGTTTCAAGAAACACTTAGGCAGTCATTATTCAAGAATGGAGGATTCCCCAGCCTCCCCTATCCCGTCTCCTCCCAACCGCCGCCGCCGCCGCCATCATCATTATCGCCGGACTCCCTCCTGCTCTTCCCTCTCTTCTTCCTTCATCACCCCTCTCTCCCTCTCTCTCTCCCTCTCTCTCTCTCTCTCTCTCTCTCTCTCTCTCTCTCTCTCTCTCTCTCTCTCTCTCTCTCTCTCTCTCTCTCTCTCTCTCTCTCTGTGCCCTAGGGTTCGCCATGTGGCCCATGGCCCGCCTCAAGGGCTTCCAGTAGCTGCCAGCCAGCCACAACTGCCAGCGCTAGCGCGTGGGTCAAGGCCGCTCTCGCCGCCCCGCCTAGAACAGTCGCCAACGCCAGTGCCAGCGCAGCCCCTTGCTCAAGGCTGTCCGCACTTTCCTAGCGCCGCCCGCGCCGTCACAGCGCACGCGCCTGCGCAGGCCGCCGCTCTGGGCTGCCCACACCCCATGCCCTAGCGCTAGTGCAGGCCAGCGCACACCGGTGCCAGCGCACGCCAGCGCCCATCAGCACCCGTGCTTGCCGCGCGCCCAACCGCCAGTGCACACCGCGCGCCCGACCGCCCGCGCACGCCACGCGCCCGGCCACTTGCGCCTCCAGACGCGCTCGAAGCAACTTGCCGCGCGTCTGGACGCGCTCGAAGCTTCTTACCGCGGAGCATACCGTTTAGGTTTCGGGGCGCTACCCTGAACCCCGAAAGGGGGCATTTTCCCCCTTGACCCCCCCCCCGCCAACTGACAGCGTAGTTGGATCTGCGATACCCTGTCGAGGCGCACATCAATCGTCCCGCCAACGACGCCCCATGCCCAAGCACTCCGGCCGCTAAGCAACTAGGCTTAATCTCACCGTCACATTGTGAGGGCCTCTCAACGCCCGGAACGTCCATATATTTCATCTAGTGGGCCTTACAACGCCCGGATCGCCCAGTCACGTCACGACCCGAATTTCCCGCAGCCTCCGCACGCACCCTGGTGTAGAGGTACGCCTGAATTTGTTGTCGAGTGTTCTCCGTCCAGTATTCCTCGAGAATTCGTTCACCGCCGTCAGATTTGATTTTGAATATCTCTTTCTTTCCTCAAAATTCCCCCTTTCGTGAGATTTCTTGTTGACGTGAATTCGAGTATTGGATTTCGTACTTTGGCATCGTCGCGGTGGTTGAAGACAGTACTCCCACCCTCGACGAGGAACGGGGCTGCACCACCAGTATTTCATCAATTTTAAGTTTCAAATTTGATCGTGTGGATTCGATGGTCTGTTTAAACCAATCTATCCAAACCTGTCTGTATCCTCGCCCGTCGATATCCAACCTATCCCCACAGTCATCTTTCCCCTAGTTGTCGTGCATTAGATCTCGACAAGGTCGTGTGGTGGCGACTCACGGAGTGGTCTCGACGTGAGGAAGGGAGCAACCACGTTCCCACTATTCTCTCTAACTTCTTCCTAAGTCTCTCTAAACACTACGATAGAAATAAAACACGATTTTCAATTCATCAAAAGCCTTCCTTCACCTTATACAGGAGGGAAAGGTGCCAAGTGACGTCGTTAGAGGAGGAACTGCCGTGAGATGTGGTTCATCCTCTATTCAACGGTTACAAGAAAAAATGAAAGATAACATGGACAAGGCCCAAACACCGGCCCAGTCCGTAAAGTTTATAAATGAAAATACAACCAAACAAATGAAACACGAAATGAGATAGTACTTACGTACGGTACTTGAACCCCGGATGGCAAGCGTCGGCACGAGCAGCCCGGTGTGGTTGGACTCGTCCCATCCTGGCATCGTCTGGATGGCCCCCCATCCCTATCTCCTCGTCATTGTGATCATTTTATGTGACCAGTGAGAAGTCAAAGCACTACACATTCTGTACTTTTTTGTATTCCATGCAATGCGAGTCGTATTCCATGCCACATGCACCTAGGGAGAAGAAAAAGGACAAAAGAGAGATAAACAAGAAGAAAACAAATCGAAAGAAACATCAGTAAAAACTTTTCTCGAGTATGACACCGCGGTACGTAATCCTGCACCTCGACACCCTCTTCCTTTTTCTCTTTATATATATGTATTTTTTCATTTTAAATGCTTGGATGTGGTATAGCCACGCCATCCTGCGCAAACAACATGTGAGTTGATAATCCCAAATTTTGGTGTTTAAATAATGATTTTTAGATTTTGTTTATCTTATCAATGTGTGAGGATCTTGAGATTATTCAACAAATAAATTACCTCACTAACCTAGGATAAGTAAGGGTCGAACCACAAGGAGCAGGTATTTCAGTTTAAATTCTATTCAATTCAATCAATAATTATTTTTAGATAGATTTAAGATTTCAAGTTTTAAAATAAGAGTAAAGATTTAATTATCTTAAATTTGATTTTTTTTTATTTAAGATTTTATAATTCAAAGTTTAAATTCAAATCTCATATAGATCTGGACTTAGTCCAAGTCCAGATCTCTCTGAGACACGGCTATGTGCGGTGGGGTGCAGCGGCTGTGCAGCGGCGCGCGGTTGTGCGCTGCGCACGGATGTGCAGTGGCGCACGGCTGTACGCTGCGGCTGTGCAGCGGCCAGCGGCTGTGCGCTGCGCAGGTTCTGTGCGACAGCGCACAACTGCGCACAGCTAGCCTTGCACTCACACACAGAGATGAATAAAAGAGAAACAAGCTTAAGAAAGAATGTAAACAGATCTAGTTGGATAAGTTAGAAATCTGATTTTTCTAACCCAACTTAATCTGTCTCAAGAGTGATTCAACCACTGTATTCTAAGAAATCACACGTACCTTTGTGTCACGTTCCTTCACGGCTACGGAGTGTTTCTCTTCCTTAGAATCTTCTCAGCTTGGTTCTTCACTCAACTCAATTGCTCATCAATAATAGAGGGTCTATAGAATTTCGAACCAAACAACACTTCAACTTCTCAAAACGAAAAATTCTAGACAGCTCAAACATTGTTTTTGAGAAAGTATTTATAGGATTTCTTCTCTCTAAACTGCTTGGATCATTTGAATGGTCCAGCTTGGTTCATGATCGCCATTTGACTTGGTTCATGTTGATGCGTAACCGCCATTTGACTTTGTCCATTTTGATCTGTAACTGATATTTGACTTGGTCCAAGCGCCTTCCTTAATCCATGTGCATTATCTCCAACTAAGTATCTGTACTTATTTAAACAAAGATAAGATCTAATCCACTTGATTCATAGAATAGTGTGGGGTTAGTCAAAAGAAACATATATTGAATAGAAATACATAAAAAAACTCATCATTATCTATGCTTAAATGATGAAAAAATTATATTTATCATGAGTATATGCAGCAATCATCATGTAGCGAATGACAAAGCAATGTTTCCATAGTTAATGATTGATTCACACCAATCATTAAATCAACTAATGATTTGCTTGCACCAATCATCATAGAATGCTCTGATTTGTCACCGTTCAACAAATCGAATGTCGACACGTGGCGGTGAGAAATAAGAAAAAACTAAAAATGTGTTCCAATTTAATATTAAATCCCAAAAAGTGCAAAAAGATATATTTTGAATTGCAAAAATCATAGCTTTCGAACTTTAATGTCTAAAATTTCCAAAAAAGCATGTTCTGTCTAAAAAATTGTATTCTTTTAGAATCTATTATCAAACAAATCCAAACTAAGACACGTAAAATATGGAAAATTTAGAAATAGATTCTTAGAATAGGTTCGATTATTTTGAGCTTGATAACATGCAAATATAAGTAATTTTATGCAAATAAACATGTAAATATTATTATATGAGGCACTAAAAATGCATGAAATAACCCCCCCCCCAACCATCTGGAGTTGCCTTCGCTAGTCTTGGGGTCTTGCCCTTGTCGTGGCCTCTACCAAGGCTAGGTTTCAACCTTCTTTTCATACATTGACTGACTAGGGCTGAAGGTGCTTCACTGCGCTCTGGGCGCAGCCTGCTCCACTTCCCTGATTTCTCTTTCAGTTTTCCCATTATGTTGGGGCGGAGGGCTATTATAGTCTGTCTGTAATTTTGTATGCAGCCTTTATGTCCTAACATTGCATCATCTCTAGCTCTGACAGAGATGATAGAGAACTATGGAAAAAGTTATTTACATATTTTTTTGGAGTATCTGACATCCAAAAGTTGTTGAGCTCTCCTCTCACCATCCATGCAGTTATCGTATGGCAAGAAGTTCTCCTTTATCTCACATACAAATTATTCGAATGTACTTGGTGGTCAATCTATAGCACCTGACCATTGGTGCCAGCATAGCTCACCATCCTTTGTGAGGAAGCTGTTGGCTTGTAGGGCCTTCTTCTCCTTTGGAGTGTCATTGATTTCCAAATATCTTTCACAGTCATACAAGAAGTCGGCAACATCATCCTCCTTGCAGGCATTCTAGAACTTTGGCTCCGTAAGTTTGTAATGTGTCTCATAAGTAATCGTGCTTTTGCCTGAATTTTTTCTCATGGTCTAATGTTCACCGCTGACTACATCTTGATTTCTGTCTACTTGGATCTTCAAGCCCAAGAAAATCCTCTGCAATGGGCCATATCTAGCCAATAATGTTCTGCTTGTTGCATACTTCTTCAAGTGATTTGGAGTGCCTTATAGAGTCTATCTCTCCTCCAATGGGTTTAGAAACGCATACTAAAGAGGTCTGACAAGCAAAAAATTATAAAACCCTAACATAATATGTATAATGATAAAACCCTAACTTATCACCAATGATATTTGAATACCTTGATGTGTTGATTTTGCTTTTATAATAAAGTTTACAAAACCCTAACTTTATGTGTATAGTGGTAGGTATAGGTATCGTCCAAGGCAAGCTAGTATGGAATTCAATTAGTGATCTACTTCAATAAATGGACCATAATTACCATTTTTTAATCTTCAATGAAAATCAAATCACCCTAGTTAGATGAAGAATTTAAAAGGGTGGGTATAAGAGATGGGAAGAATTAAAGAAGTCAGGAGCACTAGATTGACTTGTTTGATCCAGTAAAAGGGATCAAAGGGGACACTAAAAGGGGACAAGAAGAAAGTATGATTTGGATTTAGTTTGTTTTGGGGGATTTGGTATCAGAAATTACTAACTATTAAACCATAAAGGCAATCTAATATCTCAAAGAAATTAATTTTTCTACATAATTTTTTCCTTAATGTGCAAATGGAATAGCTAGATTAATCTCATAATTTCTCCTCTCAATCATACCATTGGCTTGTACATTCTGCTCAACCCAAGCAATTTAGAAATGCAGACAAAGATTGAGAAGAATAATAAAAAATACAATCATATAGAAATGATGTCGGACGTCATCTAGGACATCGTCCAGTCGGCACCGAGTATGATGGCTCGATACCGATAAAGGATGGTGGTATCAAACATTGACAGTATCGTCGTCCAACGGATAAACCCTAAAGGGTTGATGTGACTACGATGCAATAAAAGAATGTCCTACATATCGTATGTGCAGGCTCCGACTCGAGGGAGGTGCCAAGCTCCAAGCTTGGATGGGGTCGTCGGGTGACGACGATGGTGGCCTCTCGAGCCTCGTGAGAGCAACGAAGGTATCTACGACTGAATGGAGTCAACCCGTAGGGCTCGCACGTAACGAACGATCTCATCCATAGTGGTACGACACTCAAGTATGTTGTAGCTTCTCTCAAAACCTCTCTCACCTACCTAGCCCCAGCGCGGTGGAGTCAAGACAAAATTATACTGCAAGAGATAGTTAAACGAGTGATGGGAGAGGACGGTGCACCTCATCAGTGTGTGACTCATGGTGCAAAATTTGGCAATTATCGGCGATCGTTGGAGCGGGTGCCACAGAGAGGTGCCATAGAGCTAACAGCGGCTCGACACGCGAAGGTGATGCCAGAGAACTGGTTAAAAGGGGGGGGGAGAGAGAAGATGGCGGAGCGTCCATAGAGGTGATGCGGCTCGAGCAACTCTGCGGGACCCATTGCAGCTAACGAACACTAGTTAGCTCGGGCGAGTCAAATAGCAGGTGCGAGCGGCAATGACCCTCCACTTGCAGGGTGGAGAATCCTGGCTACGTCCAGTAACTGGATGTAGGTCAAACCGTCACGGGATGGCAGGTTCTAGGAACAGGACCGTTACTTCAGCGCCATGAGTCTAGTGAGAAACTCTCGGTCTAGGGGCTCGTCTGAGGTCGGTCCTCATCAGGTGAAACCTCGACCAAGGCCCCCTCTAGTCGGTTGCTCATGACCGAAGCGGGTACCCTAGTCAAGGGAATTTGACGACCTAGGGAACTCGAGCTGATTGGTTTTGGGTTCACCACAATGGACCCGGTCAAGAGGATGTGGTCAATAGAGCACACGGCTGATTGATCCCGATCGCCTGGCTTCACGTTCAGGGCATCCCCATTGGTTGACTCTCGTATAGTGGAGTTCACGATTGGGAGGGCCTTCGCACCGAGCAAAGTCCCGACCGAATGTACCTGATCTGGCAAATTAGCGACAATGATGAACCACCAGCTGAGAGAACTCCCCGTTGACTAGTTCCCATGCGGTGGACTTCACAATCGGGAGGGTCTCCTGATCAAGTTAAATCCTGGCCAATTGGACCAGATATGGCGAATTAGCAACCAAGGTGAACCCCTGGCCGAGAGAATTCGCATTCAAGTGACTCTCAATTAGCTGAGTTTATGAATTAGGTGACATGCGGAATTCCCAGACAATGGTGGTTCCTGGAGTCGCTCTGAATTCCTGGACCTCCCATTGCTTGGAAAAGTCACTCTTGTAGCTTCCTCAGACTAAGGAAAGATCCTATTCGGTTCTCAAATTATCAACGTCGCAAATCAAGGCGACAGAGCTTGCTCATTGACCGGCGGGTGCCAGTAGGACGGCCATTCTTGTTGCGATATGGGGACGATGATTCTCTCTAGGAAGAGGGGTCTAAGGTGGAGCATTGGGGATGGATGGGGGGGAGGTTGATGGATCTTCCCCCTTTTTCCTTCTGACAATGCCCTTTTACCTGGCAATTGAACGGGCTCCTCTCCTCCCCCCCCCCTTTGTTGATTTTCTCTCAATGGAGGGGGTGAGACCAAAGACACTAACACAATATTCTTCTTCGTTAATTCCTGGTCTCCCAATTTAGGGCACCCCTTCTTCCCGTATAAAGGGGTCAAGTCAAATGGGCCCCGAAATGGGTCAACAAAGGAACGGGGGGGGGAGAGAGAGAGGGGGGGGGGAGGGAATAGGTATTAGGGGGGTCCTTACATAAATGGGCTCCCCCATTGCAAAATGAAACAAAATCAAAACATAAGAAGGAAAAAAGGGGCAGGCAAAGACTAGGGGCCCTTCCCATGATGGCAACGATGGACGTACGGGGCACATCTCAGATGTGATGAAAACACAGCGATGAGACCAAGAAAACACAAAACACGAGAAAATAACTATGAAAAACAATAATTTAGCATCTTTCACCTGACTTTCGATGATGGTGGCCAGTGGCGCAGACGGCGTCGTTAGTGATCCTTGATAGCATGCGCCATCAATCCTCTCTGGGTTGGAAGAACTCAGCTCCGTCGAGTTGGGGTAGCTGGCGGCAGCGTCTGACGAGGGCCTGGTCGTCGCTGGCGTAGGTCGCGCTCTGTGGTGATTGGGTCATCCACACCTACACATAGGAGCCTTCGCAATACCCTATCCCCTGCATCGTTAAGTACCCCCAGCAGTATACGATCGACTTACTTGTGCCAATCGGGCGAGATTGAAGAGGTTTAGAAAGGCCAGTATGGAGGGGAGAGAAGGGGCTTGGTATGGGATCATGCCCGCCACATTAGACATGGAGCTGATCCCCCATGGAAGGAGTTCAATGACGTAGGCATTGATAAACTCAAATAAGGGTTGTCATTTCCATGCATTATTCATCTTAAATCTCCTAACAGTAAGTACAACATTGCCAAAAATGCTTATTTTGCATAGTAATGAGATCATGCCTTTTCACTTTCCCAAAGATTAAAAAGCTTACATTTTGTACTTAATTAATGTTTCCATAAATCCTTTGACATGCATTTCACAAGTTACACAGTTTGGGATTAACTTATAGGAGGATTTGAGGGATATTTCTAACCCCCACTTGACTCATTGAGTCAAGTGGGATATGAATCTAACGAATTCCCTAGTGTGTTGACTCTTCAGGTCAAGGTTGACTTTTGATGGTCATAAAATTACAAAATTTTATGGGGAAGACAAGACAGAAGTCTTGAGGCTTGGGACAAATTTCAAGTCAAAAGGAGCAATCAGGAAAAAGATGCATGCTAACCAGCGCAGTTGACTCAATCGATAGGCTTGGTATAAAGGAGCTTGAAGGAGACCTTCTAGAACGTCCTTGGAGGCTTCCAGGTTGATCAAGGCACATGAGGGTGACTCCAGCTGGCAGATCCTGGTTGGAGGAGAGCCCAGGGTCGAGATCCAGCCCAGGATCCATGAGGTGGAACGCATCCACCCATCCATCCCAGCCCAAATCCAAGGGCTAGAGATGACTTGTAACTAACTCTAACCGACTTGTTCTTTTCCCTCCAAATTCAACCTGGAGGGAAAGAATCTGGTTGGTTGGGGTCTGATCACCTGGATTGATGCCTCAAGAACTCAATCCTGGACGTTCATCCATAATCCAACCACCAAGAATGGCTGAAACTAACACATGTACCCCTATAAAAGGGACCCCCTCACCCTCCTTGAGGGCATCCAAGAATTGAGTATTGCTTTGTTCACTTTCCTTCTTTCTTGAGCTTGTTCCTGGGTTCATCTTCATTCAGAAGGTGCAAGGAGTCTTCTAGAAGCGTCCTGGATCCTGAAGCCAGTTGGTAAGGAGCTGGTGCAACAACCTTGGGCCCTTTGGGGTGTGACAAAAAGGTTACGTGCTTCTTCTCACCCCATCTCCTTTTAGAATTCTCTTAAGCTTCTTGCTATCCTTAGACAGATAGCCAACGTCTCAAGCTTTCCAATGCCTACTCACACGTGTCAAACTGATATCTGGAACTCCAGATATCGTTGTTTTGGTCCACGACACGTGAGAGGACCTCCGCGCGCATGACCAGCGGCGGAGCGGCGAAGCCCAGCGCACAAACAGTGGCAGAAACGCCCAAGCTTGTGCGCTATCTTTCTCTTCCTCTCCTTTTCTCACTCAATTAAATTCAGAATTTTTTATCTCTCTCTAGAGACAATAAACAATTCTGAAAAAATTCTCAAAAATCATTCTCAATCTAAACTTTCTATGAAATTTTTTTTACACTTGGTAAAATTCATATTGTCCTTATTAATTGAACATTAACCTTCCTAATCAGTAAAAACATTACAAAAAAGGTTTATATGAATTTTTGAACGTGCAATACTAATTGAAATTCATCCTAACTAGCTACCTATAAAATTGATTGAGAATTTTTACTAAAATACTACTAGTAAGGAAATAAAATTGTTGATTGGTACTTAACTATCCTTACAAACGACTTAAGATCAAATTTTACCCCTTAGTTTGGACAATTCAAATGGCACCGTTGCCGAGGAGCAACGCGTAATTTGTTGGATTGAGTTTTAATTGGTTTTACTATCTTTCTGGTTTTACTATCTTTCTTCAATTGGGTTGATGCATTGTCGAGGTGGGGTTGGGTCACAGTCGTGGTCATCCCAGTGTCGGGGATGACCATCGTGTAGTGCACAAATGTTGGGCATTGCGCATGGCGGGTACCAGGGAACCTCATCAGGTTCCTCATACCGGCGGAGGTGGGGCCGGACATAGTCATCATGGCGGGCGAGTGAATCGGTGTTGTGTCTACGTTTGTGGGGCGAGACATTCACGGCGGCCTAGTGGGTGGGCATCATACTCACGATCATAGTGCCAGACATATTCATTTCGGCGGACCGGTGGGTCAGCGTCATACTCACGATCATAGTGCCAGACGTATTCATTTTCGTGAGCCAGTCGGTCAGCCTCGTATCCTTGACAGTCGCACCAGACGTGTTCATCTCGACGGACCGGTGGGTCAGTCGTGTAACCACGGTCGTCGTGCCGGGCATAGTCATCTCGGCGGGCCGGTAGGTTGGCCTCTTGTTCTCGACTGTGGGGCCGAACGAGTCCTTCATGGCGGGCCAGTAGGCCGGCCGGGTAAGCATGATCGTCGTGTAGGACGTAGTCGTCCTGATGGGTGGGTAAGTCGGCCTCGTACCCTCAATCATGGTGCTGGATGTGTTTGTCTTGGCAGGGCGCTAGGTCGGTGACGTGACCCTGATCAGCGTGCCATACGTAGTAGTCTCGGCGGGCCGGTAGGACGGCCTCAGGTCTTTGATCAGCTGAACGAGCTTATTTGTCTCAACGGACTCGTAAGTAAGCCTCGTACCCACTATCAGAGTCATCATGTAGGTATCGTCTATCCCCGGCACAGTCGCACCTAATAGTTGATCCAGGATGAAGCTCCTCTATGGCTGGCAGCTATGATATAATCACCTTCATAATGACCTCCTCCTCTCAAAATTTGGCTTTTATACTTAGGTCAAATGGAAACAATTACCAATTTATCGCTAATCAGTATAGAATTTGTATCCACCAATGTATGGTTGTTCTAAATGTATAAATAGAAAGAGGAGGTCGAGACGAGCAAATCCATAATAAAACATCTCAACCAGACTTAAGGATCAAAGTTAATAATAAACAAAAATTGACCAATCTAAGCCGTTTGATCAATTTTCATTTATTTACCTTAGTTTATCCTCTACATGCAATGATGTGTCGATGGCGGATAGGCTGGACAAATTTCACTTCATTTTTTGCATTGATTCTCTGAGTGCCACGTACTCCTTGACAGCAATAAAAATAAAGAAAGAAAAGGTCAAAAAAACTCCAAAGTGCATTTACAACGAACTTGACAAGGCGTTTTCATACCTTGGTGCAATCAAAAAGAGCCATGTGACCGCTCGTGCATGTGCTTTGTATGCACCACTTTAGTGGTGAACTTACCGCCCAACAGAATATCCCTTGGACACTGTCCAATTCTCAGCCATCGGCCAACATTCAACAACGTGGCTAACCCAAAATTCCCTTTGGTTTTTTTGCAGTTAAGTTATTCCTATGAACTGTATGTGCAGTTTGAGGGTGCCCAAAAGTATTTAAGTTTACGCCCATCTGCATTCTCCCTCCTTTTTTCATGAAAAAATTAAAAAAATGTTGATTAATTGCAATAAAACCCTATAACTGTTTTAATAGAATCTTTACGACTGCATACGCAACCGCGAGCTATTTTTAAAGGGATAATTGCAAAACAAATCAAGAAAAACTCCTTCAACTTTAGAAATGGCTTTAAAACCCATATTCATTTTATAAATATATAATTTTCCTATTTAGAAATTCATTTCTTCGTTGAATAAATTCCTTAAATTCCAATAAAATTTCAGAAAATAATAGAAAACTTAATAATTTGTCCCCATCTTTTTGATAACAGGTCCATCCCTAGCTTTGGATCTCAAATGAGGATGGACCCGTCATCCAAAACTCGGCACTCGATGAAAAGTCCATCCCATCTTGATTTGAGTTTTCCTGAAAAAAGCTAAAGTCGAGAATTATAAAGCCAAACTTTTTGGTCACGGTCGAAAACTTTCCTGTGAATATATTGATCATGGAATGCCTTCATTTTTGCCTTGCGGATATTCTTGTACACTTCATCCCGCAACTCCTCGAAATCTTGTAGCTACAAGAGACAGTGTTCACTTGCATCGTCTAGAGATAGTTTAATTTTCTTGATAGCCCATAAAGCCTTATGTTCTATTTCAAATGTAAGATGGCAGGCTTTTCCAATGACTAACCTGTGTGTCAACATCCCTAAGGGTGTTTTATATGCTGTCCGATATGTACAGAACAAATTCTTCAGAGATTTGATAAGATGGTATGACCATTCCTTTCCAGTAGGGCTGATGATCTTTTTCAACATTTTGTTCTCTCTAGAGTTGAAACTTCTACTTGGTACTTGACTTGACAGTGATAGGGAGTTTAAGTCGATTGTGGTTGCCATACCATCTTATCAAATCTCTGAAGAATTTGTTATTGAAATGAGTTCCACCATCACTAATACTAGCTCAGGGGCATCCAAACCTGGAAAATATATGATCTGGAAAATATATGATGTTTGACAAATTGTATAAATACTTTATGATCATTTTTTCCCGTTGGTGTCACTTCCACCCACCTAGAGACATAACTAACCCCAACCAAAATATACTCATATTCAAAAGATGGTGGAAAGGGTCCCACAAAATCTGATGGCGAGGACGCCAACACTTCAACATCGAATGCGTCACCACGGTCAACCGGAGTCAACATGCCCGCTATGGACCACGGTCAACCGGAGTCAACCGAAGTCAACATGCCACAACCGTCGACAAGCACGTCTCCACCCACGCACATCCCTACGCGCGTCATGACACGACGCCAGAGGCAGATCCACAACTGCCCTTTGGCGTGACACGGCGCACGTCTTTATTTTCTCGTCTTTATTTTCTCATCATTTTTTCTTTCCTCCAAGGCCTATATATAGGCCATTGTTTTCAAGAAACATTAGGCAATCATAATTCAAGAATCGAGTTTTTGTTTAACTCTTCTTGGAGGATTGCCCAGCCTCCCCTATCTTCCACCTTCCAAACCCTAGTCGCCATCGCCGCCGCCGCTGCCGCTGCCCCCACTGCCGCGGCCTTGCGACGTCGGCCTCCCCTCTCCTCTCTCTTTCTCTTCTCTCTCTTTCTCTCCATTTTCTCTCTCTCTCTCTCTCTCTCTCTCTCTCTCTCTCTCTCTCTCTCTCTCTCTCTCTCTCTCTCTCTCTCTCTCTCTCTCTCTCTCTCTCTCTCTCTCTCTCTCTCTCTCTCTCTCTCTCTCTCTCTCTCTCTCTCTCTCTCTCTCTCTCTCTCTCTCTCTCTCTCTCTCTCTCTCTCTCTCTCTCTCTCTCTCTCTCTCTCTCTCTCTCTCTCTCTCTCTCTCTCTCTCTCTCTCTCTCTCTCTCTCTCTCTCTCTCTCTCTCTCTCTTGACGCTTGACGCTTGACGCTGATGCCCACGACAACCGCACTAAACCACGGCCGTTCAATGCCTGGAACGTCCAGCCTCATCCTCGTCCAGTGGGCCGCTCAACGCCCGGATTCGCCCAGCCTCGTCACGTTCAGGATTGCTCGCAACCTCTTCACGCACTGCGGTGCTGAGGTACGCCTGAACTCTTTGGTGTCAACGTGTTCTCCGTTCAGTGTTTTCACGGGAAGTTTCCACCGCCGTCGGAATCTGAATTGGTTTGGATTCTCTGCTTCTTCAACCTACCTCTCGATTGTTTCCTCGCGACGCGAATTCGACGTATTGATTTCAGTGCTTAGGCATCGTCGCGGTGGGGGAAGACTGTACTCTCGCCCTCGATAAGGGTCGGAGCTGCACCACCAGATTTTCATTGGTTTTAAAGTCCGGATCCGACCGTGAATTTTTGTGGATTTTTTTATCCCTCACGCCTATCCTACCCCTAGTCCTGTCGTCCCGCCCTTCCTCGCCTACCCCGTAGTCGTCCTACGTCAAAATCAATTTTTAAAAAATCAAATAATTCAACTTCGAGAATGGGTTGGAGAGGCATTTCATCTTTTCTATCCAAATTCACTACTGCTTGGCAGCAAATGCATCCCTTACAAAGTGCATATACATCCTGATGAAGATGCGACCAATAAAATCCACATTATAACACCTTAAATGTTATAATCATGAAGGAGTAGTGTGCCCCGCACAAAGATGAGTGACAAGACTCCAAGATTCTCCATTGTTCTTCTTCTGGTATACACTGTCTAAAAAATTTATCAACTCCAAATCTGAATAATTCAGGTTCATCCCGATCATAATACTTCAGGGCCTTGAAAAAGAAATTTCCGATCATCATAATCCCAATTATTAGGTAGTTGACCAGTAACTAAATAATTTACTATGTGTGCATACCAAGGTAATTTCTTTGTGTTTATTAATAGCATTTGCTCATCGGGGAGGGAATATAATAAGGTAATGGTAGAAGGCATTGATAATAGGGAGAGGTGATCTGCTGCCCCATTATCCACTCCTCACATATCTTTAACTTCAAGGTAAACTCTTGCATCAGTAAAATCCACCTCATAAATCTAGGTTTGGTTTATTTCTTGCTTAACAAATGTTTAGGAGCAGCATGATCTGAAAAAATTGTAATCTTGCTTCCTATAAGGTAATACCAAAATTCATCTAAAGCAGCAACAATTGCAAGTAATTCGTTTTTCGTAGTAGAGTAATTTATCTAGGCGCTGTTCAGAATCTTACTTGTGTAATATAGAGATGTAGGTTTCTTGTATTTGCATTGTCACAAAACTGCTTCCGCTGCATAATCTGAAGCATCACAAAAGATTTTAAAGGGAAGAATCCAATTTGGAGCTTGTAAGATAGGATCCGTCACTAATGCCTGCTTAATTAAATTAGAAGCCAACTTGCATTCATAGTTAAAAATGATTTATTTGTCTTTAGGAAGAAGTAAAGTTAGGTGTTTAGCCACTTTGGGCAAACTCTTTGATGAAACGAAGATCAAATCCAGCATGGCTCAAGAAGCCTCTAAGCTGCTTTAGGGTAGTGGGCAGTGGAAGTTCCTTGATGATCTCAATCTTTGCTTTGCCGGCTGCCAGCCCCTCCTTGCTGATCTGGTGGCCTAGAACGACCCCTCTGTGCACCGTTAAGGGGATTACTCCCATCTGACCACTAACTTGTTTTCCTCGTGAATCTGAAATACCTTCTCCAAGTTAGATAAGCAACATTCAAATGGTTCTCCAAACACAGAAAAGTCATCCATGAAAACATCTATGCATGTACCAATAAGACCAAAAAACATAGCACTCATGCACCTTTGAAAAGTTGTAGGTGCATTACATAGTAAAAATGGCATTTTACCAAAAGCAAATGTTCCAAGGGGAAATGTGAATGTAGGCTTATCCTGATCATTATCATTATTTCCTATTTGGTTGTACCCTGAGTAACCATACAGAAAAAAATAAAAACTCTGCTCCGCTAACTTTTCAAGGATTAGATCAATAAAAGGCAAGGGGTAGTGATCTTTTTTGGTTGCTAAATTTAACTTCCTATAATCAACGCACACCCTCCAACTTGAAGCTATCCTAGTTTGGATCTCTTCCCATTGTGATTTTTCTGGACAATGATTATTGTATTTTTGGGCACTACATGAATTCGTTACTATCTAAAACATGGTAAATAAAACCCACTTTGAGCCACTTGGTGATCTCTTTGGAAACAACATCATGCAAATAGGGATTTAGGCGTCGCTGATGTTGTACTGATGACTTTGAACCACCTTAAATAGAAACTCTATGTTGACAAATATCAGGATTAATTCCTTTGGCCCATCCAATGGAACTCTTGTGTTTCAATAACACCTCTAAAAGATTAGACTCTTGCTAAATTGTAAGTGTAGATGAGATGATAAGTGGGTACATTTTGCTTGGACCTAAAAAGGCATATTTTATATTGAAAGGAAGTGGTTTCAACTCAAATTCCTATGTAGGCATAGATATCTGATCGTGCATGCTCGCACGCTCCTTTTCATTTCCTGCATCCTCTTCCTCTTCAAAACTACTATCCTCTACTGCCAACACATCATAAATACTATTTTCCATGGCTTTGCCATCATCCGCTTCATCACCTAAAGAAAAAGTATAGACATCCTCTTGGTTACTATCAAGACATTTCATCAATTGAGATATGGGTAGTTCATTCTCTTCTTTTCCCATTCTCAATTTAAGTTTTCCTTGATTCCAATCGGTGTTCATTCTTGGTATAACCAAAAAATGGGCTTCCCAATATAATAGGTGCATGATTAATTTTCTCTGTAATTTTCACATATATTAGTATAAAATCCACTGGAAGTGAACACTTCTCAACTTTCATAACTACATCCACTAACTTCCCTAATGGTCTTCTATTTGATCTATCCACCACTTGAATTCTAAATTCACTAGTTGCAATTTTGTGAAATTAAAAGTTTCAAATAACTCCTTAGGCATAGTATTGACACCTGCTCTCGAATCAAGCAAGGCTTAGGAAAATATTTTACCTCTAATTTCACATTTGATTACATGTGCTCGTGGAGCTTTGCGCTTTTGAGGTCATTCATTCAAAAAAATTGAACTATTGTTCTTTAAAAGTTTAATCCTCTTTTGCTTCCTAGGAGGTGTATAGAGGTTTTACACAAATTTAAAATTAGGGTTGTACTGTATTGCATCTAAAACAGGTATTTCAAGAGTGGCATCCTTCAAATATTCAAGAAGTGGGCTCTCTTTCAATTTTTCTTTTTTAGAGTTCAGAGCACTAGGTAAAGGAATAGGTGGACAGTAGGCTTGTGGGTTAGGTTCCTTTCAATGATTTGCCATTCCTACAATCTCCTCACTTTTTTCTTCTTCCTCTAGATTTCCCTCAACTTTGTTTTGTTTTTCTATTGCCCCATATGGATCGGGTAGTTCTCTCCCACTTCTAAGTTTGTACACCGCATTTATATCTCTTCCTTTATCATCCTCTAACATAGCATTCACATCATAGGTATGCTCACTATCTATGCTACACATATTATCAACATGAGGCAAATTACTAGGATTAACACAGGATTGGATAGGGATTTTACCTGGTCTTTCACCTACTTTGTAGAGTCATCATGAGTACATTGTGGTCCTCCACCGTGCATAATTGGTTGGCTCGGGTAATGCCCCTTCTCCGCCTTGAACTTGTTGATCTCTCGTCGATGTCTCTCCTCTATTTCTTCAATAATCTTGAGCATCCTCTTTTTGTCATATCAAAATTCTTCAATCACCTTGGTGAGAGTTGCATTTGTTGGATCTGAAAGTTTTATGTATGATTGATAATGTTGTTGTTGAGGTGGATGGTTCACTCTCGGTTAGAATTGTTGTGGCGGTGGGTGATTGTTATGGTTCCATCCCTGTCTTCCTAACTTTCCTGAAGGAACCCATTGAGCATTGTTCAGCTCCTGCCTACCTATTGCATTAAATTTTGAGATCATTGGGCAGACTTCTCCAGCATGGTCATCGCTCGAGCATATCTCACACCAATTTATTTGGCTACCCAAAGAAGGGTTGTGTGATCCTCCACTACTCTCCTCTTGCTATAAGGAAATCTTTCCCATGGCTTGTCCCATCATGACCCCAATCTATTTTTTCAATTTAAGCATGGTAATATGAAGTTCAACTCCTCAAATATACATAAATCTGCCTTTTCAAGGAGTGACCCTTACATGATTGAAAGCATCCAGGTGGTACGCAAACTTGTCTGACATTTTCTATCGGAGGGCCATAGTTAAATCTTCATACATATCCTTTTGCGCCTCCACGAGAAATATCAACTCTTCTCTTTTCAACATCACACAATAGGTCATAAAATTTTTGCACCAACTCCCATGTGAGACTGCCATGATATGGACATTTTCTTATGACCCGATCAATCTTTCCCAAGTTTCATTGAAAGTATCATTTCCTTGCTGAAAGTTCTATAAAATGAAAGTAACAATAAAACTTATTTTAGATGCTATTAATAATTTTTTTGCATTGATAACATTTTTATGATTTATTTCATTTTTTTAAGTAAAATTTTTTTTATTTAAACTGGCCAGTATTGGACCAGTTTTGGCGCTAACTGTTGGTAAGTAGCACAGGGCGCACGAATGACGTGCACCGCATGCAGCGCCGCATAAGCATATCAGAAGAAGAGTTTGCGCCTTCAGTGCGTGAGATGCACGTGCGAGATTTCATGTGTGTCGCGCACGAAATGGAGCCACGTAGAGGCAGAAACGCCCAATGGTGTTGTGTTGTATGCTCTACGTACAATGCAAATATGAAACAAGAAATTGTAAATGTGTTCTTGATCTGAAAAGGGAGAGAAGTCCCGAGCTCCCTCTCTGTCTCAAGAGCAGCCTGGGGTGCTTTTGGAGCTCAATTGGGACACAAGTTTTGACGATTTGGCGCCACATTCCACCCCAAAATCAATTATCAGTTTGGTGGAAATCGGATAGTTCGTTGCGCGAAATTCACCCTAATTGACTGGAAATCATTCTTTGGTACTTCTCGGTTTATTTTGAATTCATTCTGCTATCGATTACATGTTCAATTTTCACCGTTCTTCTTTAACTTCCCGATTATAATTCTCTTAATTCTGGAAGTTAGCCTGTTTTAGGGTAGATTAAGTTTGAATTGTGTAAGTTCAATAGATCTGAAGTTAATTTGAATGTTAATTCTACCCAATTTGATCCCAATTACATCAATTTTGCAAATCGTGTTCGCAATTTGCCAATCACGGTAGCAGTAAATTTCAACAAAAAAATTAAGTGATTAGTAACCACACAGTTGGGAAATTCATAGTTTCACAATCTACAAAGAAATTAGGTGAGGTCTCACTCAGTGCAAGCATCAGATCGCGTGAGTTAATGACTCGCCACCATGAATGGTGAGAATGGGTATTTCAACAAATATGAGATGAGTTGAGGTAGGATTGCAATTGCATCGATAAAAAGTTAGTAATCCTAATCTGAGGAAACAATAGTTAGATCTTACAAATCAATTTTAATAGAGTATTCATTAAATTGCCTAGAATCTAAGGCCAAATTCACTAGATAGGCCTCAAATTTAATTCATTTGAGTTAAGTTTTAAGCAAAAAAATTGCGAATATTGTCTTGTTAGGACTGAAACTTAATTCATCTGAATTAAGTTGTGGGGAAAATAATTGTGGAAAATTTGGAGAATCTAAGATGAAGTCAACAAACTCAATATATTTAGGGATTAATTAGTAATTCTTACCAAGAATTGCTAACTAATCATTAATATGAGTATCTGATGGCGAAGCCCTCAACGTATCTGCATTTTTTTCCCCTAGGTAGTTTAAATTTGCATCTTTCATAAGTTAGGGTTTCCCTTATTTTTCTCATAGGTCCTATATAAGGAACCCCTATGTACTAGAAAGACAGAGATTTTCCCTTTGAGAGAAACCAGTTTTTGGAAGAGAAGAAGAGAGGTCTGAGCGACCTCGAAGAAGGCGGCTCCGGCTGCCCGCGGCCCGAGCCCGCGCCGCCCGCACCACCCGTGTGCCGCCCGCGCGTGTCCCGCTCCACCCGCGTGCCGCCTACATACCCTGCGCGCGCCGCGCCGCCAGCGCTGCCTACGCGCGCCGCGCTCGAGCCGCGCTCCCGAAGTCGCGCGCTCTCCACCGCGTGCCCCCCGCGCGCGGTGCCCAACTGCCGCGCCGCGCACCGCCCCTCGCTGTGCCCGGTCGCGCCTCGCCGCACCGCCCCACGCCGCGCCCCCCCGCGTCACGCCTTGGCGCCCTGCCCCACGCCGTGCCTCGCCACGCCGCGCCCAGCCGCGCCGTGCCGCGCCCAGCCACGCCGCGCCACGCAGCCGCACCGCGCCACGCCCAGCCGCTAAGCCAGCCCGCGCCACCACGCGCCCAAGCTCAGCCAACCGGCCCAATGGGCCATTCGGCCTAATGGGCCGGCTCCAGCCGGCCAGGCCCACCAGGCCCAGCCCCAGTGACCGCGCCTCGAGGTGCCGTCCCCCACGCCCTGAGGTGCCATCTGCCCTAGCCGCCCCAGCCCGCATCGCGAGGCGTGGCTCCTTGGCCGCCTGGCACGCTTCCCGAGGCTACCAAGTCAGCCCTAGCCCCTTCTGGGCCACTACTATTGGGCCGCCACCAGCCCATATGGCCATTTGCGGCCCATCATACAGGGCCCTAGTGATAACACCCTAAATTCTGTCTTTATTTCATGTTATTAGCAAGATTTTATGCATTTAAAGAGCTTAAAATGGGGGTTGTTATCATATATTTACATGAAAATAGTGTTTTCAAGTGATTTCTGTTTTTTCCCTAATTTTCTGTTAATTCTATGAATTTTAAAGGATTTATTGAAGCTCAAAATAACTATTTTTGAATGAAAATGGCAAGTTTAATATTTCATTTCGACATTTATCAGCATGGGGATGAATCAGTGAATTTTCTAGAATTTCTAGAATTGTTTACGAATTTTTAGGACTTGTCTGAGATTTATTTGAAGAGGAAATGTATTTATTCTAAGGAAAAAAGGTATATTTATAAGAGAAAAAAATTATTTATATCATTTTCGAACTTTGAAGGGCCCTTTTGCAAAGTTTCGTTGCAAAAAGACCCTGAAAACAGCTCTCGGTCGCCACTACAGGCGTAAAGATGTAATTTAAAATAGTCCAGGGTTTTATTGCAAATGCTTTATTAATTTTTTTATTGTTTTTGAAAAATCAGGAGGAAAGAGAAAGCAAAAAGGGCATATACATGAATAGTTTTGGGCGGCGTCCATTCGCAGTTGCAAAATTTTTAGTGGGTTTTTTCCACAAAACCCACTGAAGTGCTTTTCGCGCGTCGACGTGGCGTAACGGTGGCCATCGGATGAGAATCCGATGGTACTCAATAACACGTTAGTGACGGAGGTAAGTGCACCGCCAGTGCGGCGCGTACAACACGCATGCACGGGCGGTGACGTGGCGCTTGCGGATTTGTCTGCGCAATGAGAACGGCATGTGCCACGTGCGTGCTCTATTGATACAACTATTTTTTTACCTTTCTCTTTCTATTTTTTCTTTTTCGCCAGGGGGTATGTGGCGCAACGAGGAAGCACCCGCCTAAGGAAGTTGAAACGCGCCGCCAATGAAATGGCGACACCTCAGCCTGCGGTTAGGAGAAATAAATAAATAAATAAATGAATTAATCCAATGGCTAACATTGGTCTAAATTCATTTATTCATAACTTTTAGTCCAGAACTCCGATTCAGATGATTTTTTTATGGATTTGCTTGTATTGATCCCCTCTTTCTATCTGTAATGGATCATTGAGATAAAACCTGTATCGATAGATATAAATTAATTACTAATTAGGGGTAAAATGGTAAGTTATTCCATTTTACCTAGGTATAAAAGCCGAATTTCGAGAAGAGGGGGTTATTCTTGATGGTTCTCTATCACAGCTACAAGACAGAGAGGAGCCCCAGCCTGGATCAACCTGTTTGGTACATTTCCCTTCCATTGTATTTGGATTTTGTGCATTTTGAATGAAATTAATTCAATTTCTTGTTTCTTCTTCTTGATTCTGATCTGAACTTCTAAATCGCTTGGCTTGAGCGGCATGTACAAGCCCTGATTAGGATTGAGAGGAGAATTTGAGGGATTTAACTCGGCATTCAACTGCATTCCCAAAGAAAAACTCTAAAAAAAATTAGATTTAATTTTTAGGAGATTAAATTACCCCCATTTCATTTCTGAATTATCAAACTTGCAAAACCAACCAAACCCAAATCAAAACTTCCCTCCCAACCTCTCTAATTGACCTCTTTGACCCTTTTATTTGGATCAAAGAAGCCAATTAAAGAGCTCCCTATTTCTTCTATTCATTTCATCTCTTCTACCCCCCCTTTCTAAACTTCTCTTCAAATTAGGGTGAGTTGATCCTCATTGAAGATCAAATTCACTCTAATTAGGGTTAAAGTACCAAGAAGATCATCAAATTGAATTCCTTACTAGCTTCCCTTGGACGACACTCGTACTTATCACTATACATCTTAAGTAGAGTTTTTATAAATTTTATTGCATAAGCCAAAATTCATAACGACAAGGGCTAAAAACTGTATAATTTCTAGCCCTATTTTTGGCTTATCACCTGGCCCACATACCATGGCCCAACGTCGTGGCCCGGCCCACGGCCAGCCTGCGACCCAGACCGGGTCACTAGTGACCCTAGCCACGGCCCAGCCGCGGCCCTAGCCGTGGCCCAGCCTGCGGCCCAGATCGCGGCCCAGCACGTGGCCCAGACCGCAGCCCGGTCATGGCCCAGCTGTGGGCCATTACGGCCGCTGCCACCGCCGCCGCCGCCGCCTCTGGCCACCAATGCCGCCACTGGCCGCCGCCGCCACCTCCGGCCACCGCCGCCACCGGTCACCGCCCTGCCTCGACCGCCGCCCTGCCTCCGACCGCCGCCTCTACCTCTGGCCACCGCCGCCACCCCCGGCCGCCGCCGCCATCTCCGGTCGCCGCCGCCGCCGCCGCCGCTCGTCACCGCCGCTCGTCGTTGCCTCTTGCTGCTGTCGCTCGACGCCTCCGCTGCCGCCGCTCGCCCCGCCCCCACCAGCCGCCGCCCATTGTCGCTTCCGACTGCCGCCCACCGCTGCCTTTCGAGGTCGCTGTCCGCCGTCGTCGTCGAGAGCACTGACAGCGTGACATCCGTCGCCGCTGCACTGTTCGCCGCCGTTCTGGTAGTCAGGCCCACAAGCGCCTCGACGACTATCCGTGGAGTGTCGACCGCGTGAAGATAGAGACACCCTTGAACCCGTGCAGGACCTTTCCGAGACACCCACCGAGAGCGGAACGTGCCGTCCAAGATTATCGTCCCCGAGCCGGAAGAACGGATCAGCACGCTCCCGCAGCAGGACGTCGACGACGTCCGTCCTGCATCAGTATCACTGCTAACAAAAATATCAGAGTTATATCTCTGATTAATTGAGAAAAGTTGAATTGGAAGAGTTTACAAGGGAAGTTGCAATGTATACACCCCTTCCATAACTTGAGTAAAAAAGTTCATATCTTATTAATTTAGAGGGCTAATCCCTACCCAGAGAAAAATTGAATTTTCCTACCGCCTCCCTAGGGTTCGACCCCTTACTTAAACACTAAGGGATAAACTACTTTTATTGATTAAGTTTAGAAACCCTTTAACTAATGACATATATAAAACATAATTTTTGAACATATCAGAGACCATGGATGAAAAATGCGATCTGGACTAGTGGACTTTCCACAAATTTGCATCGCATTCAGAATTCTTCGAATTCCTCAATGTAGTCACTGACCTTACACTTCCTGTGCTTAAGCTCCATCCATTTTAATAGAAGGCGAGTCATATACAACTTAAGAACATTCTTGTCTTTAAGACATCTAGACATTTGTTCCCTAGTTGGAGAAGGTTCTCCTTGGCGTCGGGCCGCTTCCTTCTCATTCTTCCAAAAGATTTTGGCTTGTCCGCCAAGCCAGGCTTTTGCATATAACACGCATAGATCATCATCCATGTCATACCGCTGGAAATAACTTTCCAGATTGGATTCCCAATCCATGTAATCCTTAGGGTTCCTCGACCCTTCATAGATGGGGACTTCCATCTGCACGCTCTTCTGGATCATTGCTCTATGAGCTTCATCACGACGATCTCTTTCATCATCCTTGTACTGACGTTGATTCAACGGTGGACGTCTCGCATCATGTGGCTCGTAGTAGTCGGTAAGCTTGGGTGTATGGGCCACGTTAGGAGCTCTCGATGGGGCATACTCTCCATACCCATGATGTGCAGGTTGCACGTAGGTTGGTGGTACCACTTGCTTGGCCACAAAGGCAGTCGACCCATAAGTGGGCGGTGGCCTGTAGCTGGTTTGAAGTGGAGGCCTAGCAATGAACTCCATCTGATACACCATTGACGGCATTGGTTGAGGCTCGTGAGCGTGATAAACTTCACACGGCGCATATGTCAGCACCAGCACATACTAAGGGGCATAGGTAGGGTTTACCAACAGCGCCGCGTATGGGTGAGGCGCAAAAGTAACAAACATTTGTTCCATTCAGAAATGAAGGTCTATTTGGACCTATCGGATAATTTTGCTCGGGAGGCGCAACGTATGGGTTAGTCCAGACCACTGGCAGTGGTATGACACCATATGGGTACGCTGAAACATCGTTCCCATGAACGGATAATGAATTTCTGCTTGGCAGAAGTTTGTCTCTGCTTGGTAGCTTTGACCTCTTGGTATCGTGGAGGACGATAGCGGTCCGGTGGCGGCGATCTTCGACGGTGACCTTCTCAATGCTGTTGGTGATGATAATGGTGTTGGTGCATGGGTGGTCCGTTGGGTCGTCTGATTTGAGGTGGTGCAGCTTCCCTTGCAGGCGGTGGCATGGGACTACTCATTGGAGCCTTGCCTGGTCAGCGGGGAACTTTGCCCGCCGATGAAACTCCTAAGTTTCCACTAGATGGCTGCCTAGTTAAAGGAGACAAAGTGAAAGAGATACGGACTTTGGACTGTGTAGGTGCGACCGGTCAAGATAACCCGCTAGGGGTTGAGGGGACCCGGGTTACGGTGTCCATAACAACTCGAGGAGGTACTTCAACCTCCATGTCCACAGGATGTTCGTCCTGAAAGTATTCAGAGTGTGGAGCTTCTAGTGGAAGTTCCACCACGTCAGGATCATATATGGGATCGTGTCTGATGTATTCCTCTTCTACAGTATTCCGTATTTGTGCCCTAGTCTGAACCATGTTATGGTCAACAGTTCTTGTTCTAGGTTCACTATGAGTTTTAATATGGAATGCAAATGACGTACAATTATGATGTTATGAATTTTGAAATATGAAATCCACAATGTCACTAGAAATTTGATTAAAAATATCCGACTGACCGTGTTAAGCGAGAGCAAACACAACCTGGCTCTGATACTAATATGATGTAATACATAGTCGGTCGGGATCGAACGGCATGTATTACAACACAGGGAGATGGTGTGTACGGACTATGCAAAATGATATAATGTAAATTTTAAGTTCAAATGACAAGTATGAAGAAAATAACTATTAAAGTCTAACGATCAATTAAATGGACAAAGTTCGATTGGAACACAATCGACTTCCCAATGTCCCTTTGAACCAATTCGACACTACAAGGTGAGGGGTAATTGTATTTACCCGTCGGTGTCCAATCCTCCTCATTAAACTACTAGTTATTAACCACAATTAAATATCTTATCTCTCACCAGGATGGGTTACGTTCAGTCTTTAAGGACAATCCTAACTCTCAGAGGCATGGATAACACTTCAACAAATACTTCAAGAAAATAATCGATCTACGAGTGAAGGAAAGATGGTAGAACATGAAAGGAGTTATATCCGTCGATGTCGCAGCAGAACCATGTGAGCAGATGTGAACAGTGGTGGGCGCACCAGCAGGGTGTGGTGTGTGGACAGGGCGCTGGCTTGCGCCAAGTGGAAGCATTAGGGCGCCGATGGGCGGCGGGCATGCGTGCTGGCGCGACAGTAGGTGTGTGTGCGGACAAGGGCGGCGCACGAATGAGCTTGGGCTCAGCGATGGGCAGACGCTGGGGGGTGCACGCGTGACGAGGCACTGTGCAGGGTGCACGGTGCGCGTGTGTGGAGGAGGGTGCGATGTGTGACGGCGGCGCAGTGCACGGTGCAAACAGCACGACACGCGCGTGAGGGATGCGGGCAGGGCGTGCAGCATGAAGGCGGAAAAGGGTCGCCGGGAGGGTGACCAGGCAGCAAGATCGTCCAAGAAATCGAGTAATCGCCGGTGTGGATGCCGACTGGAGCAATGGGTCGTGGGTGTGATGGTGTCTCAATGTATGGGGGATGGAGAGGCGCCTGCTACAGCAATGTCGTCATCGCTGAAACCAAGAAAACAACAACAAACATGAAATCTCCAAGAACTGGCTCAAGAATTTGCTCTTTGAGCATTTCTTGAAGTGATAACAAATCAGGATCATAGGTGATTCTTGATGGTGAAGTAGAATCAAACAGCAAATGGGAGAGCACTAGCGACATTCAACAGAGGCTCGATGTGGAGTGGTGGCCACAATCTTCCCACGAATCTACCCTCAGGGGCTATCTATCACTAGAAGAAGAAAACTAAGAAGAAACTCAAATTAATTTCCGTTCAAATTCTCTCTCAGGTTCCTCTTGGGCATGACGTCCTTTATATAGGGTCGAAGGCATGCCCATGTGGCCATAACTGGAGGGAACCATCTCTTGACAAGCGGGCCTCTCCAAATGACAAAAATAAAACAGCTCAAAAAGGATGAGGCCCAAAACACGATAGGCCTTGTCCACAATTTGAGACAAAATTACATTAAAAAATAAACAATAAAATATGAAGATGTGCTGCTGTGTCGTCGAGTAGAGTACTTGAACGACGAGTTGCGGACGTCGGCTCGAGCAGCTCGACAAGGCTGTTGACATCAGTCTGTGTTGGTGGTGAGATGGTCCCCCATCAACTATCCATGGCAAAGGGGTAAGTCACAATAAGACAAACTCCTGTATCTCAGAGAAGCCACATCGGCTTCCAAAAGTTTCTCACAAATAGAACATCGTGATTGGAAAGGAAATATGGAGGTTCATTAAACCTCCTTTCATGAATGTGATTCGCATCCATGAGGACGTGCTATATGGGTCTTAGCCCAAAAAGCATGGGTATCACCATCTCAGTTGTGAGGTCATTAATGTGCAGAAAGTCTCTAATGATATAAACCGGAACCATGGCTAAAATCGAGTCTAAGTCTAGATCGGTATTAAATCCAAGTTGCAACATGCCAAGGGCAGATGCTCTTCCGCAAGCCCTATCGGGAGTCAATAACTAAAGGTAACCAACGGTTCAACTAAGTCTACCACTACGGGTAGAGGCTCTTTTGGCTGCTCATTTGGGAATTCATCACTAGACTTTGCCATGAGTTCAGCTAGCTGGGGCATATTTGGAGAGGTAAACAGAAGTTTCTCCAAGCAGAGGAAACTCCTTCAGACAGTCTTTTGATAAATATTAACATCTCGTAGCATTGAGCTCTACTAGATCTAATTCAGTTGGTAAACTACCCCAAATGTTCTGCTGTGGCAGAGTCCCTTTCGGAGGTCATCACTAGGTTTGGCTTGGAGGGCATCTACGTATTGCTTGGTAGTGAAAGTAAATTGTAGCCTTGACAATGGCAGGATTCCTTATGGTGGGTTTACCATAAAAGTAACACTATGTGTAATATTGAGCTCAACTAGCTTAGGTGTGGCAAGGACACGAGCAACTGGTGGGGACTTAGTGGAAGTCCTGAACTTACGCGCATATGGTGCATTACGTGCACTTCTTGTAGTCCTCCTAATGGTCCTAGCATGAGGGGGTCTATGAGGAGGCTCTACAACATCATCATTATTCTCGTTGTGTGACAATCACAAATAGGAATCATCATATTGTGGACTGTAGTAGTCCTTATATTCTGCGGGGGCTCATCATAACGAGTTTCATACTCCAAAGCAATGTGAGAATGCTCGTATGTGGGCAGGGTTGTAAAAGTTGCCTGAAGCACATGTTGTGCCAGTGTAGCATACTGCTCAAAGGGTGTATGCGGCGTGAAGGATGCATATGGTGTAGACGCGGTAAGTGGTGGTGAGGGCGCCAAAGTCTGGTAATACCCCAAAGGTGGCGTAGAGTGTGCAGCTAGCGCATAAGGCGCGGGCAGCGTTGGTGGGTCATTCTGCCCATCAGGAACCAATGACGCATGTGAGGCATATGGAGTATGCATGGCTGATGGGTAGACATGCGGCAGCGGCATGTCAGGCGCAACATAGGCTTCTGGTTATGCGTAGGGCACGACAAGCACGAGAGATGTATGCAGGGTCAGGGGTGCGAGTGGGACCCCATAGGTGTGCACCACAGGGGGGATCCGCAGAGCATAAGGCCTCGATGCTACATGGGGGGATCCTTGCCCCTATGGGGCCGGGGCAACATAAAGGGCCGATGGTGGGTATTACCCACCCGAAAGCTGGGTATTTAACAAGAATTGGCTCGCAATGTAGTCCCTAGTGGTCGTAGGGTGGTCCTCTTGTCTGATGTCTTTCTTCCTGTTGGTGGAAGTCATCTTGTGGACAATCATTAGTATATCCATAGTAATCATTGTGCGAGCGTAGGGATCGTCCATGCAGTGATCGTCAAGGTAGTGATCATCAAGGTAGTGATCATCAAGGTAGTGATCATCAAGGTAACGATCGTCTTGACGTTGGTAGCGATCATCATCCTATTAGGGACAGTCGTCCTACTGACGGTAGCGTTCGTCTTGGTATAGATAAGGATTATCCTGGGGGTGGTCATCCTGGGGGTGGTCGTCTTGTGTAGCGATCATGCTATCGATGGTAACAACCATCTCACGATCGATATTGATCGTCCTTATGGCAATCATCCGGTTGGTGGTCATCCTCATAGCGATCATCCCGATAGCAATCATTTTGCTATGGATAGTGATCGTCCTAATGGCGGTCGCCCTTGTAGCAATCATCCGGGTAGCGATTATGATCACCTTGATGGCGCTCATCTTGGTAACAATCATCGTGGTAGTGATCTTGATTGTCCAAATGGTGATCATGATAGCGATCATCGTGCCGGCGGTAATGATCATCTCTCAATCGATAATAGTCGTCTGCCTTTCACGGCGGGCGTCTAGGCTGTGAGATGGTGGTAGAAAGATCATCCTACCTGTCGGGCTCGCTCTATAAGCACTAGTGGTAACCGGCTTGGGAGACTGATAGAACAAGGATGGTCATCGGCGTCGTTCTCCCCATCTCTCGGGTGTGCTTGAATCGCAGAAATATGATTCCCTATCTTCCTGCTAGGTGTCTAAGTGGAGGGATCATTCTCCATCCCCGAGCCAACGTGCAGTCCCCTTGAACACTATTATGTGTCTTAACCATCATCATATCAAGATATTAGTTAAATAGTAGGGGACTCCTACTAATAATGAGATTATGAGTATATGTATGAATGCACATGCTATGAATTTCAAGATATACAATGCTTGCGATTAAGTCCGAACACCAAAACAATTTGGCCAACGGTGCTAAGCCTAGACATAAGCACGATTGGCTCTGATACCAATATGATGTATTAGAGAGATCGTAAACTGGAAGCGCTTAACTCAAGCTTTGATATCAATATGTTGTATCAGATAGATCATGAACCAAAAGTGCTTAACTCAAGCTCTGGTACCAATATGATGTAACACAACGGTTGAGATCATTCGACTCATGTTACATTACAAAAGATCAAACACAAAACACAATATCATAATGAGAAAAATTGACAACACCAGACGAGTTATGACATATGCAAACTCCCAATGATCTATGTAATCGGCACGAGGGGACAACGTAGTAGGGGACAATATTCATCCAAAGGTGTCCACACTGTCGACGTGAACGAGCAGATCCAATATCGGCAAAGAAGATGATACCTTTGGGTTCAGACCGGGGTGTTCTTGACAGACACGACCGTCTGAGGGAGGCCAGAATTCTTTGGGTGAGAGGGAGGCTCGTGAAAGCCTCATATCCAATTGTGTAGAGTAATTATCATACACTTACAGTAGAAGATAGAATCCACAAGTGAACTGATCTCGGATGAAGTTGTCTACAACAATAACTTGATAAGCAGACAGTGCTTGATGAGGGTGGAGTTCATGACCTTCGGTTGATGCAATCGATAGGACCACAAGTAGTGTATTGGACCACTATTTGTTCTTTAAAACCATGCTTGGAACATTCGAAGCCATAGACGTCTGGCTATGGCCGCAAATAACAATGCTCAAGAGTCAACGAAGTACCAAACCTCCGGTGGGAGGACACGGCCCACGAAAGATACATAGAAGAGGGGTGTTGACTGAACCCCATCATTCCTCTCATGGTGATGGTAAGCTTGACTCTGGGTTCGGACGACGAAGGCAGTCTTCGGCTGTGAGTCCGTCCTGAGTGATGGCTAGAACATACCCATCTCGGTCAGTTCGTGCGCGTGGTCATCAAGATACTTTTAAGACCATACTCAAAACAAAAATTAGATGACAGGTCAAAGAATTGTTTCTTCATAGGCTAAAGTACTCATCATATTGGATATCGATGTTTGTCTCTTCACACAGGTAAGTTTTTTATATCTCGTCATGTTATTTTCTATGAAGATACTTCTCTTTTTTAAATTTACATATTAATACATCAATGCCAGGACTTCTTAGAAAGAGTCCACCTGATAGTTTCTATCACATTCATGTTCACCTTTCAGCCCAACCTCAGAATTATATATCTTATCATTATTCAGCAATTTTCAATTACTCTCATATTTCATCTTATTCCCTAAAATCAAATATGCAAACACCTATATCTGAGTCTCACTTAGCACGACCATCTGAAATTCTATCTTCACTTCGATCTCAGACTCCTACTTCTGCACAATATCTCCCAAAATCTTATTCACAAGTTTTAAATTCTTCTCCTATTTCTTCCTTTTCCAATCACAACATAAATTGTTTAAGTATCTTATCTTCTACTATTTCTCCAGAATCAAGTCAGCCCTTGACTGATGCGTCTACTACTTTAGATATAACACCAGAACCTGGTGTTAAACTAAAAGTAAAATAATTATCAGACATCTATCTATCAGATGAAACACATGTTTCAGCATCATCTGCTGTTCTGAATTCACCTACTTCTTCATTAGTAAAAATATTATCATCAAACATCATCTTCCTAGATGTTTTTACCCTTCTGTAAATTTTGTAGTAGAACCTACCTCATTTTCAATAGCCTCTAAAAATGAAAACTGGATGGATGCAATGCAATCTAAATACAAAGCACTTATTGAAAATCATACTTGGGTTTTAGTTCATAAAAATCCTAATTTAAATGTTACTAGTTAGAAATGGGTCTATAAACTCAAATATAATTCTAGTGGACAAATTTACTATTATAAAGCTTGTTTAATAGCAAACGGATGCAGACAGGAGAAAGGTTTTGATTATTTTGAAACCTTCAGTCCTGTAACTAAGCATACCACCATTCAATTATTATTATCTATTGCCATTAGTAAACGATGGAAAATTCATCAATTAGATATTTGTAATGCTTTTTTACATGGTAAACTTTCTGAAACCATCTAAATGGAAAAACCTCCTGGTTTTAAAATTTCAAAATATCCAAATCATATTTTTCAGCTAATAAAGTCTATTTATGGTTTGAAACAAGCACCTAGAGCTTGGTATACAAAATTAACAACTTTCCCTATTACTCTTGGATTTTCTGGCTCAAAAAATGATACTTCCTTATTCTATAAATGTGATCCTCCTACACCAGTTTTTATTCTTATTTATGTGGATGATATTCTAATAATGTTTCCTAAGCTATCTATTATCAATAAACTTCTCATAGATCTGAAAACTCAATTTGCAATTTAAGACCTTGGTCCTGCATATTTCTTTCTTGTTATTGAGCTTATTTAACTCAATAATGCATTTCTTCTTTCACAATCTAAATATATGTATTCTCTTTTAAAATGTGCCAATCTTGAACTTAGTAAACCATTGCCTACTTCATGTCCCTCAAGTAATTCTTCTATTTCATCATATTCTTCTGACTTATTAGATGATTCCACTTATAGAAGTTTAGTTGGCAATCTTTGATATCTTACTTTGACTTGTCCTGATATAGCTTTTGCTGTCAATAAAGCATGTCAAAAAATGCATTAACCCACTACTGATGATTGGAGAAGTCTAAAACATATTGATGTAGGACGATGTTGCTGACATCCTCCCGAGGGTACCGAGATGATGCTCAGGTACCAGGGTGATGGCGGACATTGTTGAAGATGTCGTCCGTCAGGTATGGATCTACGGAGATGCGACTACGTGATGCAAAGACTCCTAGGCAGATGTACATAAAGGGCTTGACTCATGGAATTCGCCAAGCTCTGAGCTCTGGGGTGAGAGACCGATGACGTTAACAGTAACCTCCTAACCCTCGTCAAAATGATGACGGTGTCTACGGCACTGAACAGACTGAGTCCATGGGTGCTCTCAAGTAACAAACGGGCCCGACCCATACCTAGGGAAAATGCTCGGTAGGTTCTCACGTGTTCGTTTATCTTGTCACATATTGTATCCCGAGCGCGGTGGAGTGCAATCAGAAGATATACAACAAAAGATAAATTAACTCGCTGGGCTATGGAACTAAGGAACCTCCTTGGTCGCATCATCCCGTTGTCAAAATATTCGTCGGTGCAGAAGGTGGTATCGGCAGGTTTGGCACAGTCGTGCAAGGGACGAGCATGGTGTTGATCGACTAGCGATGAAGACATGGCGCAAGAACTATGAAGGTGAGGAGGGGAAGGTGAGGCAAAGAGCGAGAGCCCACGAATTGACATGGTGGGCACCAACGCGACACCACATGGGCAGCTTATCCCGGTGAGGGCACACGGGCGACACGAGTGACACGTTGCAGCAGGCAGTGTGCGGGTGACTCATCGTAGTGGGCGGCAACAGGAAGAGCGGCAGTAGCATCGCGGCGGTGGCTGGCCATGATGTTAGGCAGCGACGATAAGCAGCGGCGGCATTGGTGAGCGGTGGAAATGGCATCGGGCCCTGCGGACAGTCAGCGAGCGGTGGCGGCGTCAGGCAGCAGTAGCAGCGGCAGTAGGTGGGCCGCGGCAGCAGCTGATGGGCGGTGGCAACAACAGCGGCAGCAGTAGCAGTGGCCACCGAGGTGCGGCAATGGCGGCGGTAGTAGACGGGCGGCGGCGGCGGCTGGCTGCCAGTGTTAAGCCTAAATTTGGTATGTAGAATGTGTTGTTAGTTTTACTTTTAGACGTACAATAAAATTTATAATGACCCTTACTATGTTTAGGGCCAGCAAGGGGTCAAACTACAGGGAGGCGCTCAGCAACAATTTTTATCCTATTTCTAATGAATTATTTCAATATTGCACTAATTTTGTATATAATAGGCATTAGTCATGTTTAATTTTACTTAATAAGTAATAAAAATTTTAGCAAAAGCTTAATTTTGATATTAATATTTTCGATCAAAGACAATATAGGTAGGATGATTTTTGTTCTGATGTCAATTTAATCGGATTACCAATATTCAAATCAAGAAAATTATGAAGCTAATTTTTGTGCATTCAAATGTGGGAAATAATAAGCAAGAAAGGGATTTTTCAAATTGGACTTGAAGATGGATGAATTTTTGATGAAATTTTTGGATTTAGATTTTTTATACATTTAATTGAACTTTCAAGCAATCAATTTATAAATCTAGTGAGATAAAGCAGACAAAGTAACCAAGAGAGAGAAAGTAGAGGAATTTGAGGGAAAATGAATTAAAGGTGAAATTCGACCCTAATCTAGGGATCTAAGATGCTAAATTTGATGAAAACCAATGTAGAACTAAGGATTAAAAGTCAGATCTTGAATCGAAATCAAAATGAAATGTGAATTTCATTTCAAATCAACTTCAAGGGCATGTACATTTTTCCCATACCATGGCGTTTTATAATCGTTCAAGAAGTTCAACAAGCAAATTAGAAACTTCCAATTTTCAATGATGAACCAAGATATGTCGACTTCCAAAGCATCACGTGTCCTTCCTGACCAATTCTTTGGGGAGAGCTTTCAAAAGTGAATTTCCCATCTTCTCGACCTCAATTTAAAAATGCAACAGTCTGGATTGTAGAGGGTGAAAAGATGCCCTCAAAATTTGGGCACGATCGGACGGCTAGATCTCAAGATATCGCAGATTTACTAGCGCTTAATCATGGCCCTTGGATCATTTTATCTCTCTTCAACACATTTAAATGTTGGCATTTTTTAATTGTATGACAGATTTTCCTTGTTTTCTTCGCCCTCAATCGCGTTCTGACATGTATTTGTTCCACAGGCCGTGATCATTTCAATAATGCTGCATTTATGCAGAGGAGAATGCATCACGTAGCCCTATTTTCAAAAAAACCATAGAAAGACAACGTCCCTTTTTGTTTAAAATTATTATACGCGGTTATCGATTGCTGCATGTAATTAATGCACGCTGCGAATTGATTCGGCATGTATTAAAAATGACAAATATTCCCCTTATACAAATGCACACAGAGATCGATTCTCCACGTGCATTTATTGCACAAAAAATTTAATAAACAAAAACTGACAAAAATTACATTTTCCTCGTCGCCCGCGCCACTTGTTTCTTTCGAAGAAATGATTTCCTCGTTATGGTATCACGCATTGTGATGCCATAATAAGCCAATAAAGCTCTTTTTTTCTTTTTTCTCTAATGCATCCACTTATTCACCTGAATTTCGGGCAAATGACGTGGATGCCACGAGAAATATATTAAATAAATAATTTTTAAAATTCTAAAAAAATACAAATATATTCTTTAAATTCTAAAAATTATCTCTTGGCTAAATAATAGTCACAAAATTATTAAAAATATGGTAAAAATTCCAGAAAAACTAATAAAACCCTTACCAACCTCTAGCAAAATATTTAATGCCCTGTAAAAAAATATTCAATGCACTGAGATTAATTACCATGTCAAAATATTTCAAAAATTAGAAACAATCATAAAATTAAAGTGCAAGTCATTTGTGTCCATTTATATATGATAACATGCAAATATGGCCAATAAAACACATATATGTAATGTAATATACATCAATTAACATTTTAATTTTCAAGTTATCAAGGGTGGCGGCCAGTGGTCGGCCAGTGGTCGGCAGCAACCAGTGGGCGGTGGCGACAGCGGCAACGGCGGGTGGCAGCCAATGGTCACCGGGAACCGGTGGGCAGTGGTGGCAGCTGCGAGCGACGGTAGTGGCGGCTGGCCGGTGGTGGCGGCAGCGGCGATGGCGGCAGCAGCGGCGGCAGCGATGGCACCAGTGGCCACGGGCAGGAGATGCAGGAAGATAGGACTGTAATTGATGCAGGATGGCAGGAGATGCTTGAAGATAGGACTGACCGAGTAGGCGGCTAAATTAACTAGGGTAGGATAAATCAGACCACAATTTGCACAATCAAATTCAGGGGTTAAATCTGGTGTAAATACTGATGGTGCAGACCCTTTCCTCGATCGAGGGCAGGATTACTGTCTTTCAACCACTGTGGTTAAAAACAAGCGACAATCTCAATAAATCGAATGGTCGATTTATTGAGATTCAAAGGCCTAATTGACTAATCGCAAGAAGATTCAAAAGCGAAATCAGCTAATCCAACGGCGGAGGAAAAACAGTCGAGGAACACTTGAGGAAGAACACCGACACCAAAGAGGGTAGAATTTACCTCAGCACTAGAGTCGTGCGACATGGCGATGCGGGTAATTCTTGACATGGGGACAGCAAGCAGGGAAGGGTGTGGAATTTGCAGAGTAGGAAGTGGGCAGGTCGCGGTGGTCACAGTCGGAGCAGAAGGGCTATGGAGTCGACAGAGCAGGGAGATGGGGGGCATGCACACGAAGGGCGCGGGTGGATGACCTGCGCGCTACAGACACGAGTGGGTGCCTTTGCGCGCAGAGTGTGTGGGTGGACAGCCTACACGTGGGGGGCACGGGCGGGCAGTCTGTGCTCGGTGGGTGTGGAAGCTGGCCTGCGCGGGGCGAACATGGGCGGCAGCCTGCACGCTGTGGGCGAGGGCAGTGGCCCTACGTGCGGTTGGTGTGGGTGGGCAGCCTACGTGTGACGGCACAAGCAGTAGGGCCTGTGCATGGCTAGCGCAGGCAGCAGCTGATGAGTCATTAATCATGATTGCAAACTGTCATTTCTTAAGGGTTAATGAAGTGATATAATGAAATGAGCATGCATTTTTATGTTAAATTCCATTTTCTGAAATTATTCATTCATTATGTAAAACGTCATGTTTTTAATGGAATTTTGTATCTCTGAAAAGAAAGCATAAATTTCATTAAATAAATTTAAATAAAATAAAATTAATAATAAAAAATAAATACAAATGCTAAAACTAAAAATGGGGTCCCTCAAGAACCGCCAAGGCGCGGCCAAGGCAGGCGCACCACAGGCGCCACCCGGAACTGAGCCAAGGCAACAGCCGCAAGTGGCACCAGCACCACAGGTGCAGCCCAGGCTGGTCCCCTACACAGCCCTAGAGGTAAGAGGAGTTTATTTCAATCCTACATTTTAAGAAATGTGGGATTTAGATACTCTTTTAGTTTTCAAAAGGAAGCAATATGGGATAGCTATAACAATTGATTTTCAATGAAGTGGGACGGGCCAGAGATCAGAAGAGAGTGATCGTGGCCCGTCGGGCCGATCTTATAAAGAAAATAAAAGCAAAACAGATCGGGATTCAAGCCAAACAGGCCTGAAGCCTGTGTTGATTTGGGTTTTTTTTTTAAATAACGACGTAATCTTGACCGTTGATCTTCTCGTAGAAGGTCGAATGCTCAAGATCATCTTTTAACCATTTTGTTTTCTTTTCTTTTCTTTTAGGTCGATAGCTCATCCTGAAGGCTAATGTGGGCGAGTCATAAAAGCCTAACGTGGCCCCATGGAGCAAGGTCCACCGTAAATAAAGAGGGTCCATGGCTATGATTTAATCATAACCGTTGATCCCTCTCAAAGAGAATCGGACAATGTTGAATCCAATTACAAACAATAATTGACGCACCATCCTAAGTATCTTTGTTTCTTTGCTTTTTAAGTCAATAGTTAATTCCAACTCAATTAGCCAATCCTTGTGGAGACGACCTTACTCAACCCTAAACAATTTTGAGTAAGTTTACAAAATAAAACTTTTTATTTGATCGAAGAAAAAATAACAACGATGACAAAATTAACACCCCATTTTTGCTCTGTCAGCAGCCTACGCGCTACGGGCACAAGCAGTGGCCCTACGCACAGCTGGTGCACGGAGCGGCCTAGGCGCGGCAGTGCGGGCAAGCGGGCTGCGCATGGCAGGCCAGGTCGGGAGGCCTGCGCACAGCAGGCCCGGCCGGCCAGCATGTGCGCTGCGGGCGCAGGCGGGTGAATGTGTGCACAGAGGGCACGGGAGGATGGCCTATGTGTGGTGGGCGCAGGCATGCAGTTTGTGCGCAGCGAGCGCAGGAGGCTGATGGTCTTCCCTTGATGGTGGCGATGGTGGCAGAAGACAGCGGCTCTGGCTCGGGAGGGACGACAACTAGGGCAAACTTTCTTTTTAGAAGAAGAAACATCAATTCCAAAATAAATTCACCAAGTATTTCTTACAACATTGGCCTATGTATAGGCCAAAGAGAAAATAAGATAATCTGTAATTCAAAACCTAATATCAATGAATGTTGGCAATGTGTAAACATGTCACGTCAAAGGACAGTTCTGAAGTTGGTGTTGGTGTTGGCGACGTGTCATGACGCAAGACGTCTCGTGTGAAGGTAGAGGCAATTTTGGTATTGGTGTGTTGTCGTGGTCGCCATCAATTCTCCCGAGGTTACAAGAACTCGACTCCATCGAGTTGCCATGAGGAAGCTCTAGTGGGACTAGCAGATCTGGGTGAAGGAGAGCCTAGTCCTCTTCTGCGATCCACATGTCGTCTTGTCGTAGGTTTGCCCTGCTAACGAACAAGAAATTTCTGCACCGTTCCACCCTCGATGAAGGTGATTACCTCATCTAGTATACCCTCGATGTTTTCATACCAACTGGAAGGTAATGTAGGAGTGGACAAGTCAAACTCGCTCACTCGAAAGTCCATATGTAAGGATGGGTCTTTTGACGAGAGGGGTGGGCCTTTATATCCAACAAAATCCAAAATATTGAAAGTGGCGCTTATCCCCCATGTAGAGGGTATTCCAACAACATAGGCATTTTCCCCAACTCGCTTAAGGATCGTGAACAGCCCGGCACTACGAGCGTGAAGTTTGGTAGCTCGCTTGGGAGAAAATCTCTCCAGCCTTACCCTCACCATCACAATGTCACCTTCATTATATTCACGAAAACAACAGTGCAATTCTGCGGTCTGTTTATATGATGCATTACTACGCCTGATGCGACAATGAATGTCCTCATGCAGACTTCTAATATGATTAGCAAATGACTCACCATATTTTGAGAATCTAGCTTGCCGGCAAAATGGGAATTAAATTGGTAGGTTTTCGAGGGGGTGACCATGAAAATTTTCAAAAGGATTCATGCCAATGGTGTGATTATTGGATGCATTGTAGGAAAACTCGGCGTGCAGAATGACACAATCCCAAGCTTTAAGATTATCCCCTATCAATGATCATAATAGATTACCTAGTCTTCTATTAACTATTGCGGTTCAACCGCCAGTTTGGGGATGAATAGCAGTAGAGAATTTGAGGTTAGTTCCAAATAGGTGCCAAAGGGTTTTCCAAAAATAACTAGTGAACCGGACATCTCTATCTGATACTATAATTTTTGGAAGACCATATAGGCGGACAATTTTATTAAAATAGATTTGGGTCACACGTGAAGCGTCAGAAGTTTTGGAACAAACAATAAAATGGGCCATTGTTGAAAAGTGATCGACAACTACCAGGATGGAATATGAGTGCAGGGAAGTCCTAGAACAAAGTCGATGCTCACGTCATCCCAAGGTTTATGAGGGACCGGGAGGGAAGTATAGAGACCCCTATTCTGTCTTACCTGCTTAGCGAGGGCACACACACACAACATTGAGATATAATATTTTCTACGTCTCGTTTTAGAGAAGGCCGAAAGAATTTATGCTCAACGGATGTGATCGTCTTATCTTGGCCAAAGTGACCACACAGGCCTCCGGCGTGTATATCCCAAACAAGGAAGTCTCTGAGTGAAGTTTGTGGGATGCATAGCAGACAGTCGTAGAAAAGGAATCCATTTTCTAGAATATAGTCCTTGGTTTTTGGATTAGGGCCTTTTCCCAAGGAATGGATGATGGGCGCAAAGTCTGCACAGTCTATGTAAAGATCCTTTAATTGCTCAAATCCAATCACTTCGATTTTCATGACATTCAAAAGGTAAATTCGACTACTTCATGCATCTGCTACTCTATTCTTAACGCCTCTCATGTTTTAAGACAAAGGTGTACGATTGGATATATTCAGCCCATCGACTATGCCTAGGACTTAATTTCTGCTGTAGTGTAGGTATTTCAATGCTTCATGGTCAGAGTAAAGAACGAATTCTTTCGAAAGTAAGTAGTGTTGTGAATGATGAAGCAATTGAACAATGGCGTAGAACTCTTTATCATACATGGAGTACTTGAGTTTGGCATCATTTAAATTTTTACTAAAGAAGGCAAATGGATGGTTATCTTGACTCAAAAATCCTCCAATCCCTAATCCTGATGCGTCAAATGTGACCTCAAATACCTTATTAAATTCGGGTAAACAGAGTATGGGTGCCTATGTCATCTTAACTTTTATATCCTCAAAGGAACTTTGGGCCGATGGAGTCCACTCAAAATGATTACCCTTAAGGCAGTCGGTCATTGGTGCCATGATGGTACTGAAGTTAGGAATGAAATGGCAATAGAAAGTAGCCAAACCATGGAAGCTACGTATATCATGGACACTTCTAAGGGTAGGCCATTGGGTTATGGCGTCAATCTTAGCAGGATCCACAGAGACACCTTATGCAGATAGAATAGACCCGAGGAATGAGACTTGATTAACGAGGAATGAACATTTCTTAGGGGTGTTCAGCCTTTAAAATTTTGCACACTTGGCGTAGGTGTTGCATATGATCAATTCTAGACTAACTATATATGAGTATACCATCGAAGAAAACCACCACAAAATCCCAAATAAAATGTCTCACGATATAATTCATCAGTCGTTGGAAGGTGCTGGGGGCATTGGATAATCCAAAAGGCATGACTTTCCATTTGTACAGGCCATCTTTAATTTTGAAACTAGTTTTCCATTCATCCCTAGGGCGGAATCATACCTGATGACAACCGCTTTTTAGATCAATTTTTGAAAAGATGACTGAACCAGTCATCATATCAAACATGTCATCGATGGGAGGGATTGGAAAGCAGTATTTAATACTAATTTTATTGATAGCCCTAGTATCAATACACATGCGCCAAATTCCGTCTTTTCTGGCGCTAATAATGCGGGAAATGCGCACAGACTAAGACTTTCCTAAATGAATCATGTGTCCAACAACTCTTGGACTTGTCGGTGGAGTTCCTAATACTGTGTAGGGTCCATGCGATAGTGGGAAAGATTGGGCAAAGAAAAACAGGGAGTGAAATCTGTAGCATGTTGGATGTCAGGCATAGGCGGAAGGGAGTAAGGTAAATCCTCTGAGAATACACTTTCAATTCTTTCAGTAATTCAGAAATTTCAGAGGGGAAAGGAGTGGAGCTTTCCTTGGAATGATCGCGAATCATGGCAAGACAGACAGATAGCTCATTATCTAATTGCTGTTGGAATTGACGTCCATTGAGAAGACACAAACCTAAGAACGCCGATTTCTGTATAGGAATCTTAGGAGTTTGAGTGTACTGGCACCACGTTATCTTCTTGCCATCGTATATAGAAGAACAAGTGTTGCTCCTACTGTAAAGTTGCACATCATTATCATAGAGCCGAGAGGGCTTTAAGATAATGCTCCCAACTTTCATGGGTAATACATCACACAAAACCTTGTCTTTTTATGATTGTACCTTGAGGGGAAGGGGACATTGGTTTTTTCAAAGGGATTGATGTGACATTGATCCATGAGACATAACAGGGGTGGGGTTGATCAATCAATGCTAACCCCAATCATGAAGTCATGGCATCGGAGACCGCGTTGATACAATTGCCACTATCTATGATTGTCTTGTACATCTTATCTCTGATTTTAACATAGGTATAATGTATGGAAGTCCTCAAAGCTCAATCTCTGGTGGATGGTTGGTTAAGGGTGAAACGAACAATACCCTTAACTAAAGCACAAGGATCACATCAAGGAGGATATGGTGGGAAGTCAGTGATTCCAATGAAGCGTACCAAACCGTCATTGTGCACAAATTCATCTATTACATAGTTCTCTACCCTGTATTCTTCCTTGTCAATAGGTTGTTCTTCTAAGGTGGGCTCACTATCAATGGACTCATGTCCTATATCTAAGGCTCGAGAGGGGCACTGGGAGGCTCTATGGCCACATCCCTAGCACTTAAAGCATGACGTGCCAGATGGGCCAATCTGTGTTGGGTTAGGTTGAGTTGGGGCCCTTGCGGTAGAGTCGAGGGAGGAAGAGGTACAACTATTGGGGTGTAACAAAGTGGATGATTGTGGTGTGGGAGCAGGAGCACGTTGTTCAGCGGTAGTACGAGTCGTAGTGGGTACTGGTACACGGAGAGCTAGAGGAGGATTGCGAGGAGTTGACATGTTGGAGGAGGAAGGATAGGTGCGATTGCTAAGAGCGGGGCGGCCACTAATGATAGGGTTACTGTAAAGAGTTTGGCAGAGTTCGAGATCCTCTACAATCTGATAGGCCTGCTCAAGCGTGGCAGCCTTTCGAACAAGCAACACCATCTCCAAATAAGGGTTAAGTCTGGTTCTAAATCGGGATATGACAACTCGAGGGTTCTCCTCAACTCGACACCTCATATAAAATTCCTCGAATTGGGTGATGTACTCTGGCACGGGGCGCCTACCCTGTTGTAACTTATCCCATTGATCCAAGAGATTACCTAAATAAGTAACAATTACAAATTTCTCAGGCAACTTATCTTTCATTTGGGGCCACGTGTCTATGGGTGTCTCTCATCCGTTATAGATTGAAAACTCGAGGTTCTCCCATAATATTTTGGACTGGCCCCCTAATTTCATTTTGGCATATTGAACTTTCTGCCACTCGAGCATATCATACCATTTGAAATAACTGTTTAGCTTGGATTCCCAATCAAGATATTCCTTAGGATCTCTAGATCCCTCATAATACGAGACATCAACTTTGACACTCCTCTGAATCTGTTGCCAATGATTGTTGAGATCTGGACAATGATGATCACGAGGATGTACCCGATCCTTAAGAGGATAGGGATCATCCAGTTCAGGAGGATTCCCATTCCAACCTCGGCGTTTATCTTCAGGCGAATAGGGATCATTCCGAAGCGGATGATTCCTATCATGACATGGGGGCCTATTCTCTAGTGGATAGTAATCGTCACGGGGCGGATGATTTCTATCTAGTCCTGGGGTTCTATCCTCAAGCGGATAGGGATCGTCCCGTAGAGGATGATTCCTATCACAACCCAAGGTTCTATTCTTAGGCTGATAGGGATCATCTAGATGAGTCCTATCGCGGCATGGAGTTCTAACCTCGGGAAGATTCAGATCGTCATGTGTAGGACGATTCTGATTACTACCTTCCGATCTATTCTGGCGTCGATAGGGATCAACATTTTCTGGATGATTTCTATCGTAACTCGAGGTCTAGGTTCAGGTGGGTATTGGTCGTCGCAATCACAGTGATTCCTATCATGACCGCGAGTTTCTAAGTGGTGAGTTCGCTCACTAACAGCATAAATATAATTGGTTAGGTGGTTGTCCATGTTGGTTAGACATGTGTTTACGTCACAAAAACCATTTTGGACAACTTCTAACATGCGCTCGACATCCCCACGTGATGAGGATGGAGGAGTAGATGGAGAAGAATATTGGATAGGAATAGAGGTCTCACGATTATCAGTCATTACTGTGACGACAAGTTTGCCTGAATGTAGATACATGCAAATGAAATAACGATGGACGACGTCTATGAGTGCAGAGTAGGTAGGCTGACACAGGTTAGGCTCTGATACCAAATTGATGCAGGATGATCGGAAATGCCGCAAGATAGGACTGACCAGGTAGGGCAGGCTAACTTAACTAGGGTAGGATAAATCAGACCACAATCCACATAATCGAATTTGGAGATTAAATCTGGTGTAAATACTAATGGTGCAGCCCTTTTCCTTGATTGAGGGAGGGAGTACTATCTTTCAACCACCGTGGTTAAAAACAAGCGACAATGTCAATAAATCGAACAGTCGAGAGAAGATTCAAAGGCCTAATCAACTAATCGAAAGAAGATTCAAAAGCCAAATCAGCTAATCCGACGATGTTGATGGAGGACCATCCCAAGGACGACGCCACGAAGACAAAGACCCATCTCGAGGATGACGCGACGAGACGACAACAGCCACGATGAGCAGCTCGCGCCGACGCTCGCCATCCGGGGTTTAAGTACTCCGGGTAAGTATGCATTTTCATTTATGTTTGTTTCTTTTCTTATATTTCTGGATTTAGGGATTGGGCCAGTGTTGGGCCCCGTCCTTCGTTTTTCATTTCCTTTTTTCATTTGTATTTTGAATTTGTAAGGAGAGGCCGAACCACGTCTTGCGACGGTTCGTCCTCTCCCACGTTCTCTTGGCACCCATCCTCCCTATATAAGGGGATGGCATGCCCAAGGATTATTTGGAAGTCATTTTTGAAAATTGAGTTGCAATTGATCTTCCCCCTATCGTAGTTCTAGTGTAGGGGGTTTGGCTAGCCCCACCCCACGTCGAGATCACTCCGTGGGTAGAGCCCACGTTTCTTCCGTCGAGACCACTCCGGGAGGATCGTGCTGAAGCGAGCCGTCGAGATCACTCCGGCACGGGTTAAAGATTTTCAAGAAGTCGCTGTCCTTCAGGGCTGAGAAGAGTCTCCGTCGAGATCACTCTGGGAATTCTTGGAGGTTCCTGAACGTCATCGACGCCGCGACCAAGCTGGGAATCCGCTCCGTCGAGGGAGCAGTGCCCCGACCATCAAGAACCCGACGCCAGCCAGGTTCTTGATCCCCCCCCCTGTCCACCTTCCACCACATCCACCCCTGCCCCCTTCTCCTTCATCCAGCCCATCTCGCCCACATTTCCTTGGATGCCACCCCTTCACCCTCGCTTCTTCATCATCTAACCCCATTTCTTGATCTTTCCCGCCGATTCTTGAACGCCACTCTTTCTCATCCTCCATTTTCTTGAAATTCTTGATCGCCCAACCACTTCCCCTACCCTTTCTTGAACACCCTTTCCCCTACCCCTGCCTTTCTTGATTGCCCACCCTCCTTTCCCCTTCGTTTCTTGATTCCCAACCGCCTCCTCTTGCCTTTCTTGATCGCCCACCCTCCTTTCCCCATCGTTTCTTGATTCCCAACCGCCTCCTCTTGCCTTTCTTGATCGCCCCCCCACCTTTCCCCATCGTTTCTTGATTCCCAACCACCTCCTCTTGCCTTTCTTGATCGCCCACCTTTCTTTCCTCTTGAATTCTTGAATTCTTGATTTCTTGATTTCTTGATCTCACCATATCACCTTGATTCCCCTTCGTCCTCCCCTTCGCCCTCCCATCGCCCTCATCTTTCTTGATTTCTTGACTCCCCCCCTCTACGCTATAACCGATTTCTTGGTTTTCTGCCCCACCCACACGACCATTCCCACGATACTTGGTTCGTTGTCTTGCCCACCCACACGGCTGCCAAACACGCGCCTTGTGCGCCCTCAGCTCTGACTCTTGCTACACGCCACCCGTGGACTCAGCTCTCTGCTGGTAGTTACGACCGCACCGTCCACACCCGGTTTCGTCCTCGTCAACGACACTCGCCCGCACGATCCGACACTAAGCATCGGCTCGACGACTTGGACGCCTTCGACTAAGCGATTCAAAGGTCAGTCTCGTATCACCTCCATAAACTCCAGTATTGTTATCTTCGACAGTCTCGTCTTCCCCTATCGCGTCCGCTACCGCGATATTCTCGAACATCATCGGATAGGACTAGCCACCTTGTCGAGCGTAGGGATTCTTGTGGTAGACGGATTGTCATCCGACTTGGACGCCAAACGCTCCAAGGCTGTTAGACGCCCCTCACTTAGTAGACGTCTAGTAGGTCCAGCGGGTCATTGGGAGTTTGATCTTAGGATCACTCCTCTCTTGTTGATCGGTACGGCCGACGTCGCTATCCGTCAAGTCCTTATCTGCTCATTCGTATTTTCTCATCATTCGGCTTACATCCCATACATTCGCATCATAATCCTGTGACGTGAAATGCCCCGATCGATCCCGGTCGTCGTCGTTTCACATCACGGGTGTGGAATTGGCAGAGCAGGAAGTGGGCAGGTTGCGGTGGTCACTGTCCGAGTTGGAGGGCTATGGAGTCGGCAGAGCTGGGAGATGGCGGGCCTGCGTGTGGAGGGCGAGGGTGCACGACCTGCGCATTGCGGATGTAGGCAGGTGACTCAGCGCGTGGAGGGCGCGAGCAAGCGACCTGCGGTGGGCGGCTTGTGGGCGGGTGGCCTGAGTGCGGCGGCACGGGCCGGCGGCCTGGGAGTGGCGGCGCAGGCGGGCAGCATGCGCACTGTGAGCCTAGGTGGGTGAATCTGCGCGTGGAGGGCGCAGGAGGATGGCATGCGCGTGGCGCGCGCAGGAATGCGGTCTGTGCGCAGCGAGCGCAGGAGGCTGATGGTCTTCCCTTGATGGTGGTGGTGGCGCCAGAAGACAGCGGCTCCGGCTCAGGAGGGACGACAACTAGGGTAAACTTTCTTTTTAGAAGAAGAAACTTCAATTCCAAAATAAATTCACCAAGTATTTCTTACAACATTGGCCTATGTATAGGCCAAAGAGAAAATAAGATAATCGTTAATTCAAAACCTAATATTAATCAATGTTGGCAACGTGTAAATGTGTCACATCAAAAGACAGTTCTGAAGTTGGTGTTGGCAACGTGTCGTGATGTTGGATGTCACGTGTGAAGGTGATGCACGTCTTGTATTAGTGTGTTGTCATGTGTAATCGCCATCATCCCCTATCCCTTCCCCTCTCTTCCTCTTCTCCCTCCTCTCTCCTCTTCTTCTCCCTCTTCTTTTCTCACACGATCATGAACTCTTTTCCAAAAAATCAACAAGACTTGAAATTTAGGGCACCCTCTCCATCCTTATATAGGGATAGTGATGGGCCCTAACAAAAGGTCCATAAGAGGGGGCCCATTAGCATAGGGGGGCCTTCTTTAAACACAAAAATAAAACACATACAAAACAATGGTTTGATGAGGAAAAGGGAGGGCCGTACGCGAAGATATGGCCCAAAAATTGAAATAACGAAAGTACAGTCGCCTTCACCTTGGTGTGCCGATCTGGTGGGGCGTGAACTGGCAACTGTCGATGATGATGGTGTGGGTTTCAGCGACGTCTTGGATGGTTTGGGGTCTCTTGCTCCATCACAACTACCTCTTTATCTAAAAGAGGGTATTACACATGGTCCAATGTTTTATTCAGATTATGTTTTATCATTGAAAGCATATAGTGATGCAGATTGGGCAGGAAATCAAGTAGTTCGAAGATCTACTAGTGGTTATTTAGTATTTTTTGGTGAAAATTTAGTGTCTTGGAGTTCAAAAAAACAATCCACTATTGCTAGATCAATTACTGAAGTTGAGTATAAAGCATCGGCAAATGCAACATCTTAGGTTATCTGGATTAATTCTCTCCTCAAAGAACTTCAAATTACACCATCAGATATTCCTACTCTCTGGTGTGATAATATTGGTGCTACATATCTGGCCAAAAATCATGTTTTTCATGCTCATATGAAACATATTGAAATTGATTTTCACTTTGTAAGAGAATAAGTTGCAGCAAAGCATCTCAACATCAATTTTGTCACCAGTCAAGATCAACTAGCTGATGTCCTAACCAAGCCTCTTCCAAAACCAAGATTTTGGGAGCTTTGGTCCAAGCTCAACGTCCTCTCCATCGTCAATGATCTCGCGAAGGGGGGGGAGGAGGGGGGTGATGAGGAACGCAAACTAACGGTCATGTTTTATTCAAAATAGACAGTTACAGATATTGATATATAAATGTCTATAACTATTCGTTATATAAATGTCCATAAATTTCAACTCACCTGTAAAGAGTTCTTTTAATAAGAAAGTGAGATCAATGATCTTAATCCCTGTCTCCTTGTCCTGTCTCTTCTTCTCATCTATATTCATTCTTCTCTTTTTCTTCTTGTACATTATCTGGATACTTTTACACATCCTGATCAGTAGCGTGTTCTATCAGGATGAGTATAGTCTTGGATGGGGATCATGACATTTGTCGACTGGGACGATGACCATCGTTGAGAGGGACCACAACCATCATCAATAGGGTTGACAACCATCAGCAATGGAGATGGCGACAATCGATAAGGGGGATGGCAATCATCATCACAAGGGCAATGGCTGACATCGAAGGGCATGATGACGACAATGACTGTTGTAGATGTTGATCATTCTTACTCTCCTTTGTGCATTCCCGCTTGTAAGGTCTCTATCTCTCTCACTTGCTTGCAAACTCTATTGTTCGCTGTTGCTTTATCTCTCTAACTTGCACATTCTGACCCTCACTATTTCACACTCTCTAGCTCTTTATCTATGTATCGATCTATATCTTACTTTGTGTGTGTCTGTGTCTCTCCATCTCTCTGTCTCTCCCTCTATTTCTCTCTCTATCTCTTTTTCCCTTTGCGTCTCTCTCACTCTCACCAACTATCTATCTCTCTTTCTTTCCCTTGCTGGTGGGGGACTATCTTGCCACCAGAAGTAAGGAAGGTCAATAACCACACTAGCAGCCCGAACCGATGTCTGCAACCACAACTTCAAGTAGTTGGCCTAGCAATAATTGACAGGTTTGGTGTTCTTTTCGTATGTTTGTATTATTTTTCTGAAACATTTTGGATTGGGCCATTTTTTTTGGGCCTCTTCTGTGTTATTTCCATTATGGACGGCATCCTCCCTATCCTCTATAAATGGACGGCATGTCTAAGGAAAGCTTTGGAGTCGATTGAATTTGAAAAGTGTTTTTACAATTGGCTCCCGCCATCCTGCATGGAGTCATCGTTTTCTTTCTAGTTTAGCATAGATCGTGCATTCACCACTCACGATGTCCTGCCATATTGAGAGTTACCGTGGAGGAACCATTGTCCCTGCCTTCCCGTTTGGTTCTTCATTGCGCCCAGCCTTTCCATGAACCCATTCTCAAGAATGCTCGTGCCTTCCTCGCCGGCCTGCAAGAACGACCCTCCGGAGTCCTTGTCCTCCACGCTGTGTTCCTGCTGCCCGCCGACAGATCCTAGTTCGCATTATTGATCTTTTTTCAAAAAACCCACTCTTGAAAGATCATCCAAGAAACTCCTTTCTTGAAGCGACTCGGCCAACTCTCCTTCGACGCGAGTGTGGGGCACCTGTGCTCAACCAAGCGCCCGTGCACCGTTCACGCCTGTCCACGCACCAGCTCACGGTCCCGCCCACCAAGCGTGCCCCGGTGTGCATCTGCGCTGACCCGTGCGCCCGCTCTGGCGTGTGCACCTGTGAGCGCGTCCGCACTCGCCCATGAGCCGAGCACGCAAATGCCTGCATGCATGTCCTTGCGCACTCTCTCTCACCACCTGTCGGCACTCACCGCGCGGTCCAATCACCCCCGCTCACCGTGCAACCAGCGCCACCGCGATTGATCGCCTGACCCCAAGCACTCAGCGCCGGCGCACACATCTCGCCCCTGTATGCGCCCGGATCGCCCTGAGTGCCGCCACACTCTGCGTGCTCGTCTGCACTGCCAGCCTGATCTTCCCCTTGTGCACACTCACCCGTGCAACCACGTAAGTACACGCCCAAGGATGACATCGTCATAGACTTTGACACCTCCAGGTTCCATCATTTTCCCCTTCCTCGTAGTCAAGTTATTTCTTTCACTCCTGTCCTTGTATGTGTTCTACTGCCTAGGAGTGAGTTATTGCAATAGGAATAGCCACTTATCATCGAGAGGCACGATTTCTTGTGATACGGCTAGTCCTAACAGCAGGGGACATGGACGTCCTAGGGTACTTGGTACGTTGGGAGTCTAATTGGGACGTTGGGATTCTGACTTTGACAGGTCAAACTCTGGAACTTTGATTGATCTTTCAAACTCAACAGTCCTATGGAAATACTTTTCATTGATTTTCTTACACTAGCATATCATCATTTCATATTGTTTACAACGTTTATTTTCTACTGTGCTGTAATACGAGCAGATCGATCCATCTTTCGATCACTTGCTCTTGCTTTCTGTCTTCTATTTGGCATGCTGATGGAGGACCATCCTGGAGACGGCACGACAGGACGACATCAGCCACGCCGAGCAGCTCGCGTCGACGCTCGCCACCCGGGGTTCAAGTACCCCGCGTAAGCATCTCTATCTTCCCTTGTGTTTGTTTATGTTTTGCTTGTGTCTTTGGATTTCATGGACTAGGCCAATATTGGGCCTTGCCTTCATCTTTACTTTTGAAATTTCGATTTTATTTTCAAATTGTAAGGAGAGGCCGAACCACGTCTCGCGACGGTTCATCCTCTCCCCACGTTCACTTGGCACCTATCCTCACTATATAAGGGGATAGCATGCCCAAGGAACATTTGAGTCATTTGTTGAAAGAATTTTTACAACTCTTGTCTCCACCTATCGTAGTGAGTAGAGTAGAGGGAATTGGCTATTCCCCCCCACGTCGAGACCACTCCGTGGAGTAGAGCCCGCGTCCCCCACGTCGAGACCACTCCGTGGGAACGCGTTCAACGTCTTCGTCGAGATCACTCCGAAGAAGCTAAAAGATTCAAGAAATCCTCCCTTCTTGAAGCCAAGAAGCCCTCCGTCGAGATCACTCCAAAGGGTCTCAAGGATTCAAGAAAGCGTTACCAAGGGAGAAGCATCGTCAACCGTCACCGTCGAGATCACTCCAGGTATGCGTCGCCGTTGTTCCTCCCCAAGATTTCACCAACCTCCTCCAAGAACGCCCTCTCCTTGGGAATCTTGGGTTGTTAGTCCCCAAGAAACGTCCAAGAAACCTCTTCTTGGAGGTTATCATCCCCGCCGTCGCCGTCGTCCGCCACCACCATCGACCTCCTCCAAGATCCATCCAAGAAGATCAAGAAACGCCCCTCTATCACAGACTTCTTGGGTGGTTATTTTCAAGAACCCTCTTCTTGGAGGCTATCGTCCCCCCCGCCGCAGTCGTCCGCCGCCGCCATCGCCATCCACCAAGAACCACCAAGATTTCAAGAAACCGCCACCCTCTTGGCGTTCTTGATCAACTACCGCTCAAGAACCCCAAGGTTTCAAGAAACCACCACCTTCTTGGCATTCTTCATCTACTGCCGCTCAAGAACGATCAAGGCTGCAAGAAATTGTCACCTTCTTGGCGTTCCTGATTAACTACTGCGCAAGAAATTCAAGAATCAACACGAGCCACCATCTAGAGGCATTCTTGGGGTGATTACAAGCCAAGAACCCCATCCTCCGCCCTTGTTGTGCCTCACACACGCGGAATCTCCCATCGCCTTTGACTACGTCGAGACACCATTTCCCACGCCGTGGACTATCGACATACAAGGTACCCTCTCGTCTCCCCTCCGTCATTCCCAGTATTATTACTGCCTTCAGTGTCGTCTTCCCCTATCTCGTCCGATGCCCTCTTTCAATATAATCTACGGATAGGGTTAGCCACATTCGTCGAGAGATAGGATCTTATTTTTGTGGTTGAAAGGATATTCGTTGATTTGAACACCGAACATCTTAGGGCCGTCACACACCCCTTACCTCGTAGTCGTCTAGTCGGTCAAGAGGGTCATTGGGAGTTTGATCTAGGGTCAATATCTTCCCCTTGATCGGCAAAGTCTTCTTCCCTGCTTGTAAACGACCGAGTCTTGTTCATTCGACGTTTTCTTCATCGTCATATATTCATATCATTCACGAAATTATTCATCGAATTCTTGTGGCGTAATACGAGCCGATCGATCCCGGCCGATCGTACTACATCACATGCTCTCTCTCCTACTATCTCTCTCTCTTTCTTGTTCTCTCATTTGCTCTCTCTCCCACATCCTCTCGTTTACTATTTCTCCCTCTCAAGGTCATTCTCTTTTTTTCATGTCCTCGCTCTGCCTCCATGAATCTCTTTCCTTCAGACTTCCCTCTCTCTCCCTCTCCCTCTATCCCTCTCCTTGTCTCCCTCTCCCTGCCTCCCTCTCCATGTCGCCCGCTCCATCTCCCTCTCTCCCTTTCCCTCTCTCTCCCTCTCTCTATATATATATCTATCTATCTATCTCTCCCTCTCTCTTTCACTCTCTCTCCCTCTCTCCTCCCTCTCTCCCTCTCCCTCTTTCCCTCTCCCTCTCTCCCTCTCCCTCGCCCTCTTTCCCTCTCCCTCTCCCTCTCCCTTTCTCTCTCATTCCCTCTCTCTCTATCAATCTATATATATCTCTCTCCCTTTATCTATCTATCTATCTCTCCCTCTCTCCCTCTCCCTCTCCCTATGTCCCTATCTCTCTCTCCCTCTCCCTCTCTGCCTCTCTCTCTCCTTCTCCCTCTCTCCCTCTTTCTCTCCCTCTCTCTCTTTCTTTCTCTCTCTCCCTCTCTTCCTCTCTCCCTCTCTCTCTCTCCCTCTCCCTCTATCCCTCGCCCTCTCTCCCTCGCCCTCTCTCCCTCTCTCTCTCCCTCTCTCCCTCTCCCTCTCCCTCTCTCCCTCTCTCTCTCTCTCTCTCCCTCTCTCCCTCTCCCTCTCTCTCTCTCTCTCCCTCCCTCTCTCTCTATCTATCTATCTATCTATCTCTCTCTCCCTCCCTCACTCTCTCTCTCTCTCTCTCTCTCTCTCTCTCTCTCTCTCTCTCCCTCACTCTCTCACGCTCTCTCTCTCTCTTTCTCTCTCTCTCTCTCTCCCCCTCTCTTTCCCTCTCTCTCTCTCTCTCTCTCTCTCTCTCTCTCTCTCTCTCTCTCTCTCTCTCTCTCTCTCTCTCTCTCTCTCTCTCTCTCTCTCTCTCTCTCTCTCTCTCTCTCTCTCTCTCTCTCTCTCTCTCTCTCTCTCTCTCTCTCTCTCTCTCTCTCTCTCTCTCTCTCTCTCTCTCTCTCTCTCTCTCTCTCTCTCTCTCTCTCTCTCTCTCTCTCTCTCTCTCTCTCTCTCTCTCTCTCTCTCTCTCTCTCTCTCTCTCTCTCTCTCTCTCTCTCTCTCTCTCTCTCTCTCTCTCTCTCTCTCTCTCTCTCTCTCTCTCTCTCTCTCTCTCTCTCTCTCTCTCTCTCTCTCTCTCTCTCTCTCTCTCTCTCTCTCTCTCTCTCTCTCTCTCTCTCTCTCTCTCTCTCTCTCTCTCTCTCTCTCTCTCTCTCTCTCTCTCTCTCTCTCTTTCTCTCTCTCTCTCTCTCTCTCTCTCTCTTTTTTTCTCTCTCTCTCTCTCTCTCTCTCTCTCTCTCTCTCTCTCTCTCTCTCTCTCTCTCTCTCTCTCTCTGTGTCTGTCTCTCCATCTCTCTCTCTCTGTCTGTCTCTCCATCTCTCTCTCTCTCTCTCTAAGGCCTTCTTCCAACGAGCCATGGCACAATGGCAGTTTCCCAAAGCAACACCACTAAGGGAGCACCATTGTCTTACCAAACTTTGCTTCTGTGTCTCTTGTGCCCCTATCTTTTTTCCCCAAATCTCTTTAACTTCCTATCTTCACCCCTTTCTCTCTTTGTATTTCTCTCTTTATATCTTTCTTTTTATTTCAGTCTTTGTCTTTCTATCTCTTTTTTAATGTTCTCTCCTCTATGTTCCTCCCTTAATTTCTCTCTGCTTCTCTATTTATATCCATAAAATATAATTATTTTTCCTAATTTCAGAATCATAAATAGGATACATGTTTATGATTCTTGCAATTGAATATTGGTGAAATTTAAGTGATGATTAGTTGGACGCAGGGTGACAACTATGTGGAGTCAAGGATATCTAGGAAGGAATGACTACAGCCAAAGGGGACAAGATATAATGACAACCCTTAAAATGAGAACGTTATATTTTTAAAAATGGAAAAAATATTGTTGTTATCACATACTGTTCCTCATACTGAAAGATCATGTAAAATTTTTCATTCAGTCCATTACCAGAAGATTAGAGTTATCTTTTAATATCATTTTTACTTACTCTATTGACTTTGACCTTTCTCAAGATCAATTTGAGAACGGATAGGACTCGGGGTATAGGTCTTGGTTTATGTATTTTCCTAAAACCAAGGCCATGACTGTGGTTCGCATGGCAACATCCTTTGTTAGGTGAAATAGCCAAATTCTTGAGTGTTTGGGATCAATTTTGAAGGGTTCTTCCTAAGTGGCTGTTCTAAACCAGCTGGGGTGATTTTATAAGAATAGCCATGTTGAATCTTTATTTTTTTTGCAGTACACATGGCATGTAATTTTCCGAAGGATTTTTTATTTTGATAACAGAAAAACAGGTGGTAGCTTGACTGATATCCCATACAGTAAACAGGTAGCTCTCGGTTTCTTATTGTTTTCTATAATATTAACATATATTTCATATTCCTACACTTAATTAATAGATAAAAAATCTTGGATTTCTCTTAATACTATTATGAGATGAATTATCCTATGTGAAAGTTGTTAATGTCTTATTAATGTCAATTGATGATTGCATTATATCATAGTCCCAATAATCCTCAATGAAATGCATCATGATACTAATGTGCTATCATATGGTGAAAATTTGAAATGAACCACAGATTTTTTAATTCCTATCGAAGAAATGTATAAAACGAGCAATTAATGAAGCTGCAATGGAGTCTAATAAGATATAATACATAATTTCAGGATTTTATCTGGTAATTTTTCATAATTATTTGTAATTCTCTATTTGTATAGAATTACACTAGCCACTACGTGTTGGCATCTGATTCATCTAATGGCATCCAATCATGTGTATCTGCAATGATTAGTGCAGCTAATCATTGTGCAAAGGTGCACGGGAGGCAATATTGACAAGTTAAAAAATTATATAATTTAAATCTCCATAAATTTGATTTGCAGATAAAGAACAAAAAAAATCTTGAAAGAAAAGTAAAATAGTGCAATGGTACGCATGGTGCACACGTGTACCACCACGATTGATAAAGAGGGGATTTAAATCCGAACGTGGTACACTGAAACGCGTGTCATGTCAGGCAATCATAGGGGAAAATTTTCCACTTTCTGAAGTGAATGACACATGTCAGTGTTCATTCATTAATAAATAAAGGAAGAGAAAAATAAAGTCACCAGGCGCGTGGTGATGCGTCATCACATAATGACTGAACAAGAGTGAAGAAAATGCATTTTTTGTCTTTTATGCTGCATGTACATGTGGCATTTTTTAACACGTGATTGCCTAAAATGTGGAGATCATGTCTATGATTATTCTTTGTAAATTTAAGCCTTAACTAAAAATGGGAAAAAAGGAAGTGTTGGCGCCGATGCCAAGGAGAGAGAAAAATGGCCAGCTAGGATTTCTCCTAATGCAAAGCACAATATCTGATGATCCAGAGTTCCGATTGAGCTGAAACTTTCAAGAGTACTTTGTCTTCCCCTCCTCTTTCCATTAACACCCTCTTATATTTGAATAGAGTTGTGGATTAGTGTCAAAAGCATCCTTAAAGTTGCTTCCTACTCATGAGGACTGACTAAATGATAGTTTTTGATATCTATCAAGTGTGTTATTGGTGCCTGGATGTAATAAAAGAAGCAACAAAGAAGAGGGGAAGCTTACCTACACTCATGAATCACCGTGATCCTGGTGGAATGCAAGGATTTATGATAGGCATCTGCGCTTTGCATTTTTTTTCTTTCTCAACCCCGTCTATAGCCTAGTGATAAATCCAAAATGATAGTAATATATATGTGCAATTTCAGCTAATTTATCTACTTCTTTATCTTTATCTGGATATATTATCAACATTTATGTTAAGTTGTGAAACATCATGGAACAAAATCACCTTTTTCTAATTTGGAGTTAATTATTATCATTTGTGGGACTAACCCCACTTAACTCAATGAGTTAAGTGGAATGAATCTCACTCTCTTCTTAGTTTATGTGGAAGATGCAGGAATTAGGTGAAACTTTCATGAATAAAGGGGATAATTAAATGAAGAGGAAGCTATTTGGACCAGAGGAGCAGGCTCAGCCACAACCCTGGGCCAAGAAAGAAGGCCCAAAGCAAGACAGTTGGCTCTAGTCTAAAGGCCCACTAAGGAAGCTCCACTAAGCCCACTATGAGAGGCATGTTGGGCCAAAGAAAGGAGGGCAAGGGGAAGGTCCAGTCATGATTATTTATGAATATTTCAGGGGCTTAAATGATGATTGGAGGACAACCTTGGACGTGGATCCAAGCCATAGAAGAAGATCCAGCCATTCAATCCACAAAACATCCAAGGGTGGAGACTTAAAGATAGCACCTTTAATGCTAATTAAGGAAAGAAGCCTTGAACGTCCAGGGGGTATTTCAAAGGTCTGAATGCTGATTGGAGGACCATAATAGACATGGATCATGACCCTAAAAAGAATATCTGGCCATCCATTGTATTAAAAATCCAATGGCTCTCCTTTGCTCTCTCTCCCTATATAAACCCCTTCACCCTATTGTAAAATTCATCTTGTGATTCAATCCAAAGTAATGTTTGGTGGCCTAAGTGCAATTGAGTCATAGATCCATTCACCTCAGTGAGTGCCAGGCTGAGCAGGAAGCATCCAGGGCTGAAGAAGCTGGTGGAAAGGAGAAGAAGAAGTCCCTTGGACCTTAGCGGGTGTGACAAAGAGGTTACCTTCTTATTTCTCCTTTTTCATTCTTTTCTGTTCGTCTTTTGTCTTTTGGTTAGTCTTGGATCAGCTAGCCAATATCCAGACAGTTCCAGTGCATCCAACCACGCTCTAAAATTTGTTCTATAACTCATTCTAGAGTGATTTTAGTACAGTCCATTGTTTCTCTCTCCTCCACCAAGGCACCTTCCCCATTTGGCATCCGGACTTGGCCAAATTTTGACTAAGTCCAGAGCGCCAAACTGTTTCATTTCCTATTTTGTTTTAGCTTTCAAATACTCCTAAAAAATACCAAAAAATTATTTTCTGCCTATTAATATTATTATAATATTATAATAATATTTTATTTTTCTTTGTTATATATTTTTATTTAATTAGTTATTTATCTTCATATGTAGTAAACCTACCTCTAAAATTATCAAAAAATACATAACTAAAGCACAAATTCCTAAGAAAAAAACCCTTGCTCCCTGTGGATCGACCCTTACTCTCCCTACGCTAGTAAGGTTATTATAAATTTTTGTTGTTTTAATTCGGATAAACCAACGACACTAATTAGTGAAGTTAGCTCATCACTAATTACCCCAAAATCTGAATTATCACCTAGTAAGCTTTCACTACATGTCTCATCATTTCAACACCACCATATGTTCTCCAAATCACATCTTACCGCCTTCACATCATCCTTTGACCATTAAATTACTTCTCATTTGTTGTATTTGGCTCATTATCTACCCCATTCCCATCACTCTTTGCGTCATTATTAATTCACTCTCGCATACTCTTCGAAAACCCAAATTATCACTACCTACTCCTCACAACCAACTATCACTACCTAGTCTTGTATTTTCTCTTCAGTTGATTTCATATTTAGTATATATATCATATCACTTCAATAATCACAATATGAAGAATATTAAATCATTAATCGTTGTTCCATGTAGAGACAATCCATACTCATCACTAGCTAAGTTTATTAATTGATACCTTGTTTATATTTTTATTGAATGACCTCAAAGTTACCAGTAATGAGTTAAAACCCTATTTTTGAGATTATAAAGATGATTCTCGTATGAGACAGCTCGTAGATGAGACTTTTCTCAGATGAGATTGTTCTGGAGAGTTTTGGATGACCCAAACGATAAGACATGGGACCAGACTAAAAAATGTCTCAAACTATGAATGACCTCAAGTTTCGGATTAATTTTTTTTTAAGGTGAGTTCACTAACTTCTTTTATAAATAGTGACTCATAAAAGAATTTGACCTGTAAGATATGAACAAGAGTCCTCTCCACACGGAACCGAAAATCTAAGTTTAAAAAGTCTTTTATATGATGACTTAAGGATGAGATGATTTATATACAAATAACACAAAGACAGTTTAAGTAATAACTAATAGGTGAATAGAATAAGTTGGTGCGGTGAATGACAATAACAGTAAAATAGAGAAAAATGATGTGTATGGATGAGATGCATCAAGACGGGTATATGTAAATTGATGTAATTGAATTGGTGGACTATGATGAGAATAAGATGACAAATCACAAGAAGGCTCAGAGTCCATCATTTTATTCTCCCAGAATCAAGCTCATGATAAAACATTGCAAGAGACTTTGCACTTCTCTTTCACTTTTCTACTTCAATCAATAATCAAAACCAAAAACTTGATGGATCTTGAAGTTACTTTCTTTCGCTAAGCATAATTAAGTGGGAGAAATTCTAAGACGATTATAACATTGATCAAAGAGCCTATTTATAAATCACAGGGTATGTTTCGATCGAGATGCAAAATACTAGGAAAACCTTAAATTTTCAGCCCAAAACTCCTAAATTTTTAGATATTGTGATCTGAAATTGAATCATAATGGTTGATCTTATTTTCTCTCATCCTTGATCCATGTGGCGGATTCCCAGAATGGCATGAAATTTAAAAAAAGTGGAAAAGTAAAAAAAGCATCTTTACACATTCCAAAAATATTTATTTCTTAATTGATAAAATATACTCTAAATTACAAAAGTTTCCTCTTTTAAAAATTAATGTCACAAAGTCCTAAAATTATTCAAATTATTTTAAATTATTTTAAAAATTAACGTCTTTTAAAAATTCCTCTTTTAAAAATTAACGTCAACTTTTCAAATTATTTTATTACGAATTTGATGTTATAGAACTATAAAATTACCAAAAACTATCCATGAAATTTTCTTTATCTATAAATATGATATCAGAAATCCTATACAAATACCAAACAGTCCAGAAATTTCATAATATCATCCCGAAATTCAATTTGATAATTTTTTGAGATTTCAAGCTGAGGAAGTTCCTTTACTATTAACAGCCTTAGAAGTCACCATTTGTATTAACTTCAGCAAAAAACTAGAGAGGATGTTTTCTTGCTGAGGCTAATACAAATGGTGACTTCCAAGGCTGTCTCTTGAGATGAGTTTGTCAAAGACTAGAAACTCAAACGTTTATATTTCATGTGCTACTTTCAAGTCAGATATGATTTACAATTAACAGCCTTAGAAGTCACCATTTGTATTAGCTTCAGCAAGAAGACATCCTCTCTAGTTTTTTCTACCTTCACTTGGAGCCTCTCTCTTTCCAAATATATCAAAGAGAGAGCCTTTATTCATCAAATTTTGGATGTAAGAACTGGAATCCACAACATTATCCAACACCTAGAAAATGCTTCATCTCGACACACCCCAGGAAAGTACTCCCTCTTCCATGAATATATGTTTTAGACTGATGAACTCAAAATTAAGGTATTTAAATATTATTTTTATTTTATTAAATCAATAAAAAATCATCAACCTTGAAACTCTCAAACTAATTTGACTATTAGTGACAAGAACAGTTTGTTTTCATGGGGAACAGATACTAGGATCTAATGTCTTTTAAAATGGTAAAAAGGGGTTATTAGTAGATATTTCTAAATTAAAAATAAAATGACATGAGAAGGGTGAAAATTAATGATCATATAAGTGATGTATATACATCATTATGAATTTATTGAAATAGAAATAATATATAACTATGACAAGTAAATTAAATAATGATGGATAATATGTATAAATGTGATGAACATAATCTGATGGATAGAAATACATGGGTAGATTTGGATGTGTGCCAAAGAATTGATGGGCATCTAGAAGAAGATGATGACATGAACATAAGGAGAAGACGATTTCAAGATCAAAGCAATTTTCCACATCATAGGAGCCCCTCCACTTCTCTTTCATCATTTAACTTAAATAAAATACAGGCAAAATAAAACTTTGTGGACCTAGAAATCATTTTATTTTATTCAGCCTACTAGAGTAGAGCCAATTGGAAGATGATATTTATATGTATTGAGGAGGGATCTATTTCTAGAGGTGAGGGTATTCATGGATAGATAAGAGAGAAAGAGAGAGAGAGAGAGAGAGAGAGAGAAAGAGAGAGAAATCTACCCTAAAGACTTCAGCCCAGAACCCCTACATCACTTTATAAATATTTCTCAGCCATCAGATTTCATGTCTTCACATTGATCCCATACTGCATTCCCAGAGTACTTAATAATCTTTAAAATATATATATTCCAACTTTTAAAAACTAACATATTTGGGTATAAAATCAGAATGCTCTAATAAATATACTCTGACATAGAAATTATAGTCATGAATTTAACGTCGTTAAATTATGAATGTATGTATTCTGACAAAAAAGCTATTTTGTTTACCAAAAAATAATATGATATCTAATAGTTCCATAAAATACCAAAAAATTCGTAAAAATAACAATGTCATTCAAAAGATAGATTAATCCTTTAGCCATGGTAATAAAAATATCTGATCATTTTATTGCAAATAAATATATAAAATTGATGACATTAATATTATAATTATTGTGTTATCATATATCTACATCCACACATCATAGAAAGAGCTTAAAATCCGCCTATCTCCTGAAATCAGCATCTATCTTGTCAAATTATTTCTTGATCAAATATCTAGATACCACATCCCATCTTCCAACTATGGCTCATGGACTCCAAGAAGAACCATCTTAGCAAGATCTTCAGCAATTGCCACAAGGAGTGAAGATGATTCCTTGCCTTCAGCATCAGTAATGTGGGTCTTCTCCTCCTTGTGTCTGCAATGCTCATATATAATTTCTAATTTTGTTAAAATTGTAACATCTAACATTGGATTTGTCATGATTCTACTCTTCATTATCTACCTCCACTCTTCTTCCATGATATCCTATTCCTTTGTCTTGACACAACCTCTACCATGACCATGTCTTCTCCCACCAGAACAGTATTCATCATACTTCTCAGTCTTCCCCACCGCCTTAGCCTCAATAACTTGCTCCTATATTTTGACTTTACGATACATCATCTAGTCCTCTTGAACTTTGAGAGATCCAACTGCTTCCTCCAAGTTCATGATGTCAACGTTGGTGAACTCCTTAGTGGATGTCGTAATAGAATCAAAATTCTCACCATAGTACAGAGGAATTGGGTGATGATGAACATTTCTTTAATGAATTCACCAAGGCTTCCATACTTAGTCATGAATTCCAAGAATTTTCTATCAAAAATTTATCATATTTTAACCATAAATATTTTTCATACTGCTTTATCATGGATTAGATAATGTTTTTCGCTTGATCTATGTCCTTCTTACTGCACAAAATCTCCGAATGTATCCTTTGCAATTTTCTTGGTTCCAACCTGCTAAGAGATTCCTTTGGATTTATTGAAGAATAGTTGAAAATGCATGCTGATCTTTCTTCCTCGACACTGATCCTAAGAGCATATTAGACAACAGAATAACTCCATCATCATGGCCCAATATGAGTAGTTAAACTTCAAGAAGCCAATCATTGTTACAAGATATTTTGTGGCTGTTTATCCCCTCTCTATTTCGATCAGATTTGCTCAGATACCACATGACGGGTATCACACTGCCCACATCAATGAAAATAGAGAAGATCTGTCAACATTCAATGATAAACTCTGGTATTCCTCCATGTCATTATTACGAAGGTAATATGACACACAAAACCAAAAGCTATTGTTTCACCGGGGAAAAGATTAAACATAAATAGAATGGAACAGTTGTGGTGAACACTGACTATGTCCAAATTTTTCTCTTCTTTTCCTGCTGATGTAATGGGTTGACACCAAATAGCATCATCATATAAATCTATACTGGTATCCATTCATAATATATGTTACTATTATTGATATCCGTAATGCACCAGATATGATAATTCTATTAGATTATATAGTGGTTTGGCACTATGTAGCACTAAGATCTGTTATCATTGATTCGTGCATTCATTATAGCTATCAGGACAGGAGCCATTAAACAAGCTTATTTCGAATCTTTCCATGTACCATTGACAATAAGTTTCAATGGAGTATAAAAATGTAAATACATGTTTGAGAATTCTTATAAAAAAGCTATTTGGGTGTAAATTTCAGTTATTGTGTTACTTATATTACTCTAAATTTTACATTAGTTTTTCAATTCATTGACATTCATTTGTCTTACTTTAATTTTCCTTAAATGTGATTTTATATTAATTTGAATTCAATATCTAGGTGGATATATCACTTCCAAACCGACTTTAGGGCATCATAAGATATACCAGATAATTCTCTAGGGTTAAGAGATATGAAGACCAAATTCATGTACCTGGTGCCATAAAGTATCATTAAAATACAAGACAAAATAAAGGAAGATGATGCGATGAAGTCATAGACCAAGGTGTTGGGTTCAAGAGGCCTTTACATGGATGAAGAAATCAATACATTCCATTGTGGAAGACTTCAGTGAAATGGTACGACATCAATAAAACCATGAAACAAAGTACCTTTTCATGGATCGCATCCATGATTTCTTGGATTCCAGAGTGAGACAAGTCGAGCTACTCAAATGTGAAGCCTCTAGATGTATCGATGCGATCCTCGGCACGTCAGATATCCTCCTCATTGACGAACCCCATTCTGGTTCCATCGTCGTCGTTACACCGTCCCAACCGCATCGGACATAGAGAGGGTGCATGGGAGAAGGGTGAAGAAGGGTAAGGCCCCTGAACAATTCTGGCCTAGGTGAATTTTTTTCAGGGCATCCCCTATTTATACTAAGTCGGTATTTTTTAGAAAAACCCCCAAAACTTAAGTATATCTTTCGACGTCCAAAAGATCATTTGCGCATGACTCTATAGGCCCATGTATCAGTCTAGTTAATGACTCCAGTGGCCCAATAACCTTTACTGGCCTTCCAAATTAATTAACTATATCATAATAGAGATTAATTAATGTCGGATCGATTTAACCCAATTGATAGGTTGAGTCTCCAACACGTGGGGTGCCAAGCTACACCTCGTGTTCTAGAAAATATAAAGGAGTGTGTATCGACTCACTCGTGAAACTTGTTCATCATCAAATATCGTGTGCGTATAATTCCTCATCCATTGGATGCTCCTAGGATGACTTAGATTATGTTCTATTGTCAAATCCTAATCAGTCATCAGAGTTAGTTATGATGCATTTAGAAATCATCGGAGAACTCTTCTCTGATATTTTACTGCCTTGGCCAAGGACTTCATCGCATTGTCCTCCTTGAGTTATTACCTCTTATGACGAGGGTGGGCAATCCAATCTTGACCACTCAATTGTCTTCGTGTACTTCTTGATGCACCCTAACTAAGACCATTTAGAATCCCATGATTAGAGACTCGTTGGTCATAGTCAATATACAACCGTCCATCCACAATATGTCTTTGGTGTCTTAGGTCTAATGATCTGATGAAGGACCATGCCATCAAACATGCCCCGACTCGTCATCAACCTCGTCGCGAGGCCCGGACCGATGTGATGAACCCGGGCTTTCACTACCAGGTTTCAAAACCACGTCTCCACCATGTTGTTTTCTCGTGTTCGTGCTGCTTTATTATCATATGGGGGCCCCTCACGGTTTTACGGGCTCTGTTTTATGTCGTTATTTTATTTTTGTCATCACAGACTGCGGGGGAGACCACACCTGCGTGTGTACAGCCTCCCCACCCCCCCTAGAGTTTGTATCATTTTCTTTACTATGTTCTGTCACACCTTTAAGGGGGGGGAGAAGCCATGCTGGACTTCTTTTGTTCCCCCCCCATGAAGGTCCCTTTAGAGGGGGGAAAGCCCACTAAGCTTCTCCCCCCCCCCCCTCCTTCTAAAGAAGGCCCATTAGGGCACCTTTGCCCCCCCCCCCCCCCCCCCCCCCCCCCCCTCTTTATCTTTTCACTATAACGGGGAGGGGGAGGCCATCATGTAGAGACAGACATGTCTATCGTGAATGGAAAATACCAATACTTTTTTTTTTCTTGAGTTTCCCGGTCTTCAACTCCTCCTTTCCCCTCTCCCTCGTATTCACTTTCCCGTCTGCTCCCATTCCCACCACCATCATCTACCAGAAGAACTCTCCTTGAGACCCCCTGGTTAGCATCCGTTTCCACCTCCACCTTCTCCCCCCCATGAAGGTCCCTTTAGAGGGGGGGGAAGCCCACTACGCTTCTTCCCCCCCCCCCCCCTTCTCTTTATCTTTTCGCTATAAAGGGGAGGGGGAGGCCATCATGTTGAGACAGACCTGTCTATCGTGAATGGAAAATACCAGTAGTTTTTTTTTTCTTGAGTTTCTTTAGGGTTCCCGGTCTTCAACTCCTTCTTTCCCCTCTCCCTCGTATTCACTTTCCCGTCTGCTCCCATTCCCACCACCATCATCTACTAGAAGAACTCTCCCTGGTTAGCATCCGTTTCCACCTCCACCTTCTCCTATCCCCACTTCTTTCTTCCTCCTCGTTTCTTCCCTAGGATCCCACGTTCAGACCCTCCCCTGCCTCAGAACAAATTTCCGACGCACAAGACCTTCGGACAGATGGCTCGGGAGCGTAGCCCCCCCCTTTGTCGTCGTCCAGGGATCGAACCGGGAATTCCCGCCCGCTGTCACCCCCGACGTATTCAGAACGGGTTCTCTCATTCCTTCCTCTTTTCTTCGCCACTTCTCTCACATCGGTGGTGCTGCTCTTCCATCAACGGCAGAGCCAAAAGGGAACTCAGCAGATGCAGGAATTGGTCGTCGCCAGTTGCACGGCTGGTACCTCTCGGAAGTCTCAATACCGCGTCCCGGTATTTCGTGGAAGCGTTGGAGCCTCGCCTCAGTTTGGGCTGCGCATCTGAACCCGCCACGATCCCTCGATTCCCCCCGTGGTGAAGAACGGAACTGCCTCTTTGAATCTTCCACGTGCAGTCTGCACGGTGTGAACGCACGACACTAGCAAATTTTTTCTACTCCTGCGTCTCCTCCTCTGCTCGCCGACTGCTGCGCCCGTTGAAGATTGCGCCCGCGCTACGGTCACCTGATCCTTTGCTCGTCTCTCACTTGGGCCTTCAAAGAGCTGGGGTTCTAGACTTACGCTTTGGATGCACGGACGCCCGAGCTTCCCCTCAAACTTGCGCTTCCACTCCCCATGTTCAACTCGCACCCCTTAGTCAATAGCAGCATGATTACTTCGTTTTGTGCCGGGTTTTGACTGCTCCTATGCCGTGAGATACCTGTGTCGACTACATAGGATTAGCCATCGTGTCAAGATAGAATATTCCTTGGCGTTAACAGATTAGTTAGCTATCAGCGACGATGAAACGTATCCCATTCTGTCGGTCTTCGAACTGATCCCCCGGATTATTGGGGAGTCTGGACAAGGCTCGACATTCCCCGGTGCCGCCCCTACCCTTCGTCCCGCGTCAGTGGTCCCTGCGTTCTCTCGTTCGATTTTCCCCCTTAAAATTTGCTTGCATCTATAACTACTTCGCATTCTGCTCATCATAGCTACTTCAGTGGTGCAACGCGACGACTTGAGCACGTCGTGTTACATGATGATCACTTACACAACCGTGACGTCAATCAACCTGATTAACAGTTTGGTATAATACAATTCAGGGATTCGTACGGATCAATTTAGTGAACTATTTCTACTAAAAAGCACCCACAATCTATCATTAATGTGTCTACACTAATGGCTATAGGACCAACAAAACTCATCATATGAGTGAGGCTAGATAGTGTTATTCTATCCAGATACTTCGATGTCCTTCTCGCATATCCTTCAAATAGGAATATTAAAAATACACGCTTAAAGACTAGTGATCTCTCTATTATAATTTCATCATAATTCACTAAGTTTGATCATGTATTCATGAACTTCATTATAAGCATCGCAGGTGCATTATAATGAATATGTTCTATTTATGAACATGGAATGAGATGTGGAATGTGTGATTGGCTTGCCGACCACATATATTTACATCACAAGGTAGTAGGAATACAAGAGAACAAGTTTTAGGATGACTTCTCAATGCACAAGTTCTAACTAGAATTATCAAACGGGTTTGATATTAAACCATACACAAAGTCATGTGGATGTTCCATAAAAGGGTTCATGAACCTCTCGTACCTTTGTAGTATGATTGGTAGCTTGTCACGTCACTTGTTGGAAATCAAGCCTATCGAGTGTGTTAAAACCATCATTTATTACTTGATCTATTTGTTTGATTCAGTTAATTAATTAGCTTATCTTATAAAGAGTAATTTGGGTAATGGAGTCATTAACTACTATAATATTTATTAGACGTCAGAGAATATAATTAAATTACAAGCATTTTCCTGGAAAAAATACCAAGTATGAAATGGAGGAATCACCAAACTAAATAAGCCCATGCTAACATTTCTTTGGGTGCCCCCTCCTTATCCTTCTGTCCTTAGGCGCCCTTCCCTCTCTAACAATGGAAATGGTGAACAAATCATTTAATCAACCTGAAGTAGTGGCGGTTCTTATCGAGTTGAAGACAAAGAGGATTGACATGCTGAAGGTCAGTTAGTTACATCGAGAGGCCAAACAGGTTTGGATGATTTAATTGAGGAACCAAAACGATAGTCTTTTTAATTTGAATTAAGATAAGCTGATCATTGTTTTCATTTAGTTTTAGAGACCATTGTCTTGATATATGTTACTTTTCTTTTATTTCTGTTTAAGTGTATTGGATTTAGATCACCAATCATGTCCACAAAACGCAACAAGAACTTGCGTAGTGAACTCTCATTGATCATAATTTCATCAATACATTTTATTCATCAATAATATGCATGAATAAAAATGGATTATATGTGCATGCATATCATTTTTTTGTTTATAACATTCTGGATGACCATAGTTAGTTAATGAATCTAATTCAGTTTAAACATAAGTCTGTATTTGCATGAAGCATTGTAATCGAATATTGATCGTATCCGTATTTATGTTTACGCTGAAGAAAAAATGATCATCATTAATAAATTTGACGATCATTTTTAGGGGACGTCAATTTGCGAATAAACATTCTACATTTTGAATGAAGAATGTTTCTACTAAAAGAATGATTCTACTACCTACCTCAAAGAAAAACAATCAAAGCACGGGATAACCTACCTTAATCAGGGCACGCTAAGAACTTACATTATATCCAGTGTCATTAGCGTATAAATAAAAATAGTTTCTATTTTATGAAGGAAACATCCGATCCGTCCTTTTCGGCACATTTATTATGGATGCAAGTTCGAAAAAAACATTATATAAATTAAATATAGATGCTGAAAAAAATGCAAGAGAGAGACATCCAATTTGTCCACTTCCACGCGCTTACTTCTGGAGGAGTTCGGGGAAGAAGGATTTTGCAAATAAAAATGGAGATGCGGGGGATCGAACCCCGTGCCTCTCGCATGCAAAGCGAGCGCTCTACCATTTGAGCTACATCCCCTTTGTGGAAATAAGTGGCAAATTATATATATATTTATAAAATTTCAAGCCTTATATGGTCTAGCATGCGAGTCTGCCTAGCTGCCGGCTTGGGTATGGAGATCGACGAGAAGGGTCTGATCCAGGCGTTGAACGAGATCGTCGACGACGTTTCTTCCATCCCCGACTACCGAAATGCTTTCAAGAAGCAATTTTGCAATCTCTCCCGACGGCTTAAGCTGTTGGCCCCGATGTGCGAAGAGGTCAGAGAGAGCGGGGATGCGATTCCCGCTGAGACCTTGGAAACCCTCCGCCCCCTTTTAGCTGCTCTGGCCTCTTCCAGGGAACTTCTAAGATTCGGAAGCGAGGGAAGCAAGATCCGTTTGGTAAGCGCCATACCACAACATTGCATCTTCTTTTTTGGGCTTATCACAAAATCCCGGCTTTTATGCCTGAATCTATGATGATTTCTCTATGTTTTGCCTCTCTTATCAACCTGGCCCTATTTTTCGGTTCTTTGGTGCTGTGGTTCTTGCGAAAGTTGTTTACTTTTTGTATTTTTGTTGAAGCTCGAGGATTTTGAGTCATGTTTTCGTGTCTTTACCGAATCCATCTTATTCAATGGATCGATGAATTTTTTTCCATTCTAATGATCCATTATTCTTGCCCCACCAAGCAATCGTTGATCCCTTCTCGTTGGGAAATTTCCTCTCACGATCCGGAGCATAAACAAGTTTATCTGCTCGCCGGTTCTTTTGCCCCCTTGAAATTCGATCTTCCTGTTGAGCCCAACAGAAAAAGGTTTATTTCATTGTCGCTGAAAAAGGATGATTTCTGGTTTATGATTTCTGATCGTTGTATTTTTCTTGTCTGAATTATTTCTTTTACGCGTATTAATGAAACTCAAAAATCCATAAGGGAATTGAATGAAATCACTTTTCTCTCTAGCCATGTGTAATTTGATCTCCTGCAGGTCCTAGAAAAGGATGAGATCTTGAAAAAGTTCCAATCGTTGACCAGTCGGCTAGAGCAAGCTTTAGGGAATATTCCCTTGGACAAGCTTGAAATCTCAGATGAGGTCAAAGAACAGGTATGATAATCTTTCTTGAAGATCATTATCGGGATCAAATCTCCATCTCATTCGATCGCGTTCTTTTCACATGTTCAGATCGAACTGGTTCATTCCCAGTTTAAGAGAGCCAAGGAACAAATGGACACACCAGACATCGATCTGTACAATGAGCTCTTATCTGCCTATGAAAGCAACGCCGACATAGACCCAAACATCCTCCGCAGACTAGCTGAAAAGCTACAGCTCACCACCATTTCTGACCTCAAGCAGGAATCTCTTGCTCTACATGAGATGGTTACGAGTAGCGGCGGTGATCCCGGGGAGAGGATAGAGAAAATATCAATGTTGTTGAAGAAGATCAAGGACTATGTTCTAACTCATGACCCGCAGATGGGCGCCCCCTTTCCCCTGAAAGCCACCTCCTCTGATGCAAAGTTCAGCTCTCCGATCATCCCCGACGACTTCCGATGTCCAATTTCCTTGGAGCTAATGTGTGATCCTGTGATTGTGGCTACAGGACAGGTTCTTAAACTCCTCTCTATGCCTAATTTATATTGATTTACCTTTTTTCCTGGGAATTTTATCAATTTTTACTCTTACGCAGACTTATGAGCGGACTTACATTGAGAAATGGTTGGGGGCTGGCCACAACACTTGCCCAAAGACACAGCAGCCGCTCTCCAACACTTCCCTCACGCCAAATTATGTGCTACGGAGCCTGATCGCTCAGTGGTGTGAGGCCAATGGCGTTGACCCTCCAAAGAGGGCGGTCAATTCTCAGCCAAAAGCGCTGTGTTCCAGTACCCACCCGGACATCGATGCTCTGCTTCATAAGCTGACCTCCCACAGCGTAGAAGACCAGCGAGCCGCTGCTGGTGAGCTCCGGCTCCTCGCCAAGCGCAATGCCGACAACCGAGTCTGCATTGCCCAGGCCGGCGCTATCCCCTTTCTGGTCCGCTTGCTTCCCTCTGCAGACCCCCGCACACAAGAGCACGCCGTCACTGCCCTGCTCAACCTCTCCATCTGTGAGGAGAACAAGAAGACCATAATCATGTGCCCGGGTGCTGTTACTGGGATAGTCCATGTGCTCAAGAGGGGGAGCATGGAGGCAAGGGAGAACGCGGCTGCGGCGCTGTTCAGCCTCTCAGTGGTGGATGAGAACAAGGTGACCATCGGCGCATCTGGGGCAATTCCGGCCCTCGTCGCCCTGCTGGGCGAGGGGAGCCAAAGAGGGAAGAAAGATGCCGCCACAGCATTGTTCAACCTGTGCATATACCAAGGAAACAAGGGCAAGGCTGTGAGGGCCGGAGTTGTGTCAACGTTGATGGCGCTGTTGACGGAGCCGTCTTCGGGGATGATGGACGAGGCCTTGGCGATCATGGCGATCCTGGCAGGCCACCAAGAAGGCCGGGCTGCAATTGGAGCTTCCAAGGCTATTCCGGTGCTCGTGGAGGTGATCGGAAGCGGGTCGCCGAGGAATCGAGAGAACGCGACGGCGGTGCTTGTTCATCTGTGCTCGGGAGAGCAGCAGCAGCAACACCTGATCGAGGCGCAGGAGCATGGCTTGATGGGTCCTTTGCAGGAATTAGCAAAGAACGGCACAGACCGAGGGAAGAGGAAGGCGTTGCAGCTGCTCGACCGCATGAACAAGTTAATTGAGCAGCAGTTGAAGGCAATTCAGGCGCCACCGGAGACCCCGGCTGTCACTCCAGCCCAGCTCGAGGCATCTTTCGCCTCCGCTGCCACCGTTGCCACCGCCGCCGACGCCGGTCCATCTCAGTCGCCAGATCCGACAAGCGAGGGCCAATCTTCAGACACGGATGCTCAGTCCCAGGAAGGCGAGCCAAAGCTTCCAGCTACCCCAGCTGACTGACTCCAGAGGCCTGTTGGTTACCTCGAGCCCGCCATTTTCGCCGTGGTCAGAGGGGTGATCGTTTGGAATCCGCGCTGGTGGAAGATCGCTTGCGCCGCTGATTCGTAATTTTCGATCTTATTTTATTTATGTTTTGATTCTATATGAGATTGTGGTCAATGCGGTTGCGTCTCGCTCTTGCTGTCTGCATACAGCCGCCGCAACTCAAGAGGAGAGGCGACTTGCTCCCACTGTATTGTGTACAAGTTGTCGAATGATTTCCGCTGCTACCATAATGAGTGTATCATTTTATTCAATGGTTTTGACTTAGCCGCCGGAGTTATAAGTTTCCTGTTGGCTAGTCTCTCCTCAATCGCGTTGGTCCATAAAGATATACGCTTCTCTGAGGGAAAGATGAGAGGGGGGGGGGGGGGGGGGGAGACTGAGTGCGGTGAGAAAGTTGTGGGCTCAGACATACATCGGAACTTGTCGCTAAAAAGAGGGCCAAGGGAATCTTGATCACTTTACATCCCACTATATTTTCCACTGACTCTGCATCAGTTGCAGCAAGGATGTGATAAAGGGAGTAGCCGGCACAACTCACAATAAGCCCTCTCTCTCTCTATGTGGCTTCCCCTCTTTTTCTCGCCTCCCCTCCCTCCCTCGCCCACTCGACATCTCTCTGGCTTCCCCATCTTTCTCTCGCCTCCTCTCCCGCTCTCTCTCCCTCTCTCTCTCTCTGGCTTCCTCTCTCTTTCTCTACCTTCCTCTCCCTCCCTCTCTCGCTTCCTCTCTCTTTCTCTATCCTCCTCTCCCACCTTCTCTCACTCTCCATCTCTCTCGCTTCCTCTCTCTTTCTCTCCCCCCCCTCCCTCCATCACTCAATCTCTCTCCCTTCCTCTCTCTTTCTCTCCCCTCCTCTCCCCTCCTCTCCCTCCCTCCCTCACTCCATCTCTCTCGCTACCTCTCTCTCTCTCTCCCCCCCTCTCTATGGCCTCCTTTCTCCCACTCTCGTTTCCTCTCCTCCCTCTCTCGCTCTCTCTTTTTTCTCTCTTGCTCTCTCTCTCTTTATCTCTCTTGTTCTCTCTCTCTCTCTTTATATCTCTTGTTCTCTCTCTCTCTCTCTCACTCTCTCTCTCTCTCTCTCTCTCTCTCTCTCTCTCTCTCTCTCTCTCTCTCTCTCTCTCTCTCTCTCTCTCTTTCTCTCTTGCTCTCTTTCTCTCCCTCTCTCTTGCTCTCTCTTTCTCTCCCTCTCTCTTGCTCTCTCTCTCGCTCCATCTATCTATTAGTCTATCTTCATTTGGCTTTGCCTCTTGATTGGAGAATGATCGCCTAAACTTATGACGTAAAAACCTCACACTTGATAAAAACAAAGAAGCAACTTTTACCCTAAACACAGTATCATACAGAGGCGCACAAACTGTAATAAACAAATACACAATATCGATACAAATTCTCATCGATTCAACGAGGTTTTCTCCGGCGCCCGTGCTTGTGCTTGTGAACCTTCCGAGCAGGACGGATGCGGCGGCCATTGTCTTCATCCAAAGCCCACGATGCCTCACGTTCCTGCTGATATCGACGGCGTTGACGGCCATCTCCAACGCGCAAGTGCGAGTGATCTTCACGACGCCGGCGCTTCTTTCTACGCACGCGGTCGTCCGCCGGAGAGTGAAACCCACTCCGCTTACCTTCCCACCAGTCGTAAACAGGATCGAAGAACCCCTTCTGGTGTAAGAGCCACAAGAGCACGGTGACTGACGGGAAGATGGCGAGAAACAACAACAACAGACCAATCCAGCTCGCGCAGACGTATCGCAGGTGGCACGCGAAGTCGAAGAAATTATCGCATTTGTTGCATGATTTACCCGTGAAGAAGTCCCCCAGACCTTTCCACAAGGAATTCCAGAAACCTTCGACAGCTTCGAAGAAACCCTTGATGCCCCCTTTCTTCTGGGAATAACTCGCAACGATCTGAGTTCCGTTGTCAAGAACAGTGGCTGTTGTCGTAAACTGGCACTCTGCTCTATCGATCTCGCTGAATTCTGAATCTTTGAGTATCGCTGTGCATTCGTATCTTGCAGCCTGGTCGGTATTTGGGTAGAGCTTGAAGGAACGAGTGATGAACTCGCCCGGTTTCATGATGAAAAACTGCTCCTCTGTGTGGATAATACCTCGTACGCATTGAAATGTGAGCCCATAAGAGGCCTCCAAGGAACCGATGTTCTGGGCTGTTATTTTCGCTATACCAAATTGAGTAAGCGCTTCGAAAGTTGGAATACTGACGTTTACGATCTTTCCTGGACTCTTCTGATATACATACTCTATGTCGTCAGCACTCAGTTCAATCAATAGATTTGTGTTGAGAACCTCGGAAATTCCGATTGAAAATGAATGTGTTCCTGCATTTGGGTGCTGGTTGATCCTTTCAAACCTCCCTTCAATTACGTATTGAGGTGTCTGGTTGCGGCTTATTCGATTTTGATCAGCTTCCCAAAAGTCAGATAACTGGTTGTGCAAGCAGCTCCATAAAGGGGATGAACAAAAGTTTGGCTGCTCCCGATACGCTTCATAACTTACTCCGATTTTGTTGCACTCGAGGCCATCCAAGGTAAATCTTACTCTTTCCAGAAGCATCCACTTTGAAAGATTATTAGCAGAGCCTTTTGATGGATCTGAATCTACCCCTCTCGGCATTACTAGATAAAAGTCTTCAAACGATGGAATATTAGTATATCCGACGTAATCACCGACCAGGCTAACCCTCAAAAACTTATCTTCTGATAACACAGTCCTGTTTTCAGGTCCGACGACCACCTCTGATGCTGTCGACCCTTTCTGCACTTTAATTCGAACGCTGAATCCAACAGTTCTCCTCCCAATACCAAAAACGTGGAACCATTCGCCTTGGAATCTAACACAATGCGCAGTGTTTGCCTTCCCTTTCAACAACTTATCAAATACGTTTCCGCACGAGGATGGAACTCGACGTCTGGGTCCGCAAGGACAGCAGATGGGCTCGGTTACCTCAAGAACACGACCATTTTCATCTCGCAATCCCTCACATATTTGAAGAACTTTGGCGCTTGAATCGGGCTCGCATTTTCTCGTCTTCACAAAGTATTCTTCGGGCTTGTATGGAACGTCGCGGATGTAGGTAAGTTCGTAGAGAGCATAAGCGGCGGATTTGTTGATGGTAATCGTCGGTGGTGATCGAATTGCTTGCATCTTCTTCGTGGAGTTCTCCTCCGCTTCGACTAATTCCGCCACGATGAAAGCTTCCCCGCCACTCGACCCACTGGGAACTGCAAGGTCGACGACAACCTTCTTGCTGCACTCAAGATCGTCAGCGTCAGAGGACTTGACACAGTTCTCCAGCCGCGATTTGGAGAGGATCTCCATGCCTTCAGTCGTGCCGGCTTTTCCAAAGAGAAGAAAAGAACAGGCGAGACAAAGAAACTTCAGTCTCGCCTTTGAACATTTAAGCGCTGGCGGGTCACCGGAGATGGCCATTTCCTTTCTCCAGAATGAGAAAGGATGCGATAGAAGGGGAGGAAGGAGGCGACGGTTCTGCTTGGTTATTGTTAACCGTCACTTGGACGACGGATTGGATAGAAAATGAGAAGGAAACTGATAGAGATAGAGGGATGCACCATGATACATGTAGATAGAGATATAGATACATATACAGATAGAAATGTTGAGACAGATATGGAGAGATTGAGAGAGGGATGAATAAACGGGCACAGAGAATGATATAGGTACATTATACAAAGCTATTGGAGGAGCGAGATGGAAATCGACATATGGGGAGAGAGTGAGAAAGATAACTAGGCAGACTGAAACAGAGATAGATATACTGTAAACAAAAGTTATAGCAAATGAATTTCTAGTTTCCATTTGTTGGCATGATTGCCATCCATTTCGTCATCTCCATACCCACTTCTAAACCCCGCTTTGTTAATTTTTCATCGTCCTCAGCATCCACCCTTCATGACTAGGGTGTGACGGTCGTGGTCGGAAGTTTTTTGGCAAAACTTAAACCTTACCTAAACTTCAGTCTGGATCCCGTCCATTCTTGTTCGGTCCCAGTTCAGTACAGTAGGTCCTGGTCTGGTTAGGTTGACTAGTCAATATCAAAGTCAAAGTAGTAAATTTAGGTTGATGTTTATATTGTATATCCACATAATGAGCTTTAGAACTGTTGGTAATGAATTCCCCTTCGGCTCCCTTCCATTCTTTGCCCACTCTCTAGGTCTTTCTCCCTCCACACCTCCCTTTCTTCACACAGAACTATCGGGTGACAAGAGAAGGAAGAAACTTTCAAATGAAAAAGAGGTTTTGATGGGTTCTTACATCCTACATTCAAAGAAGAACTCTACATCAAGTGGGTGCACAGAGATGCTCAAATATATGGTGGCTACGTCAAGCTCAATAGAGACATCTCCGGCTCAGGTCCGGTTCAACCATTGGACCAAAATCTGTTTGACCAACCGGTCCACCCTCAAATGGAGGACCTATGGTCCTGGTTCGGTCTGGTCAGACCCATCCCCGGTCCTAAATGCCCAACCCTAGTCATGACTATTCTATTGTTTGTGGCATATATGGTCAAGTGCTTCATCATCGGATACTTGAAGTGTTGTTTTTAACTCTTAATTTCAATGATATAAAGACCCAATATTAACCTGAGTAATAAATTTCTAGGACATAGTCAACTAAACAGAACTTCAACTGAGTAGAAGCCCATGATTGTTCTAGTCCCAAGCATGAACAAAGAGTGAGATCCGGAAAGTCCAGAAAATGCAGCTATACCTTTTCTTTTGGAGCATACTAAAGAGTCAAACTCGACATATATAGACAGTAAAAATCTGCCTTAACATAATATTAGACTTCCAATATAGGTTACTCTTTGAACCTATACTCATTAACAGAATTCGTGGTCATGATTCAACCTAGGTTCAAAAAAATGGGATGAAAGATAAACGCCCAAGATTTTATCAAGATAGGATAAAAATAGATGGTTAGGATTACATGTAGACAGGATCCTTATCATGTACTATCTTTATAATAGATAATAACCAACATCTAAAATTTATAAGACCCTTGATTCTTGCTTCCCCTCACTCTCTCTCCTCCTCTTACTCCTCATCTTGTTCTTCTAGAGTTCTCTTCAAAAATTTCAACCCCCGTGGACAGATATTTAGGGAATGTAGAAATTTATATGTGAATTCAACATTTTCTAATTGAATATATTTTGCATTTTCATTCTAATCTATTTCTCCCATCTTAGAGCTCATGAAGAGATGGCTAATCCAAAGGAAAAGCAAGAAAAGTCGTTTCTATATAGAAGAAGGTGATCTCGATGTCGAGCTGGAATGGTCTGGATGCTGAGTTGGACTACGAGAAGCCAAATGGATTCACATATTATTTTCAGGAAATTATAACATGTATACAATTTGTAAATTTCAAGTATTCCCCTTCACTTTTGAACTTAAATTACTTTCTAAAACTTCCTTGGAGGCTTCTTGGGGACCTTGTTGTTGGGTTCTGAATCTATGATTTATATGACCCTTTAGCAATTTGTGCAACAGATGACAAATGGAACAGTAACATATCTTTAAAAAAATGAAAAACTGGATGATCAAATCGCCTTTCCACTTATCAGTCTGAGATTTACTGGTCCCTCCTCTGTGTTTAGCTGTTCAAGCATCCAACCTCTTGACATGTCTACTCAATCCTCCTCCATCTCGATGAGGTCCATTATTGATTCATGGGGGCCCATCGCACCAACCAGGACTCAGGCCACCAACAACCACACCACGCAGCTCGAGACAAGGTCGCAACCCGGCTTCACGTACTTGGCATAGTCAATGACTGTGAGCTATGCATTTATTTCCTTGTTTTTATTTTTCTGAACGATTCAGATTGGGCCGTTGTGCTTGGGCTAGTCTGTTGTTATTTTTATTTCACGTTGTTTGATGTACTTTTTAGGGGAAAGCACGTCACGAGATGGTTTTCCCCTATTTTGGCCCCACTTGGGTATCCTCCTGTCCCTATATAAAGGAACGGTATGTCCAATAGAAGCCTTGGAGAGAAATTGAATCAAAGTTGAACCTTGTTTTTTTTTCTTTGGGTTTTCGCCCTCCTCTTGGAGGTAATTTTTGTTTTCTAGAGTAGAACGTGGGGATCGCCTACGACATGAAGCCATCCCCACGTCGAGATCACTCTATGAAGGATTGCCCATCATCATCGCGCCCACTCTGTATCTGTTTCTTGGAGCCTGCATCAAGAAGTAGACTTCTTGGCCGTGTTGCGGTGCAAGAACCATGAAGAACGGCCTTCTTGGCATTGTTATGGATATTGGCTGCCGCCACCGCTGCCGTTGTTGTTGCCGTCACCACCGCTGCGCTGCCGCCATCGTTGCCACCATCGACGTTGTCGCTATCGTCGTTGCCACCGCCGTCGTTGGTGCCAACGACTTCGCCAACGCTGTCGTCACCGCCATCACCAGCGCTCTTAAGCCCTGGTTCGTTGTCCTCCCGCGCGCGCCCTAAGCCCACGTGCACCTGTCTTGACAGGACATGCCCGTGCACCTCGTGCCCGCGTGCTCCATGCCCGTACACCCCATACCCCCACACCTCGCGTCCGTGCACCCCGCGCCCGCACGCCCAGCGCTTGTGCACCCCCGTACCCACTGTCAGCCATTGTTGTCGCCATCCGATTGTCGATCAGCGCGCGCTCTACGCACGTCGGACACGTTCCACGCCCTCCACACTGATGGATATTATGTGCCAGTCAAGCCAATCACACTACCATGTTTATTTAAGTCCATTGAATAAAATATTTACGTTCATTATTATTCTGTGTGATGCTCATAATGAAGTCCATGAATACGTGCAATGATTCAGTGAATTATGATGAGATCATAATACAGTGATCACTAGTCTTTAAATATGTATGCTAAATATTCCTATTCGATGGATAGTCAAGATGGACATCGAATTATCCGGATAGAATAGCACTAGCTGATCCTACTTATTTGATAAGTATAGCTGATCATGTGGCTATTAGTGTGGCGACACTAAGGACAGATAGTGGGTGCTCTTTCGAAAAAGAGTTCACTGAATTGATCTGTATCAATCCATGAATGGTGTTATACCTAAACATCAATCAGGTTGATTAAAGTCACGGTTCTATAAGTGATCCATTGACCTGAGACACCAAGGGCATCTCGTGAGTGGACGACTACATTTTGACTATGACTTACGAGCCTCTAATCATGGGATTCAGATAGGTTATAGATTGGATGTAGTAAGAAGCTTACGGAGATGATTGAGTGGTCAAGATGGGATCATCCGCCCTTGGTATAAGAGGAGATTGACTCGAGGAAGACGATGCATAAAAATCCCTGGCCAGGGTAGTGAGGATATTGGAGAAGGCGTTCTCCTATGATCCCCGTTACGCATCAGTACTTATCGAATGACGGATTAGGGTTTGACGATAAACCATGCTCTAAGTTGTTCGAAAGTCTCGCGCAGATAATGGATTATACATATACTGTAACTGATGAGGGTAAAGGTTCCATGAGAGAGTTCGAGACTACTCGGTATGTTCTAGAGCACGAGGTGTAGCTTGGCACCCCACGGGCTGAAAACTTAACCTATTGATTGGGTTAAATAGATCCTTATTAATTAATCTATATGTTGATATAGTAAATTAATAAGGTTGGTCAATAAATGTTATTGGGCCATTAAAGTTATTAACTAGAACAATACATGGGCCTAGAGGGTCACACGCACAAGGTAATAAGGGCATTGGTGGATATATTTTACTTTGGGGGGTTTTGAGAAAAACCTTAAGTGAAATATAAAGAGGGGAAAGGGGTCTCATTTGAAGTACCCATGCAAGCCTCATTTGAGAGCCTCCCCCCTTCTCCACTCTCTTCTCCACTCATCCAAGGAAGAGTGTCTTCATGGTGAGGAGATCTTCTAGATTTCCAAGAAGAGTTGAAGAAGAAGACGTGGAGATCCAAGCGCCAAGTGATCATGTGGATACTTCTAGAGGCCGGACGCGTGAACGGCTTCAGAATGATCTTGGAGCGGCAAAGTCAAGGGTGGAACGAGTTCCCCAAAAGGTACTAGCAAAGTTTTGTTTTATAGATAGATTGAGAATCTATCGACCAGGCTTCCGCATCTATGGAACGTATTTTTCATGGACGAACCAAAGCATCGAACCCAAAACAGACACTCCGCACGCAACTTCGCACGCTCCGTGCCTGCGTGCGCGCAGCACGCCTGGTACTACGCCCACGCTCACCGTCCGCTAGGGACTTCCACTACCCTCCTAAAACGGCTCCCTCGCCATGGACTTCTGGGTCTTGACCCATCAAGTACCATCGTTCCCTTCTTTAGCAGTACTATTACGGCTTTCAGTGTCGTCTTCCACTACTTGCTCCTTTGTCCGGATTTTACCGACGATTCATAGGATTAACCACCTTGTGTCGAGAGGTTGCGTTTTCTTGGGATTACGAATTAAGAACATTAGCAGTAGGGGTTGGTGACGCTTCTGGACACATCGTGTTCCCCGCCGCCTAGATCGTTTAGTTAGCCAAATGGGTCAGTGGGAGTCTGGCCTTGACTGTCCACTCCTGAATCTTAGTTGATTGTCATACTACTCAGCACTTGACATGCCTTTCTCATTAGTTTACTCGAAAATCTGCATACTTTGTAATCGTTTCTTACATTGATTGTTAACCAGTGTTGTAACATGAGCCGACTGATCTCCGCGTTCTCCGTGTTACATCATTGATCCAACCTTGCTGTATTTTGGCATTTTGAGTGCATCAGAGAGTAGGGCACCACAAGGGAGAAATGAGAAGGACGGGAAATTCTCGCTTAGGTGAATTTCTTTCAGGGCTTTCTTTTTTTTACACTTGACCATAATTTTTAATTAACACTCCTAAAATTTAACTATATCTTTCAACATCGGAAAAGGTATCAGTGTGTGTCCCTCTATGCCCAAGTATTACACTATTTAAGAACCATTATTCGATATCCAATATCAGAAAACAGATAAAGGAATTCAAGCTTATTTTATCTTAATTCACATTTCATAATTTAAGTTTTTCTACCTTCATTCATGATAATCAAACTAGGCTTGAGATTTGAAGCAATGGTAACAATAGCATGAGGCAAGTAGGAGCAGTCTAAGGTGACAGCAGCGGTGTCTAGGGGGCAGTGGTTGGCATGAAGGTGACAGTTTGTGTATTTACCAGTTCTTTTCTTTCTCCCTCTCCTCTGTGATTCAGCATCTATATCAAATTTCGTCTCACTCAAATTTCATCACGTTGTGTCAAATTTTCTCTCCCACCTCTTTCTATCTCTTAATCTCAGTCCATAAAGAATATACACATGCATTATCATCGTTGGTTTTCTCCAAAATTTAATCAAAATTTTGAGCATTCATTTATTTTTAAGATTGAGTATTTTTAAAAGAATCTGACATGAAAGTTGATAATTTTTTTAAAAGAAACGTTCCAAATTGGAATTAAATTTGGTAATTAATCTCCATCTTACCATTTTAATCACCCTCAATGAATATTGCATACATAGTACCTTTTTTGGAATCCTACATGATATAGAGATATTAATTAAATTCTGTTTAGGGGCTATAAAGAACTTGTTGACAAACTTTATCAAATACAGTAATTAAATAAGTTATTATTCATATCATTTGATATCGATTTCAATATCCTTCTCACTATCAGCTTATTGATGTCATTATGGCGGTCCCATTTTAGGGCTTGCATGGTACAAATGATATCCATCATAGTGACAATACTCTACATCTATATAGATTTTGACACCGGTAGAGTACCTATTTTTTGAAGGATATTGGATACAGATACCATTCATAGCACTCTGAAGGGGATTAGACCTTTCAGAGACCAGTACTCTGATGGCCGATCTGCTGCTTGAGGCTCATAATTTCCTATTGAATTAATCCCCACTCGTACCATACAAACCCAAAGCACATACAAATATTTGAGTTAATCAATAATAATTGGAACAATCAGGGTAGTACTGATTTTGGAGTAATAATTAAGTGGTTATCACAAGAATCATTTTTTTGTTAATTTCTAAGGAGAAAATACTCAGCATGCTAGGAGCACTGCCGGCTCCAGAACGTTTCCGAATCTAGCAGTTTCACAAGTAGCCTTTCGAGACGAGCCGACGCCCCAGCCGGCCGGACGACGGATTCGAGCTCAAGGCTGACCGCACTCCGGTTGCTGCTGGTCTGGCCCAGCAACTCCCGGTCGAGCCGGTCCAAGAGGGTGTCGGCAGGGAGGGCGAACCGGTGAGCAAATGGTGCGCCACTCTCAACCATTTGGTTGAAATGGTCTGGACCTAATTGGGCTGGCTGCTGTCGTGGGGGCTCATCCCAACGCATAAACCTCAGCCCATGGTTGACCGTCGTCCGCTGGAACTCCTGAGAGTTGCAGATGACGGTTTGGAAGTAACTCTCTGAGGATGACAAGAAGTTGGTGTAGTAGAGCAAGAGAGTACGTGGCAGATTGTCCCAGCCCCATATGCAGAACTCCAAAAACGCCCGAGTCAACACCACCCCTGACGACCCTGAAAGAGAAAATCTTTGACTATAATGTTGATATTCTCCGGAAAGTTGATGATAAATTTGGTGGAGCCATTCTAAGTTGATGGTAAATTGATCTCAGTTCTTAACAAGGGATTAATTACACTGGCTGTGAAGGATGGGCAATGCAAATACAGCTAAAAATGGTTAAATGTAGATAGATAGGCAATACCGACAAATATTTTGAAAGAAGATGGCACACTCCTCTTCTCCTTGGCCCAAAATAACGCAGTCTTGTTTGAATCATACAACCCAGGATCCACAAGAACAGGTCTCACCCTTTCGAACCTGAAATCAAAGGAAAAAACAGAAAAAATAATTATTCTTCGCAGCCTACTTGAAGCAAGGAAAGGAATAGAATGTCCTGCTCACTCTTTCCACCCAAGTTTACTGGTGTGCTCAATGAAGTTCAGATCTCGCGGAAGATAAGAGAAAATGTGGATGATATCTGCCCAAGAAAAGCAACAAGAACACGGAAAAAGAGTAAAAGAGAAGTAATAGTTTGATTGCTCAGGTTTCATCATAAAAAAAGAGAAAAAATTACGCTAACAAAAGAATCATGCGACTATCTCTAAAAAAGATCCATGATCGAGACCACCGCCAACATCCCAGCCCAATCCCAATCCATGATTTTGGCAAAGAAAAACTCAAATTCAAGGGATAACACGAGGAGGGAACAAATCTGCTCACCATCTTGCGGCATCAGAGGGTAATCAGAGGAGCTAAGATTGATAAACCAGTCCCAATTATCAAATTCCCGCAGCAAGATCGCCACGGCATGAAGCGTAAGAGCAAGGAACGTCGGCCCCTTCTCGTTGATCTTCCCATCATCCATCAATCTGACATTACCCTGAGCGAACTTGGACAGATCCGCCCTCTCTTCCTTCGAGCCGTCGGCGTAAACGACGTAGAAATTCCTCCGGTGGTACACAGCCTGAAGAAGTCGCCGAAGCCTTGCTCCCTCTCCGCGGCCGCCACCGACGAAATAGGCGAACCTTGGAAGATCCTTCGGAAGCCGTAATGGAGTAGAATCTAAAGGATCGCGCCAGGAAAGAATACTTGACCTAGCCGCAAGAACAAGGGACAAGATGAAGAGCGGAGCGAGCAGAGGAAGGATGACTAGCCATCTCCGGTGATGTCCGCCGCTGGCGACTTGGCGTTGAGATTTTCTCATCTGCCCGCTACGATCGATTCACCGACGACGGAGCTTCCGATCTTGATTGTTCTTGGCGGCCGGAGAAACCATCGCTGCGACGGGACAATCTTCGATTGACCCATCCCCTTGGATTTAAATGGGTCCTCGAAAACGCGTTCAAATTGCAAACTTGAAAGTCGTTTCAATTCCGCCGAGCTGGAAGTTTTTTGACATTGACGAAGATGTGCGCAGTTCTTCGATTGTTCTACCGATCAACCGCCGTTTCAAGATAGATTCAGCGTTTGCGGATAGGATTCGAGATGCGTGGATTCGAGAGTTCATCGAGAAGATTTCCGCTTTGATTCTGAGCCGGATTTAATGAACATTGATAGCTCATTAACTATCCTCGCCTTTAATTATCCTTACTTTGCAGAGTGATAACGTTTGATATGTATTTAATGAGTTGTTTCAAATCCTACAAATACATGAATTTTTTGTTGATTCCGGAACGAATATAGCATTCGTGCTGTATTTTTGATAATTGATGTTTATCCGATTTTTGGCAGAGATCAGAAAGTGAATAAACGTGGGCTGTAAGAGACAATGTAATACCTTAAGTAAACAGAGTTAATTGCCACAACTACTTTGTCAGCTCGTTAATGAGATTATACCTACTTTACTCATATTATATAAACCACCGACATGAAATAGGTAACACGGTGAGGAAGTGACCGCCTCTTTCTCTCAGTGCAGATGCCATGAAGATTTATTTCTTAAAACACCAATCAATGGTTAATGGACAGATCAATCTTTATAGTTTAGGGAACTTTATTAGCATTGTTTTGTTTGATAAGATTATCGTTTTTGGGAATAGCTTTGCCAAATAACTTTGTGCGGGTGGATGTTAATAAAATCCAAATTAATACTCAACAGGTGTACAAATTTTCTGAGAAACTGAAATAGATGAGATAATTTATGTAGGTATAATCCTTAGATTAGGTTTTGTTATATTTGATATCTATCCTTAGGTTTTGATTAATGGGGGTTCAGTGTTCGACCTGTGTAATAAACTATAGTTCTTTTATTTGGTAAAGAATTGTGGGTTCCAAGGCCGTGATTCATGATCTGAAATGACTAATTATGCAGAAACTGAAACAAACTGAAATGAACTTATAAACCAAAAAATGTTGAAAGATCTAATCACCTTACACATCCGAATCCACGATGATGTGGTTCCTTGATGAGGCTCTTTGAGCCTTTAAAAAATCCATAAATATCTCACAATACTCAGCAAGACTTAAAAGAAGGATGGACGTGCAAAGATTTATTGCATTGTTGAAATTCATATGGGTTTTTGTCCTGCTTATACTGAATGAGATTTTTTCATAAAAATCATGTCGTAATATATCCTTCTATGTCCACCAAACCTCATGCATATGAGTATCTAGTCCCATGTACCAGTCCAGTTAATAAATCTATTAAATTGATAACCTTTATCAATGAACCTTAAATTATTAACCCTATCAAACATTGTGATTAGGGTTAATCATGAAATTATTAAACCCAATCAATAGTTCAAATTTAGAGCTCGTTAGGTACCAAGTGTCACATCATGATCTTGAGTATACAAATGACTATGCCAACTCTCTCATACAACTGTTATCGTCATCAATTGTCACTTGTGTAATCCTTTATCCATATGAGACTCTAAAATGATAGAGATTATGGCTAATTATCAAGTTGTCATCATTCAGTCTAGTTATCACTAATACATGATAGAAATCATCAGAGAATATCTTCTCATATAATCCCACTTCCCTAATGAGGGATTTAATTTAATTGATGTAACATGACGGACGTCGGTCATGTTACATCAATTAATGGTGCGAGCTCGGCTACTGCCGCTTTTGACGGTGCGAGCTCGACTACTGCCGCTTTTGCACACACCCTCGACGGTGTCAACCAAGGACGTACCGAATGAAATCCTAACCCTCAAAACATGAATCCTATCTATCACTAATCTAACCCCAGCGGTGGAGAAAATGTTCATGGGCACTGAAAGAAATAATATAAGGTCGAGAGGGAATTGTGACGTACCAGGAGCGGTAGGCCCAAGCGATGTTTGATTCGGCAGTAGTGGAAGGCGAGCACCACGTAGGGGCGATGACGATGCAAGTAGATACGGCAGCAAAAGTAGCCGCGGTGATGCAAGTAGGCACGGCGATGCAAGTAGGCGCGGCGATGCAAGTAGGCGCGACGACGCAAGTAGGCGCGGCGATGCAAGTAGGCATCTATGCATGAAGATGGGCGGGGCGACGGCCGCGGCGGCGAGCGTGGCTGTGAGATGCGGCAGCAAAAGTAGGCGCAACAACGCAAGTAGGCGCAGCGAGGCAAGTAGGCGAGGTGGCGCAAGTAGGCGCGGGGGCGCAAGTAGGTGCGACGTGCAAGTAGGCGCGACGGCGCAAGTAAGCGCGATAGCGTAAGTAAACATCTATGCATGAAGACGGGCGTGGTGCGTGTTGGGTTCTAGAGGCCTAGATCTGGATGAACAAATCAAAACGATGCGCAGCGGAAGTCTTTTTGTGAATCGAACGGCATCAGCAAAAACATTGAAACGAAGTACCTTTGCACGAATCACATTCATGATTTCTTCAATCCCAGAGCGAGACGAGTCGAGCTGTTCTAGATGTATTCGCGCGGTCCTCGTCGCTTTGGATCTCCTCCTTTTTGTAGACAAGCCCCGTTGTATCTCCGTCGGCATCGTTACGTCGTCCCGATCATATCAGGGACGGAGAGGGGGTGTGGGGAAAGTGGAGAAGAAGGGGAAAGGCCATTGAACAATTCTGGCATGGGTGAATTTCATTCAGGGCCTTCCCCTATTTATACTAAGTGGGTATTTTTCATAAAAACCCCCAAAACTTAAGTATATCTTCCAACGTCCAAAAGACCATTTGCGTGTGACCCTCTAGGCCCATGTATCAGTCTAGTTAATGACTCCAGCGGCCCAATAACCTTTATTGGCCTTCCAAATTAATTAACTATATCATCATATAGATTAATTAACGTCAGATCGATTTAACCCAATCGATAGGTCGAGACTCCGACACGTGGGGTGCCAAGCTACACCTCGTGTCCTAGAAGATACAAAGGAGTGTGTATCGACTCACTCATGGAACCTGTTCATCATTGGTTACCGTGTATGTATAATCCCTCATCCACTTGATGCTCCTTGGACGACTTAGGGTATGGTCAACTGTCAAACCCTAATCGATCATCCGAGTTAGTACTGATGCATTCGGAAATCATCGGAGAACTCTTCTCCGATATTTCACTGCCTTGGCCAAGGACTTCATCGCATCATCTTCCTTTAGCTGTCACCTCTTATACCGAGGGTGGACGATCCCATCTTGACCACTCAATCGCCTTCGTGTACTTCTTGATGCACCCGAACTAAGACCGTTTAGAATCCCATGATTAGAGACTCGTTGGCCATAGCCAAAGTACAACCGTCCGTCCACAAGACATCTTTGGTGTCTCAAGTCTAAGGACCACTTACACAACCGTGACGTGAATCAACCTGATTGACAGTTCGGTATGATACCATTCAGGGATTCGTACGGATCAATTCAGTGAACTCTTTCCACTAAAGAGCACCCACTATCTATCCTTAGTGTCGCCACACTAATGGCTACGGGACCGGCCATACTCATCATATGAGTGAGGCTAGATAGTGCAATTCTATCCGGATACTTTGATGTCCTTCTCGCGTATAATGTTTAGAACACATGCTTAAAGACTAGTGATCTCCGTATTACGATCTCATCGTAATTCACTAAGTCCGATCAAGTATTCATGGACTTCATTATACGCATCACACGTGCACTATAATGAATATATTCTATTAATGAACATGGAACGAGATGTGGAATGTGTGATTGGCTTGCCGGCTACATATATTTCCATCAGTGCGGCCACATTGACGGGCGTGGCGGTGAGATGCTGTGGTGGGCGCAACGGCGGCAACTGGTTACGTCAGGCGTGGCGAGTTGTGGCGGTTACGACGATTGGTTGTGGCGCTCACGGCTAGTTGTGGCAGTCACGGCTATAACGGTGGAGATTGGTTCAGGCAGTCGAAGCCGTTGATTGCAAGAGTCGCGGTTGGTCGCGGCAGCCGCAACTGGTCGCGGTGGCCCTGATAAGTCACGGTGGCCGCAGCAGGTCGTGGCGATCGCACAAGTAGTGGCGGCTGCAGCTGGTCCCAGTGGCCACGGTAGGTTGCCGTCGCAGGCTGCAGGTGGTCGCGGCTAGGGGCTGCTGCGGCCGCAATCGATCGCGGTCACGAGCTACGGCGGCCGCGGCTGATTGTTGTGGTGGGCTGCAGCGTCTGCGGCTATTCGCGGTGCCCGCAGGCTGCGGCGTCAACAACTGTTCACAGCTGCCGCGACCGGTGTCTGGCAGCCGAAAAACTGCAATGGCGGCGAAGATCGCTCGAGGCGGTACTGCGGGCTGCCCGGGAGCGACGGTCGCGGACAGGAAGACTGGCGGCGGCGGCAATAGAGGAGTTCCGGCGAAGATGGCAGCGACAACGGTTTTTGGCGAAGACGGCAAAAGTTTACGTCAAACTCTAGGGTTTTTCTCTCTCCTATATTTGTAGTAGTATTTTTGTAAATATGGTGAAAACTCAATAAAACACTAAAAAAATAAGGAAAAATCCTTTAAAATAACATTTTATTCAATCTGGGCAAATATGGGCCTCCCCTGTAGAAATAAAGGGGAGAAGGCCCAATTAAGAGTAATTAGGGCCCCCTAATAGGAGAGAGAAACCCACTGACACGCCCACACATGGGCTAACACACGCATAGACATGTAGGTCCATACAGCGGTCCAAAAATGTGTGAACAAACAAAAATAAACACATCGATGGCCCACACAAATGGCCTAAGAAACAAGGAAAATGCAAAGAAACATAACGTCAAACCTTTGTGGCCGGTTGACGAGGCTCGGTATTCCAAAGGGTGGGTCTCGCGCATGAGCCCTCGCTCGACAAAATGATTCGATGCGGTCTTCGAATCTGGATGGTCCCCCATCATTAATATTGTTCTTTGAATCAATCTCCTCCTATACCAAGGGCTAAAAAACCCTTACTAACAAGACAATCACATTCATGGACTTATTGATGTATCTAAGATAATATGTATTTTATCTTGTGGTTAGAGACCTGTAGGTCATAGTCAAAATACAACCCTTCATCCACAAGGTGTCTTTGGTATCTCAGATTTTAGGACCGCTTGCACAATCGTCATTTGAATAAACTTGATGGCTAATACATATTATCTTAGAACTCATTCCCCTATGTGGAAACCAGTATCTAACCATTGAGTTATGATGACATCATAATAGAATATTCACTCATCTTCAAATACATGTTTTAAATATTCATATTTAAAGGATATTCAAGAAATATAAATGAGACATGAGAGTGATTAGCTTGTAGGATGCATAAATACATCATGACTGTCTCAAAGTCCTCAAGATCTAAGAGAACTTAATTCATGTTTGATATATATATTTCGAGTAAATAAACTTAAAAATGATTTATATAATTCCCATGTTATCTTCCTTAATTCCTAGTGACTCAAGCATGGAATCATTTAAAGCAATACACACTTATTCACACTCATTCGAGGTATAAATATTATACTGTATTAGAAAAGCACTGCACATAAAGAGACACTTCGAGTATCTACAAAGAGCTGCCACACCTAGGGATTGTCCAACCGATACCTGTCCGATATCCTATATCGGACAACAAATATCCGATATCTGGAAAATAATGGGACGTTATCTGATATCGGATATCGGATATCAAATGATATTTGTCCTTCAAGAGTGGATGGATATCAAAGACGGATGTTGGATGTGTGAGGACGATCCGGATATCAGATACCAGTTATCATATTTCGATATCTGGATATCAAAACCGGTATCCGGATATGGTATCCACATGAAAAATTAATATTGATCAACATTTTATATGTTTTACGTTTAGGCAAAATGTTTTTAATGTATATTCTAAGTTGTTTAATATATACCTTTCAACCTTTTTGTTTTTTCCATATGGGATAACAGGATTTGGAATTGAACTCCAAATCCTATTGTCCCATATGGAAGAAACATAAATTTTAAGCTGTATATATAGAACGAGGTAGGAAACATATTAAATAATTTAATAATGTTTATATATTATTACAAATTACTGCTTTATTTAGGACGTAATAAATATATAAATTTAATATGTTATTATCTCATTCAATAAATACAGCCCACGGCTTCTGTTTTCTTCCATATGGGAAAATAGAATTCGGAGTTTACACTCTGAATCATGTTATCCCATATGGAAGGAAAAAAAAGATTGAGAGGTATATATTAAATGGACTATTTTCTAAATTAAAAGGCCAACGGTTAAAGAGCTGGCCCACGTATATTCTCTACATGTTGTCGCATTATGAGAATAAATAATATTTTTAAACAACCTTCCTAAGGTGGATATAAAAATCTGATATTCAGGTCCGATATCCGATATCGTCATCCTCCCCTCGAGACGAAGGCAGATGACGACATCGAGACAGATGCCGATGACGGATATCGTTACTGTAGCAACAGATAACAATATCCGATATTCGGATATCAGAAAAACGGGAACCAAAAACTTAATTTTTGGTATCCAGTACAGCATCTGCCCCGATACCGTAATCCAATACCAGTATCGGGATGGGCGATACCTAGCCACACCATTTTCCTTTACAACATTCAAGAAACCAATAAAATAATGTTTCTATAGATATCACAACATCATAAAACATTCGGAGTAAAATTTTCATGAACTCAAAACTGGGATCTTAATTCTTCATTGATATTTGAGTTAACCAATAAAAAAATATAAAAAACAAACTTAAAAGAATATGACGATCTAGGGAGGAGGTAGGTTGTCTCCAAAACCAATGGGTGTTAAGGATTAGTAGCCTTTTAAAAATGATAATAATAGGATTAGTTGATATTTTATAAATTAAGAATGTGGAGTGATGATAAGTATTTTAAGGATGTAATCATTCAGGATATAACTAATTATCTGATTAAATCGTATCAACAAAGTGGATAATGATGGGGAATGTGTATGGATATTTGTGAATTGATCTATGTGGTGATGTAAATACATGTGTTCGGCAAGCCAATCACACGTTTCACATCCCGTTCCATGTTCATTAATAGAACATATGCATAATAGTGCACTTGTGATGCTTATAATGATGTCCACAAATACATGATCGAATTTGGTGCATCATGATGAGATCGTAATACGGATATCACTAGTCTTTAAGCATGTGTTCTAAACATTTAAATTCGAAGGATACTCAAAAAGGACGTTGAAGTATCCAGATAGAATAGCACTATCAAACCTCACTCATATGATGAGTATGACCGTTCCCGTAGCCATTAGTGCGGAGACACTATGGATAGATAGTGGGTGCTCTTTAGTGGAAAGAGTTCACTGAATTGATTCGTACGAATCCCTAAATGGTATTATACCGAATTGTCAATCAGGTTGATTCACGTCACGGTTGTGTAAGTGGTCATTAGACCTAAGACACCTAAGATGTATTGTGGACGAACGGTTGTACTTTGACTATGGCCAACGAGTCTCTAATCGTAGGATTCTAAACGGTCTTAGTTCGGGTGCATCAAGAAGTACACGAAGGCGATTGAGTGGTCAAGATGGGATTGTCCACCCTCAGTATAAGAGGTGACAGCTCAAGGAAGATGATGCGATGAAGTCCTTGTCCAAAGCAGTGAAATATCATAGAAGAGTTTTGTAACTGATTTCTGAACCCATCATTAATAACTTGGATGACCGATTAGGGTTTGACAGGTTACTATACCCTAAGTCATCCTAGGAGCGTCAAGTTAAAGAAGGATTGCACGTACAGTGTAACTAATGACAAATATGCTCCATGAGTGAGTCGATACGCACTCCTTTGTATTTTCTGGAAGACGAGGTGTAGCTTGGCACCCCACATGTTGGAGACTCAACCTATCGATTGGGTAAAATCGATCTGACGTTAATTAATCCATATGATGATAGAGTTAATTAATTTATAAGGCTAATAAAGGTTACTGGTTCGCTCGAGTCATTAACTAGACTGATGCATGGGGCTAAATGGTCACACGCAAATGGTCTTTCAACGCCAGAATATATACTTAAGTTTTGGGGATGATTATGAAAAAATTTCACTTAGTATAAATAGGAGAATGCCATGAACGAAATTCACCACAGACATACTTATTCAAGGGCCTTCCCCTTCTTCTCCCTCCTCCCTATGTCTCTTCTCCATTCCCGATGTGATCAGGATGGTGTAATAACTGTGATAGAGGTTGAATGGAGCTCGCCAAGGTGAAGGAGGAGACACGACATGACATGGACCGCGTGGATATGTTTAGAGGCTGCACACGTGAGCAGCTAGACAAATCTAACCCGAGGATCCAATAAATCACAAATGTAATTTGTGCCAATGTGATTCTCTTAATGGTTTTATCAATGCTGTTACAATTCGTAAAAGTGTTATGTTGTGAATTGTTGAATTTCTTCATCCAGATCAAGGTCTTTAGAACTTAAAAATAGGTCTCATTAGGGCATGACGCCAATAAGTGTTTCTCATGTGACAAGAATTTTGATATTCTCTATGGTGAGGCAAGCCACATCTCCATTTTGATTTCTTCAAGTTGATACATGAGGATCTTGTCAACTTTCTTGAAGCGCCCAACTAGAATGGTGTGATGTGCGATAAGAGATAGAAGCGATTGAGAAGATCAACATTTGGGAACTAGTCTCAACCTCTTTTAGAAGTGGGTCAATTGAACTTAAATGGGTGTTATGTTTAAGAACATTCCCCAGGGGGATGTTGGCATCTAGATTGGATATGCTCAAAAAATATGAGTTGGTTCAAAAAAGTCTTTTCACCTATGGCCATAATAGAAAACAATCAAAGTTTTGTTAGCCCTTGTAACACATTGGAGACTGGAAAATACATCATTTCAATGTAAATTCAGCTTTTCTTGATGGGTGTTATTGAAGAATAAGTCTATGTAAAGTAGCCTAAGGGTTATGATTTGAAATGGAAAGAAATAGTTTTAAGCTAAAGAATAACATGCAGTCTAGATGAAAATTTCTTCAGGCTTGTTCTCTGGAGGCTTTAGCCGTGGTCTACATGGTGTCAAAACCCATACCATATCTCCTTAATGTGGACCTCTTCCTATAAGTGATAATTCATTCACAAAGAGAGTCATAAGTGCATTCTTAGGAAATCACTTTTCTTGTATGAGTCATATTAATTTATATGTAACACCTGAAAATATGTTTATGAATATAATAAACTTAGAATTATACATGCATTGAGGAGATTATGCAAGTCACTCAAATTTTATCCATATGCATCATCCCTGTTTTTCATGAATGTAGATCCAACCTGGAGTAACCAATGAGAAATTTGAACATGAGGCAGACAAAACGAGTGAAATACTCGTTGAAAGACGCACATAAATGCATCCCATTAAATGGGTAACAAGGATACTTCATGGTGTGTAGAAAAGAGAAAAGAGCACTAAATTCTTCACGGGACCTGAATGAATAATCCTGACTTTCGTCATGAGTTTCTTAGTTATCCTTTTTTTTACTCACTATCACTGTAAAACATGGAACAGCTGAACCCCATTTAAATATTCGTCATCGATCTTTAACTTCGGCCACCTTTCTAGCATTACGTGAGCCGAAAGAGACACTTTGCAACAGGAAGCATCTTCCTAGCATCTACTTTTCATCCGACGACAGTTTCCACGCAATGACCAAATACCCATCCGTAAAAAAAAAGTTAACTCATCTAAAAATAGCCTTTCCCTTCAATCACACTCGCAATACTGATAAGTAAGGGTAAAAACAACGGCGGATAAAGTCCATCCTGGATTGATAATTTCTGACCGCAGGGCTTCTCGGACCAGGTTTTCTAAACAGAGGAACACGACGAGAAGTCGTTCGTACAGTTTAGATCTGATCGCCAACTCACCTCCCTTGACACCCGCGCTAATCTCCTACAAACACCGCAGAGCTCAGGCCTTTCCACTCCTTAACAGCACGGATTATCCCATGATAAGCACGAATTATCGATGACAAGACAGTTCATGCCCCACAAGCAAATACGACACGGCACGACTCCCACGATAGGTCAAAGCAAAACCCTGGAGCGAATCCCATGCGCGCCGCAGCCTTATCTTGAAACCCCATCGACTCGAGTAGTCTGCCGGGGCAACGTACCGCCTTCAGGCTCTATAAATTGCCGGTTTTGCTCTTCTATTTCTATCCTATCTACGTCTTCTTCTTCTTCTTCTTCTACTACTACTGGTGATACTAGTGTTCGAATAAGATGGGTTCTCACGTTGGGTTGGCGGCCTTTTGGCTTTTGGTGGTGGGGGTGGCAGCGCAGTACCCACCGATGATGTTCACGATCGTGAACAACTGCGACTATCCGATATGGCCGGCGATACTGCCGAACACGGGCCACGCGGTGCTGGAAGGAGGCGGGTTCGAGCTGCCCCGGCTGAGCCACCGGACCTTCTGGGCGCCGACCCAGCACTGGGCCGGGCGGGTGTGGGCTCGCACCGGGTGCCGGGCGGGGCCCAGCGGCCGGCTCACCTGCGAGACCGGCGACTGCGGCGGCCGGCTAGCCTGCGCCGGGCTCGGCGGCACGGTCCCGGCCACGCTCGCGCAGCTCTCTCTCCACCACGCCGGCCACCTCGACAAGTCCTCCTACAGCGTCAGCCTCGTCGACGGGTTCAACCTGCCCATGACCGTGACCCCGCACGAGGGCCAGGGCGTGTGCCCGGTGCTCGGCTGCCGCGCGGACCTCCTGGCCGGCTGCCCCGCGCCGCTCCAGCTCCGCGCGCCGGACCAGCGCGTCGTCGGGTGCAAGAGCGACTGCGTCGCCTTCGGCTCGGACGAGGCCTGCTGCCGGAACCGCTTCAGCGCCCCCGGCCTGTGCAAGCCCGCCCCCCACGCTAACTACTTCAAGTCCGCCTGCCCCTCCACCTACACCTTCCCCCACGACAGCCCCTCTCTCACCCACGACTGCGCCGCCCCCAAGGAGCTCAAGATCATCTTCTGCCACTGAACTCTCGCCGTAGCTCTTCTCTTTCCAGCACTGTTAACCTTCCTTCTAGTTTGTTTCTCTTTCTGGGTAATGAAATGATGGCGACTTGGGAAAAAGTTTTGAACCCGGGATTATTTTAAGGCTCTGGCGGGTCTCCAGAGTATTTACTGAGTCTGCGAGGGATTTATTTACTGCGCCCTGACAGGGCTGCCGAGACGGATGACGTTGCCGTCGGGGTCTCGGACGTAGCCGACCTTCTGCCCCCACGGCTTCTCCTCCGGCATGGCCACCGGCGCCGCTCCGTTCTCCACCGCCCTCTGCGACGACGGAGATTATAAGAGAGAACGGAAAAAAAGAAAAGATAAACGAAGAGGATGACGAACCTGGAAAGCTCGGTCGACGTCGTCGTAGACGAAGCAGAGCTCGATAGGGGGTCTCTCGCGGGGGGAGACGGAGAGACGGACGACGCCGGTGACGGCGTCCGTCTCGTGCTGGCGCGCCGGGGTGAAGGCGATGGTCGTCTCGCCGGCGGCGAGCTCGCCCCACCGCCGCGCGTCGTCCAGTCGCCGGACCTCGTAACCGAAGGCCTTAGCGTAAAACTCCACCATCTCCGCCACGTCCTTAACGTACACCACGGCGTACGCGAACGCCGGCTTCAGTCTCGCCGCCATGCTCGGCCCCCCCCCCCGCCGAGCTCCGCCGAGTTTTATTTATCTACGTTTAGCGCAGCCACGTGGCGACACTCGTCGACAGGCACGGGGTTCCCATGAGGAGAGACGAGAGCCGTCGGATGAGTGTACCCCAGAGGGGGCGCATCGTCTCCTTCCTTTTTCTCCCTCGCTTTAGAAGGTGAAAACCGTGAGCAGTCGAGCGCGGTCTATAAGAGTCGGAGCCGGTCACTGCGGGGCGAGCCACGGGCCGGTCGCCGGAGGTTGTCTCATGAGTCGCGGCTCGTCGGAGAGGCGATGCCGTCACCGAGCCACCTCGGCAACGGCGACGGCGAGAACGGGTTCCGTTCCACGGTCTCCGTTCAGCGGCTGCGGCGGATAAACACGCTCGTTCTCCTCCTCCGCGTGGCGGGCTTCTGCTTCAGCGTCGCCGCCGCCGTGTTCATGGCCTGGAACCGCGGGTCGGAGTCCTGGCTCGACCACGACCCGTTCAGGTCCTGACCGCTCGAAATAATCCGACCGGGGGGGAGGGATCCGACGGCTGAGATTTTCCCCCGTGCTTGGCAGGTTGGTGGTCGCGGCGAACGCGATCGTGGCGGTGTACTCCGTGGCGGAGATCGGGGCGTCGATTTGGGAAGTGATCAAGGGGAGGACGCCGCTGCCGGAGCCGGTCCAGCTCTGGTTCGACTTCGGGCACGATCAGGTGGGCTCGTCGTCCGTTCCGTTCCGTCGGCGGAATGTTTAACGGCGTGGGGGCGTGCAGGTGTTCGCGTATTTGCTGCTGTCGGCGGAGGCGGCGGGGACGGCGGAGGCGGCGAATTTGAGGAAGGGGGAGGGGTGTTCTACGGAGAGGGCGTTCTGCGTACAGGCGGAGATAGCCGTTGCTCTCGGCTTCGTCGGGTTCTTCTTCCTCGCGCTGTCCGCTCTCTTCTCGGGCTTCCGCGTGGGCTGCTATCTCCTCACCGGCTCGCGTTTCCCGCACTGAGCAGAGACTTCTCGAGGAAGACGATGATGCTTTCTTTTTCTTTTGTTATTGTTATTATTATTATTAATTGTTATTGTTGTTTTTGTTATTATGGTCGAATTTTATTTGCATTTTTTTTCTTCCGCTGGTCTGGCTCGGAATTTGGGCCTGCGGTCACGACCCAGAAATGGCGCCGGAGAAAGGCTTTTTGGTCTTTTCCTACTGTATTTGAAATAGGATTAGTGTGTCGCTCGTAAATAATTATTTGAATTGGTTTGGTTATTAGTCTTATTATGGTCAAATTTTATTTGCATTTTATCTTCTCCTGGCCTCGGCCGGAATTTGGGCCTGCGGTCAGGGCCCAGAAATGGTGCCGGAGAAGGGCTTTCTTGTCTTAACCTACTGTATTTGAAATAGGATTAGTGTGTCTCTCGTAAATAATTATTGGAATGGGTTTTGTTATTATGGTCGAATTTTATTTGCATTTTTTTTCTTCTGCTGGTCTGGCTCAAAATTTGGGCTCAGAAATGGCGCCGGAGGAGGGCTTTTCGGTCTTTTCTCACTTTATTTAAAATAGGATTAGTTTGTTCCTCGTAAATAATTATTTGAATGGGTTTTGTTATAACGGTCGAATGTTATTTTCTTCTCCTGGCCTCGGCCGGAATTTGGGCCTGCGAAAACCCATTCAAATAATTCCGGAGGAGGGTTTTTGGTATTCTCTGACTCTATTTTAAATAGTATTAGTGTGTCCCTCATAAATAATTTCTTTGAATTGGTTTTGTTATTACGGTTGAATTTATTTGCAGTTTTTATTCCGCTGGTCTCCTCCGGAACTTGGGCCTGCGGTCAGGGCCCAAAAATGGCGTCGGAGGAGGCCTTTTCGGTCTTTTCCTACTCGATTTGAAATATGATTAGTTTATCTCTCGAAAATAATTATTTGAATTGGTTTTGTTATTACCGTGGAATTTATTTGGATTTTTTTTTACTGATCTCGGGCCTGGTACGAGGGCTTTTTACTCTTTACCTATTAGAAGATAAATAGTATTAATTTGTCTCTCATAAACAATTTAAATTGGTTTTTTTTTACTTCGGTCGAATTTATTTGCATATTTTTCCTACTGATCTCGGCAGGTATCTGGGCCTGAGAGGAGGGCTTTGTAGACTTTTTCCGAATTTAGATTGGCTTATTATGTACGGTCAAATTTATTTCCAGTTTTTTCCTGCTGAACTCGGCCAAGGCTCAAAAAAGCCGTTTTTCCTATTATATGATTTTCAGTTTTTTCCTATTATATGATAAACATAATTAGCTTATCTCTCACATAAACTTATTTAAACTAAATTTGTTGTTATTTTCGAATTTATTTCATATTTCTTCTACTGGTTTCAGCCAAAATTTGAGGCTGGAAGCAGACGGCTTTTCGGTCTTTATTTGCATTCATTGGATTTATTATTAGTTTGTCTCCCATGAATAATAATTTAAATTGGTTTTGTTCTTCTGGTTGAATTTATTTGCATTTGTTTTCTACTGGACTTTTCCTTTTCCATTATACGATAATTAGAATTTGACGGTCCTAGTCTGTCCTGGAATTTTAGTAAAGTCCTATACCTTGCCTAAACTTCGGTCCTGGTCTGGTCCGTTCTTGTTTGGTTCTGGTACGAACTGGACAGAACTAGTTCAGGCCTGTTCAGGTTGACTAATCAATGTCAAAGTCAAAGTGAAAAATTTATGTGGATAGATATGTTGAATATCAACATAACAGTGTTTTAGAACTGCAAGTAATGAATGGCCCTTCACCTCCCTTCTTCCCCCTCTCTACACCTCCCTTTCTTCATGGAGAACTGTCTGGGTGAATAAAGAAGGAAGAAAGATTTAACAAAGAAAGAGGTTTTGATGGAATCTAGTAGCGTGAATTCAAAGAACTCATTTACATGAAGTGGGTGTCTGCATATGGTCAAATATATGATGGCTACGCTGAGATAAATAGCAACCCCCTATAGTGAGTTGTATTTAATATTTTTTAGAATTTTACAAAAAATATTTAATAAATTTTAATAAGTTTTACTTCCGGTTCCAGTTCTGTTGACTCTTGGACCTTAACCTGCCCAACCAAACTGTCTGGCCTCAAATGGAGGTCCTAAAGCCCTGGTTCGGTAAGGTCAAACCGATCCTCAGTCATAAATGTCCAACCCTAACTGATAACTAATAGTAGTTTGTTACCCTTAAATACTTATTGAATTCGACCCTAAAAAATATGTGGACGCTTCAAATTTATTTGCAATCTTTTTGTACTGCTCTCAGTACGAACTTGGGCCCGGGAGGCTTTTCAGTCTTTTTTCATTATATAATAAGTAACGTTATTTTCTCTAGTAAATAGTTATGTTAGTTTTATCACTTTAATTGAATTTATTCTTTTTTTTCTATGGTGACAGCTGGAATTTTAGCAAAGGCTCAGGGCCCAGAAAATACAGGGGGTGAAGGGCTTTTCAATCTTTTCGTATTGTATTATATATAGTAGGATTTAATTAAATATTTTAGTGGGAAAAATCATGACCGTCCACGTACACATTCTCTCTGTCCATGTGAAGTTCGCAGCGAAGTATATATACGATGGAGGTCTCCGGCGATCTCGGCGAGGGCAGATGAACTGAAGAGTCCCTCGCAAGATCCGTTGGGGAATCTCCGTTTAGAAGCGTGGCTCGAAGAGAAGCGGCGAAATTGGTAACGTATTTGAAGATTTCCTGCTGTTTTCTTGTGGTTTCCTTATGATTAAGAAATCTATTGGCGTATATGCCTTTGTTTTCGGATTTGAATTGCACCTCGCGTTTAAACATGTTTCATTTTTTTCTCTTTTCAGTGTGGCTGGAAGCTTTTCTTGAAACTTGACTTATGAATTTCGCGTTGAGAATGAACCGTGCGAGTTGTCCAGCTTTCTCAAGAGCATGGTAAGATATTTCCTCAAGAAAGAAAGTGGTCGATTCGCTCCCGTCGGATGAAATGCCTTATGAACTTTTGGATTAATTCTGTTTACGGTATCGTTCTTGAAGTTTTTCTTTGGATGCTCGAAAGTTGTTCGAAAATTTGAACCGAGAAGTTATAATTAACTCTTTTCTGATATCTTAAATCGTCTCCAAGAAAATCAGGCGGCGAACTTGAATTTCTTTCGGGACTTACGTTTGGGAATCGCATTCAATTTGACTCTTTAAAAAGTATTTATCATTTTCTTCAATCATTTTTGCAGTAAAATTTCGCGCATCTCCCTCGAACGTCCGTGTGAAGCGTGGTCAACGGTGTTCATCCCTCCTCTTGGAGAAGTATCTTAAATGCGGAGAAATCTGTGATGCTAGAACATCGGGACAGGCAGCATAGTTCTTGAACTAACATTTCTCGCATATTCCTTGTCTTTAGCAAGATTTCTGTGGTATATTAGAGTCTCCGCAACAAGAAGATGAAAAACAGGTCTCTCGTTGCCTCTTCACCAAGGCCTATAAAAGAAATGGTGATCAACCGTATAGTGCCACTGAAGCATATTGGGCTGCACGGAGGAGGACCCACCAGCAGGCTGCTCTTGTTCTTGCTTAAAGTGGCTGCTTTGGAGTTAGTGCGCAGGGTTTCAGAGGTGAAGTGCCCATTGGCGTGGAAGATTCTTCAAGGACTCCAAGTTATTGGCTATCTACCGCAGAGATGGCTTCACTGGTTGTCTCCGATGAGAAAGGTGGCTAGATTTATGCAGGTCCGACTATTTTGTTTTCTGATTTTCCTGTTTGTATTTCCACGCTGTAATTTTTTGATAATTTAATTCAGACGTAAGTGTCTCTTCTTTTTTGCAGATAATATCTAGGCCGTTATTGTTCTTATCCGTGACGACATCCGTGTCTGAGATTTTAGAGAATTCCAAGGACGGGCCTGCCGACGAGGAAGATCAGGAACATCATCCGGAGGCATCTGCCCCAGAGTCTACCTCTTATTTCAGGTTTTTTTTTTGAGTGAGCTTGATTTTGATACAATCCCTTGCCCCGATTACCGTCACTACAGTGTTATGATCGTTCGCCTTTAAATTCACTGGCGATCGTCTTTACTCTGTACTTAAACTTTACAATTAATAACGAATTATTTGATTGTCAGGCATTGAAATATGAATGTTTTATCTATGTTTCATTTTTCTGTTCTAATATGATACGAAGAATAGTTCACTCCATTAATGGCCATTTTTCTCTCTAGGAAATCGGAGGAATCTACGGAATCTTTGTCATCAGAGAACCCGCTTCAGAAACTTCACCACGATCTTGAAAAGCAGGGCATTATTTTACCTCCAAGGTAGTATTATTATAAATGATATCTTTTAGCTGCGGATGGATCAGAGGTGAGATTAACATCCAACGAGGTGAATGCAGGATCAATGACGACGAGCTGAGCAGATTTCTCGTGGCCGCAAATGGCAACTTCGAGTGCTTGGCTAAGTTACTTCGGAAGACAATGAACTGGAGAGAGACATTCACCATTCTTTCTCTAGATCAGCTGCAGCCATGGTCGCACCTAGTATTCTGGCATGGTTATGACATCCACTTGCGGCCGTGCCTTGTCATCCGCCTTGGCCTCGCTTGCACTGTCCTCTCCCCTACCCAGAGAACCCATTTCACTCAGGCCATCAGTACGTACCCAGTACTTTCCATTAACCTTCCATAACGAAAACTCCCTCATCATCAACTAGGCTGTTGACGTTGATGGTTAACCGGGTTGACAATTTTTTAACTAAGTTTTAGTAAGTTGACTGGGTTGACGATTTTTTAACTAGAAAGTTATTTAATTGATGGCTGGGGATGACTGTTGACTGGTCAACCGATTTTTTAACTAGAGTTTACATAGTTGATGGCTGACATTGACGGTTGGCGTCAAGCATGTCTGATTCCCTGTCATCATCAACGTGACAGTCAACTGAAGCTACAAAGCATCAGTGTCAACCATCAGAGTCAATGACATTGAAGAAGATGTTGACCTTGACGAGTGACAATCACTAGGATACCCAGTCTCTGAATCTGCCCCAAGATTGACTCTTTGCCTGGCGGTGGGTTCCATTTATTTCATCTTGCAGTCTCTCAGGTGGAGCACGGGGTGCTGTTCTTGGTCAACGGGGAGGACTGCCGGATCACCGTTCTGATGGACTGTGAAGGGCTGTCACCGTTCAAGATACCGATGAACGTATTAAGGTCTTGCTCATCGGTGCTACAAGATAACTACCCGAATCGTCTGGCAGCGCTCCTCGTCGCCAGGCTCCCGCCGGTGGTTCGGTTCCTCACTCAGACGCTTGTCCAGGTCAAGTCCAGCTACTCATCTATATGACATTACCGAGTTCCCCATTAACATTGTCCGCATACAGCTGGTGGGTGATGATGAGGATGACAATTCGTTAAAGTCATCATCAGATGACGACTACAGTGGTGAATTTGTCATCGTCATCCTCATTTATCTGTGGCAATTTAGTCGTCATTCTGGATGCAGACAAGGGCAATGACAAGTCGTCCTAGGCATCGTCCCTCATTGGTGAAGTTCATCATCAACATCATCATCCATCTAGGTCTAAAAGAACAAGTCACCCTCATCATCATCCCTCGTCAACAAAGTTTTTCATCATCATTGTCATGCATCTTTGGGCACAATGACAAGTTGTCCTCGTCATCATCCCACGTTTACAGAGTTCATCATCATCATGTTCTTCATCTGTGGCTAGATGCGAGTAATGATTTTGTCCTCATCATCCGAGATGATGATGACAAATGTCAGTGGTAGCATGGAAGTGAGACTGTCGGCTCGTGCAATGCAGATGATGAGGCCAACGACGAGGGAGAAGCTACGAGTGATGCAGAACGACAAGGCGCTGGCAGAGCTCGTACAGGTGGCGCCAGCATTCCTCGGCGGAGGGTGCGGGTGCCAGAAGTGCAATGGGCTCGGTCGGCAGCACAGGGGGCTGAGAGAGGAGGGAGGACAGTTGGGCGGCGGGCAGATGGTGGTAGCAGAAGAACGGGCTGGCGGCACTGCTGGGCTTGACCAGGCGACAAGGACGGCGATGGTAGGGATGCTAATGGTGTGGATCTTCCTTGCGTATCTAGTGGGAATGAAAGACCAGGATGGTGGTCTTTCCACAATGTTTTCCTGAAAAATATTAAATCGTTAAAAAATTAGATCCTCACCGAAAAGTATAATCCTGAAAAATATTGGAAAGTAAAATTTGATTGGTTTCATCTAGGGAACGGCAAACATCATCCATCACGTCATCCGCCTCAGTGATGGTGATGTAGGATTATACTTGATGGATGATGTGATGGTGATGTAGGATCACTAACTGTCAGACACCCCCATTCCTTATTTTCAACATCTGAATGTCATTCATTAGAATTGGAAGCACAAAGTGTGTTCTGATTGGTGTTTGCCTATCTATCGACACCTGTCATTGTGTCAGGGGTTGGATGACGATATGGGTTATTCGAAACGTATTTGTAGAGACGTTTTTAATTAGTAATTAATTAAATTAACCTTTGTCTTTTCTATATATGAATAAAGTTAATTTTATTAATTAATTGTAAACATTAGAATGTTAGTTCGTCGTGTAATAAGGTTGATTTTTTAATATCATATAGTTACTCTCGTGTATTCATGTTCACACTTGGAATCCGCATCAACAGTGGACAAAATTAATCATACAAATTAACTCACACCGTATTAATTCAGGCGAGACAATCCATGGTCAAAGTCTAGAGATCGACATGAAGAGATTTGTCAATCATTGCAGAATTTTAACAATATCGCGTCACCCCTGTCTTTGATTCATACATATACATTCCTGGGAGACTGTTGAGTTTTCCTATCATTTGTTCCGTTCTTAAATCCCTGAACTTTATTTTTAAGTTTCATTTCCGTAGTGAACCAATTCATTAACATACCACCAAGTTATTTTTTCTTGAAGGATTGCACCAAGCCTTTAAGCGGATTGGATTTTCCCCTGATTTCCCAAAGTCGCATTTGAAATTGTATTGATTTTTCCCGGAAATCAAACATTTGTGAAGTAAAATAAAATATTTCCCGATACCCTTTTTCCCGGACAGGAGAAAGGAGAAAAGATTTGGAACGTGAAATTAATGTTTTTCATTAAAATCAGAGGAAAGAGGTTTGGACGACACGGCACGTCTGGAACAAAAAGTGTGGCTGCTGGGATTCGAGCCCAGGTCTCCACGGCCACAACGTGGAATTCTAACCACTAAACTACAGCCACAGGAGATGATGGCTTTCGACAGTTATACAATAGATAATATATGTCAGTATTGGTCACTGAGGATCGCGAACGGTTGACGTGACGGATCGCCGTCACAGATGACGGTTTTTTAATGGTAAGAGAGAGAGAGAGAGAGAGAGATAACAAGAGAGATGAGAGGAAGAGGAGAGAGAGAGAGAGAGAGAGAGAGAGACAGTGAGAGCGAGAGAAAGAAAGAGACCGAGAGAGAGACGACGGGGGAGAGGAGAGAAAGAGAGACGTAGAGAGAGGAGAGCAAGAGAGAGAGATACAGAGGGGGAGAGGAGAGAAAGAGAGACCCAGAGAGGAGAGAAAAAGTGACTTAGAGAGGAGAGAAAAGGAGACTGAGAGGGAGAGACTAAGAGAAAGAGAGAGGGAGAGAGAGAGACCTAGAGAGTATTGTGCATGGACGCGGACAAGACAGTTATTTCGTCCATGGACCAAAAAATCGTATCGTCCAGGAGTTTGGCCAAATGAGGGAACGTAGAATCATCCTCCTGTCTCTGGATGGGATAATTGTTTCGTCCATGGACGAAATAACTGTCCCTTGTGGGGCCTTGGACAGTTGATGAGACAGTTTCTGCATCCCATGGGAGTCAAGTAAGAGCCTGAGAGCTCCAATTCGCTGTCACATGCTCTGCCATTTGTCAAAATCTGAGTCGCCTAATGCCGACGCAAGATAAGGGGGACATGTTTTTTCATCCCGGACGTCAGACGGAATGAGAATGTCTTGGACAGTATGATTGTTGAATGGGAGGGGACGATTCGGACGAACCTCTAAAAACTGGGATGTAGGAGAGGATGATCTTTGTCCCGTCCCGTCCTTCGTCCCCGTCCTGGACAATGATGCACTATACTAGAGACACCCTAAAAATAAGTGTTATTGATATAACCTTCCAATGGACACTTTACAGAATGGGAGATATGATGATATAGTCATCAGTCCCATCATTCCCAGACGCCCAGTCCCAGGCATGTCGTTCCTAGGCCTAAGTACCAATTATAATGTCGCCGGCTTGAGTTTTAAAGGCTCCTTTCCAAACAGAGCTTGTAAATTTAGAGAAAATTTAAAGGGTTATATATTTAACAAAATATTTTCCTAGTATGAATGGAGAGAAAATACAAAAATATCAGACCCCATCCAACATGAGCAAATCATCCAGAGTTCAATGTTATTTGAGTAGAATCTTGACCTGTTATAGGTCAAGACTTCGCAGGTGCACCGGTGCACTGGTCGAACGGGTGGACAAGAAAGACATTGGAATCTTTGCAAGGTTAGTGAGGAAACATTTGCCTCGGCACTTTGACCAGCCCAATGAAATGTCCAATGCAGTACACACTTTCAACTATCCTTCCAACTTGTCCATTGACTTAAATTTTCACACTGTCAGTTTGAGTCTTGAATGAGTTAATTCATCAAAGGAATGGAGTAGATGGAAGGTATATCTTGGAAAACATTTTGAGAAGCTTCATCGAACATATAAAGAACACTGCCTCTTTTAATGAATAAACACTTGTATTTATTTTTGGACGTGCATAAATACAGAAGATAATGAATATTGTCAAAGACCCAATGTAAAGGTGAATACCTAAAATGTTGGCTCAACATCACATGTCATCATTTTATCACTAGTGCGTGCCATTTCTTACCAAAATTCAGTAAAACCGAACCAATACCGTCAGTTCAGGAATATCGGGTTTGCCAAAATTTCGGTACCGGGTCCAGTTTCAGGATAATACTGAACCAAAAACCGGACCAAATATTATATTAGAAAAAATGCTTTTTGATATGCTGAGAGTCAGTTTAGAACCCAGGTTGATAACATGCACAGACAAAGATAGTGCCATCTGCCATAGCCAGCTTTACGCTTTATGATGTAAAATAATATATATAATACAATATTTAGGCAAATAACAAGTATATAAAAAATTCAGGAATAAGAAAATAAGATAGATACAAAAATAACATATATGAAAAATACATAAATATTCAAATTAAATATACATATATTATTTTGTTATTATTCTTGTTTGATGTTTATAACGAAATCCTTGAATAGATGTTGTAACTGATATTCTAATGATATCATAACCCTCCGGTCAGCAGTCTCGAAACATGTCTAAATATTCATATTCGAACGATGATGGATCTAATGTGTTTGTCATAACAATCACACATCTATGTCATGTTTAAGCAAAAAATTAAAACCGAGCTTTCAACAAATAACATTGGAGGAGTAAACAAAAAGAAAAGAGATTCTGGAATAAGAGAAGATAATTTCAATAAATATTCTCTTAATTTTCCTATCTCCTTATTTTGGAAGTAGAAGAAGCAGACCAGAAAGACAAGGCACTCTCGAGGATCCAAGTTGATGCACCTGGATGATGCACGTGTTTTGAAGTGATTTCTATTTATGTTTTAATTTTTTTTTGTGATGTAAAGGTACGACGAGTGCAAAATCTTCAGACACTCAGCGAGGGAGATATATTAAAATCTCAGGATACAGGCATCAGCGGCAAGAGAAACGTAATTTCCATCCATTATACGTCATAATCATCCATGTTCCTCCAAAGTCTGGCCGCATTTTTCCATTTATGCCACTTTCGCTCCCTATAGTATCTCATTTTCTCTCTCGATAAACCCCATTATATTTCATTTTTAATGTCAGAAAATGAAGAAAAATATATTTTATCCCAATGTTGTGCACCACTATCGTTGCTCTCACCAGCCGTCTTATGTGTCATTGCTAGCATGCACTACACAAGAGCTTGAAACTTACACTCTGTGTTGGTATACAAATCATGTGTGCTTGTGAGATTGATCATGACACTAGCCTGTTATTTCCACATGTTGTTTACCAGAGCAGGGATCACTGGAAATGGTTATTTTCTTAACCTTTTCTTTAATAAAAAATAATATTTAATTATTATATACATTGTACAATTATCCTCTTATATTTCACTCCTTTAATATCCATGAATTCGCCCAATACATAATAAAATATTAAAGACAATTTTTACAAATAATTCTCAATTTGCAAAACTTCACTTCTATTTATACCTATATATATCAAGATATTAAATTCCTACCTCCCTACGGACTGACCCCTTGCCTCCCCCACATCTATCATAGAGTAATTAAGATGAAAAACACGTAAATATTTGTGGCCAAGACTGAGTTAAGCAACAAATAAAACTACCCTGAATTTGAACTTACCAGTCGTCGGAGTGATTTAATCTTACTACGCAAAACCACGATGTACGAAACATATAAATTGAGTTCATGATCAATATCCTCTCGACATAACAAATGGGGATGCATAATTGTTGGTTGCGTTCCATTAGTATATCGATGACGTTAATTTAGCAAATGTTTATCGTATAAGTCTAAATAATGTAATCATCCGTACTGCTAAAATACATTAATATTGCGATAATTTTATTTTTATCTCGATCCGTTCGACAGGCGTTATTAGTTGGTGAAGCGGAAATGAAATTCAGTAAAAAACTATTAAACTGGACAGGCGTCCCGCTCTCATTGGCGAATAAGGTTTTCAAAACGCTTCGGAGCTTCTTGAACAACCATACTTTAGCAAATGTCTATAGTACAAGTCTAATAATCATCCATACTAATAAATTCGCGAATATTTCGATCATTTTATTTTTACCTCGTTCCGTTCGACAGCCGTTATTAGTTGGACAAGCGGAAATCAAATTCAGTAAAAAACTACTAAACTGGACACACGTCCCGCTTTCATTAGCAAATGATTTCAAAACGGTTCCGAGCTTCTTGAACAACCATATTTAAGCAAATGTCTATGGTACAAGTCTAAATAATGTAATCATCCATACTAATAAAATTCGCGAATATTGCGATAATTTTGTTTTGTCATCGTTCCGTTCGACAGGCGTACTTGGCGAATCGGAAATTAAAATAATTAAAAAATTATTAAAGTGACACGCGTCCTGTGCTCTCATTGGCGAACGAGGTCGAAACGGTTCGGAGCTTCTTGAACAACCAAAATTTAGCAAATGTAAATAGTATAAGTCTAATAATGCGATATTTTTACATTTGCCTTCGTTCCGTTCGACAGGCATATTACTTGGCGAATTGGAAATTACATTCATTAAAAAACTATTAAAGTGACACGCGTCCAGCTCTCATTGATGAAAGAGATTTTTAAAAACGGTTCGGAGCTTCTCGAACAACCGTAGAGCGTTCGAGAAGCTTCTGGAGCGGGACAAAAGACTTTTCCCGCCCCGGAAGCAGTATAGAAACATCCAACAGCTCGAACTTTCTAGAAAACCGCCGGTTTATAAAGCTCATTTCTGTTCACCCGTCCGTTCATCAATTGCAATTCGTTTGACAGATCTTGCATTGCTTCTCTTTCTCAAGAACGAGAGCAAGTTCGACGCAGGCGAGTGTTTGAATTCTACGACATGGCAGCGAAAGTCGACGGTCCAGCGATCGGGATCGATCTCGGCACGACGTACTCGTGCGTCGGAGTTTGGCAGCACGACCGAGTTGAGATCATCGCCAACGACCAGGGAAATCGGACGACGCCTTCGTATGTTGCTTTTACCGACACCGAGCGTCTCATCGGCGACGCCGCCAAGAATCAGGTGGCCATGAACCCGATCAACACTGTCTTTGGTGAGTTCTTTGGTCGATGCAGTGTCAGATCTTGAGTTTCTTGAATTCTAGCTGCTTCTCTTGCCCATCTAACACGCTACGGATTCCAGATTTTCAATGAATTCTGCCTATATATTGCTTCTCTTGCCTATATATTTATCTTCATGTTTTGTTGTATTTTCTCTTTCCGCCTCTAGATGAGTTCCTGAAATTTCCTTGACCTTGTCACGTCACTTCTAATGTTGATGATTCCTTGTGCTTCGAAATTGTCCATTAATTCCTTTCGAAGTGTATGTTAAGTCAGCGTGATGCAATGAAATGTGTCGTCGTAAGATGTCAATAACTCCACTAATTAACTGCCATGTGGCCCCTTGACTTCCAACCTCTCCGTTATTTGCGATCCTACCAATTCTCTGATTTTTTTATTGCGGGCGACTTCGTTAAAGCAACTCGCCGATAACTTGACCTTCGCCAATATTCACGCCCCTGATCTCCCTATTGGATAATAGAATAGGAAGGTCAAGGTCCTGTCGCACCTCGACGTAATTAAATCGTGTCTACGCTAATTCAAATTTTAGTGAAGCGCCCCAAAATTAATATCGAATAATGATTGTGTAAGAGTCAGTTATCCTCGCTGCTATCCTAAACTTTCGAATAGTTCAATTGATTCGCTAAGAGCTGAGTATCAATTGATTTTTCCTCTCTGCATAGCCATCAAATAACGAATTTGTTAACTGTCGTGCTGTTATTGTGCATAGTATCGATATTTTTCATCATCTCATTGTTTAAATTGATTGTTTCGTCAGATGCCAAGCGTTTGATCGGCAGGAGGCTCTCCGATCCGTCTGTTCAGAGCGACATTAAGCTATGGCCGTTCAAGGTGATCTCCGGGCCGGGCGACAAGCCGATAATCTCCGTCCAATACAAGGGCGAGGAGAAGCAGTTCGCGGCGGAGGAAATCTCCTCCATGGTGCTGACCAAGATGAAGGAGATCGCGGAGGCCTACCTGGGCACGACGGTGAAGAACGCCGTGGTCACAGTTCCCGCCTACTTCAACGACTCCCAGCGCCAAGCGACCAAGGACGCCGGAGTCATCTCGGGCCTTAACGTGATGCGGATCATCAACGAGCCGACCGCGGCCGCCATCGCCTACGGGCTGGACAAGAAGGCCACCAGCACCGGCGAGAAGAACGTGCTCATTTTCGACCTTGGCGGCGGCACCTTCGACGTCTCCCTCCTCACCATCGAAGAGGGCATCTTCGAGGTGAAGGCCACGGCCGGCGACACCCACCTCGGCGGCGAGGACTTCGACAACCGCATGGTCAGCCACTTCGTGCAGGAGTTCAAGCGCAAGCACAAGAAGGACATCAGCGGCAACCCCCGCGCTCTCCGGCGGCTGAGGACTTCCTGCGAGCGGGCGAAGAGGACGCTGTCGTCCACGGCGCAGACCACCATCGAGATCGACTCCCTGTACGAGGGGATCGACTTCTACACGACCATCACCCGCGCCCGGTTCGAGGAGATGAACATGGACCTGTTCCGCAAGTGCATGGACCCGGTGGAGAAGTGCCTGCGGGACGCCAAGATGGACAAGAGCTCGGTCCACGACGTGGTCCTGGTCGGCGGCTCGACCCGCATCCCCAAGGTGCAGCAGCTCCTGCAGGACTTCTTCAACGGCAAGGAGCTCTGCAAGAGCATCAACCCGGACGAGGCCGTGGCCTACGGCGCGGCGGTCCAGGCCGCCATCCTCAGCGGCGAGGGCAACGAGAAGGTCCAGGACCTGCTCCTCCTCGACGTCACCCCGCTGTCCCTCGGCCTGGAGACGGCCGGCGGCGTCATGACCGTCCTCATCCCGCGTAACACCACCATCCCGACCAAGAAGGAGCAGGTCTTCTCCACCTACTCGGACAACCAGCCCGGCGTGCTCATCCAAGTCTACGAGGGAGAGCGGACGAGGACCCGCGACAACAACCTGCTCGGCAAGTTTGAATTATCCGGCATTCCCCCAGCCCCCCGCGGCGTCCCCCAGATCACCGTCTGCTTCGACATCGACGCCAACGGCATCCTCAACGTGTCCGCCGAGGACAAGACCACCGGGCAGAAGAACAAGATCACCATCACCAACGACAAGGGGCGGCTGTCCAAGGACGAGATCGAGAAGCTGGTGCAGGAGGCGGAGAAGTTCAAGTCGGAGGACGAGGAGCACCGGAAGAAGATCGAGGCGAAGAACGCGCTCGAGAACTACGCCTTCAACATGAGGAACACGATCCGCGACGACAAGATCGCGGCCAACCTGGACCCGGCGGAGAAGAAGAAGATCGAGGACGCCGTGTCGGCCGCCATCGCCTGGCTGGACGGGAACCAGCTTGCCGAGGCGGACGAGTTCCACGACAAGATGAAGGAGCTGGAGGGCATCTGCAACCCCATCATCGCCAAGATGTACCAGGCCGGCGGCGGCGCCGCCATGGACCAGGACGACGACGCCCCCCCCGCCCGCGGTGCTGCCGGCCCCAAGATCGAGGAAGTCGATTAGCTCTCACTCCTCTTTCTCTCTTCTTCCTCTGCGCTTTCTTTGTTTGAACGTACACTCCCCTCATACTCTCGCCAACATTAATTCCCTAGTGTTTGTTTCCTCTTTTTGATAAATACATTTTCAACATTAATTCGCCGCCGTAATTCGTATTATCCAAATTCCAAAACAAGGAAACAACGTAATGAAGGACGTAAGTGAGTTCCCCATATAATGTACCTGAGTCTCTGCTTCCTCCGAATTCTAATTGACCGAGTCTGTATTTACTTGCACAGTTTGCCCCCACATAAACTACACTACACATTGATGTTTAAATACCACTTAAATTGGGCATTTCAGTATGAAATTATGTGTGCCCCCACAGAAAGTACAATTTTCGAAATCTCTGCTCAAGTAAATATTGTGTAATGTTCTTTCTTCTCTCAGCCATGGAGCTCCGTGTAAACGTAATTTTGTAAACTCCAAATTCTCTTTTTGTGACCGCAATAAACAAATTTAAAGGAGTGATAAGCTCAAAGCGTATGCAGGGTGCATTAGCCAATAACACTAATCCTATGTCACGATTTAAAAAATTAGACTTAAATAGGTGGTGTGTAATTATAGCACCAGGAATTTTCCTTTCATCAAGACATAGAAAGTTTTAATCGTCGTAATATGATCCATACTTTAAAACCAGAAAACCTTTAAGCCATGAATCATTTCCACGAACACCAAATTACTGAAGAAATGTTGGTTACATCATTCGAAGTCCAAATTTAATCCATGTATTTAATGTATTACTGGAAAACAAGTTTACAGAGTCAGAAAATTTGTTACCGTTCATCAAATATAATTCCAGAAATATTTCGGATTTCGATGGAGGTGTTTATGTGATTCCTTTGGTTAGAGATAATTTTTGGATGATGTAAAAGGGTTCAAACTAACAGGCAAAACAAAATACCCATATGTCAGAGATGGCATAACAGAATTCAGAATAAAGTGGTTTGATTTAGTATCCCATTGGGTTTTGTGCTATTTTATAAATCAAAATTGAAAATAACCAATAATAAATCAAACACTAGCCTTTATAAGGCAGAACTAGCAGCACATAAATAATTCAATTCAAGCTCTTATGTCGCCTTAGATTCTTGATCAATTCACAATTTCTCGCACTCAATGAGTTATACACTCATCTTTCTATCAAGCATAATAAATTCTCCAAATAAATATATTTGTTTTTCAAAAAGGCCTGAAATATTCAGCATTTCACCAGGAGAGGAAGATACAAGGTAAGAGTGTTCAAGTTTATACCAATAAATCAGATCATCAGATCATAATAGACATCACTGATTGTTCATACTATTGTCATCCTATTTATACGTGTCCCTACAATCATCAAGCCGTGCACTCACATTTAACTTAAAATTGGGTTGGCGTTGTGAAGTCTGATCAACTGGGCCTATTTTTTTTATTAACTTACTACATTAGCCGATTGACTTTCTCCCAAGACCCTTCAGCCTGTTTCTATGATCTGAATCTAGCCAAACTGACCCAGCTAACTGCTCTGCAGATTTTCCAGAAATATGAAAAAAAATCATATTTTAGCTTGAAATCATTCATTAAAAAAAGACATGCTTCAAAATCTATTAAAATTATATTCGGTAATAACTTTAAATTTTATGTGTGTGAATGATACAATAATGTTACAACTATGTCAAATTTTAAATTTTATGTTCTTTTAATTGATAAAATGTGTTTACATGTGATTTATCATCGTTTTAATGAACTGGGATGATTGCAATATTTCATGTAAATTTCAATTCATAGTTTACCATGGTTAATTAGGAGCTGATATATGAATGAACCTAGAGTTTGACCATTTGGTCAACATGGGAAATCATCAAGTCAGGACTACAGATTTCTATGTCATTAAAAATATCCTGTTACACACCATTTTTGAAATTTGACTATTAAAATGGAATTTATGACAAGAAACATGATGCTTGGTACACTCAACCTGAGGATTGTGCCCCTAGGCTTATCCAGTTATACCCTGGATGCCAACCTGACATTTTTTTACCTTAAACAACATGTTTGAGAATTCTTTCACGGGTGTAATGAGCATAAGTATCATAATTTTCACACAGACCCCACTCGTTCACACCAACTAGAGAACAGAAACGCTTACAGCAATCATACCTTCGCAGGTCACTGAGTATGGTTTGGATGCCAGAAGTTGGTCCTTATGCCTGCTGGATTTGGAGCCTAAGGGGGAAGCAGCCACCATCATGGAATACTGTTGTAGGATCTCCGCGATGTAGACCACTTTGTGGATCATTGTTTGTATCAGCCTCTCTCAGTTCACATAATGCATCACTCGAGAGGTATGTAGATCAGAGTATGTAAAATGTGTGAATTTCTGGCATGTCAAAGAGGTAAAGGTACTCCACATGCTTCCCTAGGCAGGTCCTGACAACTAGAGAAGAGAGAACAAGTTCAAGTATGTGCCACATAGTTGAGGAGCACATCCGTCATCTAATTACTTTTGCATAGCTGGTGGCAGATGCCAGTAAGTCTCTCCCTACCTCGTATGATGTCCATCCAAAGGCTAGTGGAAACATGAAATTGCACATAATCTGATTGTATGATGACAAGTTCAAGAGCATTTCCACTAACTATGAGGCTGATAATATGATGATGTTATTTTTTATATGTCTGAAGGCACGATCAACCATATTACATTGATTTACTTTTTTTAACAATGAATAATGTGATAAATAACTTTAGAATGTGGTTATAGTTTCCTATGAAATAAAAATTGAGGAATTTTTCTATTAAAAAATCAGAGAAAATGCAATTAATGAATACAAATTGTTTTGATATAATTGTAATGATTAAAAAAGTGATGGGGAAATCATAAATTCAAAATTTTGATCAATTTGAGAAGGATATTTTCTTCTGAATCAATTATTATTTCTATTGTTCTCTTTTTTTTCAGCCTTATTTTTTAAAAACTCCCTTTCCATGATAAAATAAAGGATATCTCTCTCAGGAACAGACTCAAACTCTCACACTCTCTCATTTTTCAAACAAAATAAGTCTCAATTTGCTTGCATAAGGAGTGAGGCCACAAATAGCTCATGAATATCAATACTTAACGCCCTTCAAATATTTTTTTGTATGCAATCAACATGTAAGTGTTGGTTCAAAAATTATAAACCCATATTACATACAATGGTGCACTTTATTTCAGGCTTCATCCAATTATATTAGAAATAATTAGTAGCTGTCTAAAAAATCTACCACCAGCGGCAACCATAAAATACTGAGCTTTGGAAAGTTTTACAATTCAACTTTGGTTTTAAGATCAGTAACAAAAAATTGCAATAAAATTATAAATCCATATGATGCGTGGAGTTGAATCACCAATGATCATATGTTGGGTATGGTCTTTTTTATAAAGCCTCGCTTTCGTTCTAATCTTATGCATAGGGAATTAAACCTTACCTATGCATAAATGGAAAAAGATGCAATATTTAAACTGCTATACCTCATCCACTTGGGCTTCCACATGTTGGACATGATATATTCTCCTTCTCCTTCTCCAGTCACCAAGGCTTCCTATAGATGCTTCCTCTCTAAAGAGCTCCTCTAAGCTTAGCTCTTAGTTCGGCTTTTTCTCAAATACTGGTCCCTGCTAAAGAAATAAATAATAAATAATAAAATACCCATATTTATAGTCAATCGAGACCAAAGTTATTTATAATTCCAAAAGTTCAATCTAATAAAACTTCACTCACTTTATTTACTATCATTTTTTCTCTATGTTATTTCATCAAATGTCCCTCAAATATTTAATTGATTCACACTCTTGAAGTGCAGATAAACTTCAGTATCAATTTCCTTTGTGTTTGTATACATATGTTTTTTTCCTGGATTATTATTGTAATACATGTTGTTGGTGAATCCAGCGTTGGTGGCACAATGGTCGTTTGGTCAGGTCTTTAATTAGTCTTACTCTTTCATTCGATGCACCTTTATTTCTGGCATCAGATATCAAATACCAATTACAGTAATATAGATACCTATGAAAAGTTTATAAAGTAGCCACACCAGTTTTTTCTCTTTAGAGCTTCTTTTATGAAAACACTTGACTTTACGTATAGCAGGTTAATAAATACCTTATTTATAAATATAGTGTGGACTCATTGAGTTGAAATAAGAGCTTACATATACCCTTTCAAAATGTTATAAATTGACTAAATAAACCCAATAATTCTTCAATTCCACCCTAAAAAATACCAACAAAATCATTTATAAACTAAAAGTTTATCCTTCAATATCATAATCATAAAAATTGTCTCCCCATTTTCACCTCAATAGATATGCGTAATGTAGATTAATCCATGTATTTGAGTGTTGACCGCATAGTTTGACTAGTTCAACATTGTGTTTTTAGCCTAAGTTTTTAAATATTGATATTGCAAACGAGGCATTGTGTATCAAAAAAAAGTTAAACCCAAAGTTTTGCCCCATTGATATTGCTTTCAATAATTAACTGTTATCCTAACCATGAATGGACTGAGTATTAAGTTTGTGCATCTTGCGTAAAAAATGACTTATTGTTATGGTAGACAATACTGTTAGATATTCTAGCATACTGTGTAATCATAGTTGAAGTGGATCAGACTGCATTGAGTGAGGTTTTACCAGTCCACTTAGGACTTTCAACAGTGTGGCCGTTTTGTGAAGATTAATCTAAACAGTAATCAAGGAAAAGTAAGTACTTTCGTGTAGCTCGAATATTTTTCCATACATTTTACATTGAAGTTGTAACCAGTTTGATAGCATAGTGCTTTTGTGGGTTACACTCCTCTTTCATTAACGTTCGAGGGATCAAATCCCATTGAACTTTACTTCAGTAAAACAACTTTGCAATCATATTAAATTGCAACATCAGAAAATAAATACTTGACTTCATATATACAAAATTCCCGAAGGTTAGACTTGGAATCCACTCTAAAGGTTGTAAATTTTAATTTTCAGTAGCTTAATTTTACTAAGGTTATAAACATGACTAGGGTGGAAAAAGTACAGACACAATTTCAATGCATTTCATGAGTTGAAGACTTCAAATTAATACCACCTCTTCATTTGTATATCCATTCTTTGGATTAAAATTATGATACTCATACCTTATGAACGTACCAGGGATATTGGAGCTTATTTGCAACGCCGATAGTTGGATCATATCTGTTTAGCATTTTTCTTTTGTTGAAAATCGAAAGTGGAATCAATAGGTTTTCGCTGAAGAAAAATCATTTTTGGACTAAGACAACACACTTACACCATTGACGTGAGTAAATAATATACATTGGACCTCACAGCAGGAGTGCGAAAAAGAAGTGGATAAATGTGCAATTTCAACGGCCTGCACATTATACACCAATCTACTTTCATCATAGTAAGCTAATAGTAAAACAGACGAACATTGAAAGTACTTCAACATATAAAGTCTGATACCTAGATTAAATATATATGTCGTAATCAGATTTAATAATGAGCTTTGAAATGTAGAATATGATGAAATGTTTAACCGCTGATCCGAAAGCAACATAGCATCTTATAACATTTATGATTGCATTTAAGTAGAAATACTCAAATCATAAAATACATGATATAATGAGAACATATTAAATTTGAACTCAGTTTTATAAACAAAGCGGTTCTGAAATGAACAAGTTCGAAGAAAACTATGAGAAATATGTACAGGTAACTAACCTTGATTAAAAAATTCCGAAGAGACCATTTAGGAGGAAAATCATCGGAGTGAATAAGACCCAGAGAAGTATTAAATTTCAAGCGGACAAATAAAAAAAATCTGCATCCCGGACCATGTTCTTGACCATGTCTTCGCCTCACCACATGTTCTTGACCATGTTGATGTGATCTTGATTGCGTTCAGTATTTATCGTTATTCTTCTGGTATATCAACCAACCACCAGACACCGACATGATGATTTATTAACAGCGACGATAAGAGAATCTCTTGAAGGAGAATCGTGAAAGAGACGGACAAGCTAAGCAAATCCTTCACCGTAAATCGAGGAAAAGTTGTACCCAATAACCCAATTTCATCCGAAGAAAAAGGCAAGAACACTGTTCATCTCTCTGTACGCATTCCTCCATCATCGCAGCAAATCTCGAGAACAGGCAACTGCGACGAAGAACAGAGCGGCAAATCGAAACCCGGGTCACCCATCAGAAAGCGGAATCACCTGAGAGGAGATCGAATGGGGGTGATGCTCCTTGTTCTTCCCGACGACTATGGCGAGGAACGACCCATCTTCCGTCGTCTTGTTCATCCTCGCGGCTTCCTCCATTAAAACCTTCCTGAAGAGTTTCTCCTCGGCGTCCCTTAAGAACTTGAACGTGGGCGGCGGGGAAGCCCTCACCTTGCCGCAGCGATCGTCCATGGCGGACTCGAACAGGGGGTTGAACCCCTGCCTACTGTAGCAGTCCATTATCGTCGCCGGCGACGGGAGAGGAGAGAGCAAAGGGCTTTCCGGCACGAGCAAGACATCGCTCATCGTCCTCCCTCTCGAGCTCTTCCTGCTCTTCTCTCCCTTGGACGCGGCGTCCTCCATCTCTTCCTTAGTCTCTTCCTTGATGGTGAAGAGAAACCTCGGCGGGCCGGCGAGGTTGTGCGCTCTCATGAGCTCCTCCGCCGCGGTTATCTCCTTGGCGGCGGCGCCGCTCGCCGCCGCCGTGGAATTCTCTTCTGGGTCTACGGGGGGGGTTCGCGGCAGCGCGATTCGGCGGAGGATTCGAAGGAGACGGGTCTTGCTGCCATAGTCCAGCTGCTCCAGATCTCTTATCCTCTTCTTCTTCCACCACAGCAAGTAGTAGACCTCCGCGAGCAGAGCGAAGAACAGGCACCCGAAAACCAAGCTCAGACCGATCCCCAATCGGCTCAGCGTCCTCATTCCAGCCCTCGATTCATCCCAGATCTCAGCCCAATCGCTCGTCTTCCTCTCTTTGAATTCCAAGTGGGATTTCCGGGGGGGGAAAGAAGGGGAAGGAGCGCGGAAAAGCTCACGAGCTCGTTAATGGCGGGGCGCGCCGAGATGGGTTTTCAGAGAGGAAGCGTCCACTCATCCTCTTCCATGGAAGGCTGTCGTAGATTGCAAATTGCGAGGAGGAGAATAAGCTCACATGGGTAGGGGACAGCGCCAACTCCTTTCACACAATTTTATTCATAAACTAGCGCTGAATTCTCCCCCCCTGCGTTATATTCGGAGGTGCTAATACGTGGCGCTACGCACATCCCCCGTGCGAACCAATTACATCTCAGCAAGTAAACTTTTTCTGCGGAAAAGGACAAGAAGCGTACGCAAGACCTCTGACGGAATCTCTGAAACCGGTGTACTCGCGTTATGCTGCTCTGCAGGATCTCGCAAGCAGCGGAAGAGCTTAACTCGCGAGAGGCCCAAATAGCCCATTGTGATGTTTTTTTTTAAATTTTTTGTTTGTTTTTCTGGATAATTTAGAATTACAGTGAAGGGCCTATTATAATGGAAGTTTGGATATCTGACAAGTGGGTCAGTGATTAGGCTACGTATTTTTCAAAAAAGTCCAGGACAATTCGTGAATGATTTTCAAGGCCGGCGGATGGAAGGAACAGTAAGGAGTGGCTTTTCAGGATGGACCCGCTTGACAGTTCTTGCTCCTTGCTAGGATTTTAAATTATTCATTAGTTGTGGATTTTTTTGAGAGTTGCTTGGCCTGGTCACTGACTTACTGGTCAGATTTTCTTAAGTTTAGATTTTATAGGGCTGCTGGGATTTGTAGGCTTGTTGGACGGATGGCAGATCTCGATGGACGGATAACTATCATCCGTCCCGTTTCAATTCGTCATCCGTCATTGTCTGAATTCATCATCCTTCATCGTCTTGACCCATGGACAGAGTACTGAATGACTAATTTCTGTCATCAGTCATCGGTCCAAGATGACTGATGACTATTTGGATGACCTAAGTGTTGGTAAAAATACAAAATAAATAAGTTCAAATAATAATGAAAATTAAAGTCGTGGTATATAGAATATATGATTTATAATATATATTGTATCATGGTATATTTGGATTTAAAAAAATTAAAAACCATGTAATGATAATTTCTCTCCGCCGAACTGAAAACATTCATTGTCCCTAATGCATGAAAAACTTGGATGAGAATAAATAAATTGCAAATCAGTTTTCCTTATGCTTGTTCAGCTTGTGTGAAGAAAATACTTTCTCCTTGAATTATTGCTCTTGTTTAGTTTGTATCCCCTTGGACATATTGGTAGTGAGATCATAATGGCTATTACATAGCCCTTTATTGAATTAAAAAATAAAAATCAAGAAATTATGTAATAAAACAAGTACTAAAAGAAACTAGAAGCATGATTTAGAACAAAATATACGAACTAAAATAAAATTAAATAAAAAATAAATATAACTATCATATTTTCACACTATGTATGAGATTTTCAATGGTCATGTGAAAGCTTCAAGGTTAATTTTGGACATGATTTAAATACAATCTTATGTTGAAATGATAAAGGGATAGATTAGTGAAGCATAAAATCTACCTTCTAAAAAGATCACGCCATTTTGTAAAAGTATATCATTTTACATGCCCTTCAACCAAGAATTTCCTAAAGATAAATAAACCATCTTAATGTTTTTTTTTGCAATGCATAAATCAAATAAATGTTCATGTCAATCTTTAAAGAGTATTTCCTTCAAAATTATTCTCATTCCTCTAAATTCAAAAGTTTTTACAATTAAAATATTTCTGCATAATCAAAGGTTGAACTTCGTGATCCTGAAATTCATAAAAAAATTTCTTTCAATTATATTCATATGTTTCTCATAAAAGTTTTCCATAGAAATATATATTTGAACATTCAAATTATGATTTAAATATCACAGGTATTATCATAAGGACATAAAAACATAGGTATCATTATTATTATCAAATAATAATGATAATAATAATTTTATTGAACATAAATTATAATATTAATCAATAGAAATGTAAATCTTAACATTGACGAATATAATTTTAATATTTTAGAGATCATCAAAAAGAGATAAATATTTTCATATTTATTTTTTAAAAGTTATTTTAATTTTTTTTATCGACAAAAAACACCGTGCCGGTTACGATCAACCCCTAGGGTTGTGCCCGTAGACCTATCCAACAGTACCTGGATGCCACTCAGGAGATTTTATTTTTTAAATGTAGTGTTCAACAACGTTTTTAGGCATGGAGAGAGCGTACATGTCCCAATTACACACGGATCCTACTGGCACACACCCTTGGTGCGGAAAATAAAAAAATACATGACTTGTACCTATAAGTGGCCAAAAGAAGGTTGCTCGTCGTCATTAGTGTGTTGGAGCCCGCGGGGTGGTAATGCATGGAGTGTGCGCAGTCCCCCCGCCGTCCCGCATATGTCAACTTTTTGGTGCATGGCAGGTAGGCCTATCGGGCGAGAGAGTGAGCTCATATGAGTTCATATGTTTCAAAGGGTTTTGGGTCTTCTGCCTTACCCATCCCCTCTTTGCTGGTGTATGCAAGTTGGGGGGGGGGGGTGTGACACAAGAAATATGGCTTGAATTGCTATTTGCCTTAGCAACGAGCCGACTGAGTGCTGACGGTTGGTGGTCACAACTACTACAAAGAAGTTAACTCCAAGACATGAAGATTCATATTTCCCATGGATGTGCAGCAAAATTTTATTTCAACATTGGAAATATCATCACATTGAACCTCATTTTTAAACAAATAAAAATTTTCAGTATTTATTGGTTTTTGTTTTGCTAAAACGGTTTCCATGTATACCTTGTTTATTTTCCTTATAAAAAATATTGGCAACTATGAAAATAACATTTTTAAAAAATATATATATATAATTTTTATTTTATTTTCAGATATCCCTATATTTTGCTGAAATATATTTCGAATCATACTGTAAAGTACCATCATTCTGATAATACAATAATAATTCAAATATTCAAAATTGTCCTCATATACTTAAAAAAAATGTATTGAATTTTATGGATTTCTCTACTCATTATTCTGGAAATCAAAAAAATCAGTAAGGTCATTGAAATTCTAAAAATTCAAACAATTGTGTCCAGGAAATTCATTCTCATATGAACCATGGAATGCATGATGATGATAAATGTTTTATCGTATCTAGAATCATGACATTCATTGTCTCTTTAAAAAAAACATGAACTAACTTAGTAGTGTATTCAATGATAAAATACATCTAAGAGTAATTAACATTATTAAAGTATACTTTTATCGGAATACTTACACAGTCTTTCCGGCCGAATGGACTTTTAGAAATTACTATTTTATGAAAATCACATGATAAATAGACAATAAAGTCCCTAATGATAATTGTTCTCTGGAAACAGTGCCAATTGATGGACTCAAATTTAGGTTGATAAATGTTGTTTACATCAAGCTTACAACAATAAATATAATATCATTTAACGTTTATACAATGATAAGAGAATCTAAGAGTAATTCAAATGATTAAATGTATACCTTTATTTGAACGCTTCCACAGTGTATCTGGCTAAATGGAATTTTGGAAATTACTATTTTATGAAAATCTAAAAAAATAGATGATAAAGTCCCTAATGATAATTGTTCCCTGGAAACACTGCCAATTGATGAACTCAATTTTAAGTTGACAAATGTTGTTTATATTCAAGTTAATCAAAAAAATATATAAAAACTTGACTTGCAAACAAATTTTTTTAGTGATGAGCAAGGTGATGGAAATATATGTGACTGGCAAGCCAATCATACATTCCACATCTTGTTTCATGTCCATTATTATAATATATTCATCATAATGCACGATTGACGCTGATAACATGCAACTAAGAATGATAATTCATATTTATTTCATGCATTTCAAAACATAATTAAGCTAATTTTATGCATGTTATCATGAATTTTATGTAATTTTCACCAAAAATACTTATGTCCACTAAATAATTACTTTTGCATTAAAGCAAGTATATTTTGATTTTTTAATGATTTAAATGGATAGTATATCTAAAAATAATTAATTTGGTGAACCTTTGATCCAAAAAGGAGTTTTAGATGTAGAGATATTTAATTTTAGATTTTGAGAATTTTCTGGATTTTATTTGATACTTCTCAAGTATTTTTTAGGTTAAAAAGTGGCAAAATCGAGGCCCAGAAAGGAGGGATGACATGGAACAACTGGTGGCTCTATTTTCTTGTGGAACAAGTCAATTTTTGCGCCCTACAAGGAGGGATGATGTGGAACAACTGGCAGGTCTCTTTTCTTGTTGAACTGATAAGACCAAATTTAAGGTTTTATGACGTTGTTTTGATTTAGACTTAACCAAAAATATTTCTGAAAATTTTCCTCTTAAATACCATATAATTAATATAGGGCAGGTAACAGGTCGATCCACAGAGAGGTAGAAATTTAATTTCAGAATTTCTCTCAAGCTTGGAAAGAAGGAAATGAGTTTAAAAGTGAGAAATGTAATTTTTGATATTTTTATGTATTTTAGTCAATTTATATAATTTTCTATGATATAAATCGAAAGAAAAAATACAAAGAAAGACATAAAATGTTTTAGACTAATTTTTTTTCTATTTTTTATAATTTTAAAATGCAGAAACTACGGAAAATACCTTTTCCAGTGATTGCCAGTGGCGGTGGCGGCAGGTCTTCAGGTCGGTTTGGGTCAGGTCGACGGGCTCAGTGTGCCCATGAAGGCTTCCTATTGGGTCAGCATAATTAACGCAGGACTTAGCCGATTTGGCTTAGTCCTGTAATTTTTTGCCTAAAATTACGGAATTCAAAAGCAATTTTTTTTAAAAATTTGAAACGAAGAATGAAGGATGATCTAGAGAGAGAGAGGAATTGATTTTAGAGAGAGAAATAGTGAGTTTAGAGTGATAAAATGATGAATATGAAGGTCTAGAGAGAGAAAGAGTCAATTCTAGAGATATTAATAAGGGAAAATGAGTGTTTAGAATGAGAAAGTGATAGTTTTAAACGGTAAATGGATAGATAATGATAGGGAAAATGTAAATCTAGGTTCCTAAAACCTCAATGCAAGTCTGGTGAGCCCTCAATGCTTCCTCTTAAGTCCGTATCCTTATATTTCGCTAGGATCAGACATTTTTAATGCAAACAAGAGACGAGATTGAATGAAAACTTCAACAAACTAACACTAAGCAGGTTGAAATTCCAACTTTGACTTGTGTGCAAAAGTTGGAATTTCTAGCTAATGCATAAATATTTGGTTAATTCAAATGCTAACATGATAAATTATAAATTAATAATACCAAGAACATAAAAAATGTGTAGAAATATTTATGCATTTATCATGTTATCATGAATGAGTCAAATTTGTACCCTATAAGGATGGATGAGGTTTATGCTAAGGTGGCTTCCTAGTATGGTGGAACAACTCAAACAAATGAATGGCTTGAAATGCTAAAAAATCAAATGGCTGTAACTGATGGATATTATCTAGTCGTCAAGCCAATCACACAACCATGTTTACTTAAGTTCATTGAATAAAATATTTATGCTTATTATTATTCCACTGTAATGTTTATAATGAAGTCCATGAATACGTGCAACGACATTGTGAATATTGATAAGATCATAATATAGTGATCACTAGTCTTTAAACATGTATTCAAAATATTCTTATTCGATGGATAGTCGAGACGGACATCGAATTATCCGGATAGAACAGAACTAGCTGATCCTACTTATACAATAAGTATAGTCGATCCTGGAACTATTAGTGTGGTGACACTATGGACAGATAGTGGGTGCTCTTTGGAAAAAGAGTTCACTGAATTGATCCGAAGAATCCCTTAATTGTATTATACCCAAGTGTAAATCTGGTTGATTCATGTGACGGCTGTATAAGTGATCCATGGACCTGAGACACCAAGGACATCTCGTGAATGGATGACTATATTTTGACTACGACTTACGAGCCTCTAAACATGAGATTCGAACAAGTCATAGCTCAGATGTAGTAAGAAGCTCACAAAGATTATTGAGTGGTCAAGATGGTACAAGAGGAGATCATTTCAAGGAAGACGATGCAGAAAATTTGTGGCCAAGGTAATGAGGATATTGGAGAAGGAGTTCTCCAATGATCCTTGTTACACGTCAGTACTAATCGAATAACAGATTAGGGTTTGACAATAAACCATACCCTAAGTCGTTCGAAAGTCTTGCGCATATGGTGGATTATACATATACGGTAACTGATGAAGGTAAAGGTTCCTTGAGGGAGTTGAACACTACTTGGTATATTCTAGAGCACGAGGTGTAGCTTGGCATCCACGGGATGGAAAGTTAACCTATTCATTGGGTTAAATTGATCCTCATTTAATTAATATATATGTCGATATAGTTAATTAATAAGGTTGTCCAATAATTGTTATTGGGCCACTAAAGTTATTAAGTAGAATGATACATGGGCCTAGAGGGTCACACGCACAAGGTCATAAGGGCCTTGGTGGATATATTTTATTTTGGAGGGTTTTTTAAGAAGAACTTAAGTAAAATACAAATAGGGAAGGGACACTCATTTCAAGCACCCAGGCCAGCCAGATTTGAGAGCCCCTCACTTTCTCCACTCTCTTCTCCACACATCCAAGGAGAGTGTCTTCATGGTGAGAAGATATTCTAGATTTTCAAGAAGAGTTGAAGAAGAAGACGTGGAGATCTAGGCGCCGAGTGATCGTGTGGATACTTCTAGGGGCTGGACGTGTGAATGGCTTCAGAACAATCTCAAAGCGGCAAAGTCGAGGGTGGAACAAGTTCCTCACAGGGTATATTAGATGTTTGTTTTTAAGATCTTTTATGAATCATGTTTTCCATGGACGAACCAAGCCACAGAACCAACAATAACTACTGATCCCATGGGTAGTTTTGGATCAAATGACCATCTCCTATTTCTCTTTCCATGACCTATGGTTGAGCCTATAAATAGATCTAAAAAATTAGGCTCTTCTTGTACTTCATTTTGCCTTTCTCCATGTGGGAGACCTTATGGAACAAAGGTGTATGAGTGCTAGTTTAGGGTTTTTCCTTGTCCAAAAGTGAGTTTCTTCCCTCTCTTGATCTATCTTCGTGTCTATTACAACACGCCAAGGCAACGGGCACAATATACAAGTCCATGAAAGGAGATTAATGCTTGGGAGCACCGACAAAGGAAGAGTTAAGTCCTAAACATTTAATTAGGATTTTTATTCCATTTCCCTCATCTTTCTATCCATTCCACATTCTCGTATCTTATATCACTTCAGAGATCACTAGTCTTTAAGCATGTGCTCTAAATATTCATATTCGAAGGACATTTGAGAAGGACATCAAAGACTCTATATAGAATAGTCTTAGTTTGGATGCATCAAGAAGTTCACGAAGACAATTGATTGGTCAAGACATGATCGTCCACCCCTATATAAGAGGTGACAACTCAAGGAAGATGATGCAATAAAGTCCTTCGCCAAAATAGTGAAATATTGGAGAAGAGCTCTCTGATTATTTCTGAACGCATCAGTTCTAACTCAAATGATCGATTAGGGTTTGACAATTGACCATACCCAAAGTCATCCTAGGAGCGACAAATAGATGAGGGACTCTATGCACAAGGGTAATTGATGATGAAAAGGTTCCATGAGTGAGTCATGTGTCTTCTAGATCATGAGGCATAGCTTGGCACCCCACGTGTTGGAAACTCAACCTATCGAATCAGTTAAATCGATCAGACATTAATAAATCAATTTAATTTCAAAGGCCAATAAAGGTTATTGAGCTGTTGGAGTGTTGACTAGACTGATACATGTGCATAGAGGGTCGCAAACGGTCTTTTGGACATCATAAGATATACTTATGTTTGTGGGGTTACCCAAGTAATATAGATAGGGGAAGGCCCTTAACAAAATTTACCTGGGCTAGAATTATTTAGAGGCCTTCCCCTTCTTCTCCTTTCTCTAACACCTCCTTTCCACTCCTGATGCGATCGGGACAACATAAAGACGATGACAAAGGTTGAACATAGCTTGTCAAGGAAAAGGAGGAGATTCAGTGTGCCGACGATCATATGGATATGTCTAGAGGCTGCAAACAAAGCGCTTGCCTGGTCTCACTCTGTTATCCAAGAAATCACGAATGTGATCCGTATACAAATACTTTGTATCATGACTTAATGATGTCGTTCAATTCCATTTAAGTCTTTCATTGTGGACCATTTGTTGGATTAATATCCTATGAATGGTCTAAGAGGGGGGGGGGGTGAATTAGACCACTCCCTTTACTTCCTTTACTTCTTGTATTATTATTTTCCTGATTTCTCTACCTATTATCTAATTATAGAGAGAGAAGAAGTGGACACCCAGAATTTTTATACAGGTTAGGGCTAATCCCTTAATCCTGTCCCGGGATATCCAGCCGGAGTTTTAATATGTCCCTAACCAAGTTTTATAGCCCCCCAAGCTAAAAACAGCCTGGTAATAGGGATACACGGATATCTCCTATCTAGAAATTGAAAAACAAGAATGAACTTGAGCCCCTTAGCCTTTTGACGGTATCCTTGCTTTCACTTCTTCTCCAATGGACCACTCAAGTCCTCAGCTTCCAAAAACTGCCTTTACTCAAAGTAGTATCTCTAGTCTCACAAGTGCTGAAAGAACTTGTGAAAATATTGAAAAACTTGTCTTCAACTTTCCTGAAAAGTTAGCTAAAAATATTCTAATTTCAACATAACAATTTTCTCTTAAGTATGAATATATGTTACTCCTTATTATGTAATTTTCAGTCACAGTCGCTGCTTTTCACTCACAGATTTAAGAACGCAGTATCTAATCTGATGACCTCAGAAATTTATTTGAATGTCAAATTTTTTTAATGATGTTCAACACTCCGCAATCACAAATACCAAAAAAAATTTATTCTTTAAAATTTAAATCCTGCACCAGAAAAGTAATCACAAAATTTGGACTATGGTAACCCCAATTTCGGATTTGATTTAAGACAATCAAATTTTCAATTTTAGGATTATGAGAATCACAATAATGGAAATATTCAACTGGTCAATGCTCCAGAAATGTAGTTTACTAATATTTTGTTTCAGCGTACCAAAGTTTCAATACTTTCAGCTTAACAATGGGAAGATTTCAGAATGCAAAATTTTCAAGAATTTCAGCAAAGAGAAAAATTTCAGATCCTTAAATGTTCCAGATTTTTTATTATATATTTTTTAAAAAATCAATTTGAAATGCTAAGATTTTAAAAATGTAGATTCAACAGTCACGATTTTAAATTTCGATTTGAGATACAGGGATTTTAAAAACGTAGAATCAACAGTTATGACTTTAAGATTCGATTCACAATACAGAGATTTTAAAATGTGGATTCAACAATTATGATTTTAAGATTCAACTCAGAATACAGAGATTTAAAAATGTGGATTCAGCAGTTACGATTTTAAGATTCAATTCAGAATACAGAGATTTAAAAACGTGGATTCAGCAGTTACGATTTTAGGATTCAATTCAGAATACAGAGATTTAAAAAACATGGATTCAGCAGTTACGATTTTAGGAAATCAGATTTGTAATAGAGCAATTTCAAAACGTCGATCAGAATATCACGTTTCTTGAAATCAGATGTGTAATAGAGTGATTTCAAAACGTCGATCAGAATGTCACGTTTCTTGAAATCAGATTTGTAATAGAATGATTTCAAAACGTCGATCAGAATGTCACGTTTATTGAAATCAGATTTGTAATAGAATGATTTCAAAACGAAAACAAATTTAGATCACAATCCTGATTGTAAATGCAGATGTTGTGCTCTTCAGAGATGTCCTGCAGCCAAGATTTCAGCTCACCGTTGCCTCGAACAGCAATTTCATCACCAAGACTTTTCAGAGTTCTTGACTTTCTTGCTCTCGTTCAATCTTTCGCCTGTATATTCTTCACACACACACACTTCTTTTCGTTCTTCTTTCTTCCTTTTATTTTGCTTCTTTACTTCGCTCTCGTTCAAGGGCATTTTCTTATTTTACAAAAATGCCCTTGTAACTCTTATGTTTAGTACATGGACTAATAGGAGTCCCTTTGGATTTACCATCTGAGATATTGAACTTATTCAGAAGCTCATTTGTGTATTTTTCCTGACAAATGAATAAACCATCCTTTTCTAGAGTTCAATCAATCATTAGTTCTTCGCCATTCTCTGGATATTCACCACTGTGACAATTGCTAAACTCATCCAGATCTATAACAGGTTCTTTGTCAATGTTCTCATGTCCAGATTCTTTCATATCATCCAATTCATCAAATTCAACAAATTTTACATGTATAGATTCTTCAATCTTCAAAGTCCTTTTGTTGAATACCCGATAGGCTTTAGATGTTTCAGAATATCCTACCATGATCCCTTCATCACTTGAAGGATCAAATTTTCTAAGATTATGTCTATTTACATTTAGTATGTAAAATTTACATCCAAACGACCTAAAATATCCTATTAATGGTTTTTTTTCTTTTAATAACTCATATGGAGTCTTCTCCATATGAGTCCTAATCAACACTCTATTATGAATGTAACAAGCTGTATTTACAGCTTGAGCCCAAAGGAAATGACCTACGTCATATTCCTTTAACATCGTTCTAGACATCTCAATTAAAGATTTATTCTTCCTTTCCACCACTCCATTTTGTTGTGGAGTTCTTGGTGCTGAAAATTGATGTGTAATTCCACTTTCTTCACAAAATTCACTGAAAGATCTATTTCTGAATTCTCCTCCTTGATCACTTCTTATCATTTTTATCTTTAACTCGAACTGATTTTGCACTTTAACTAAGAATTTCTTAAATGTCATAAATGACTCATTCTTATGAATCAAAAAATGTACCCAGGTATACCTAGTGTAATCATCTATTATAACCAAACAATAAGAACTTCCTTTCAAGCTGGGTGGTTGAGTTGGACCAAATAAGTCCATATGAAGTAACTCTAATGGTCTCCTAGTGGATATAACATTTTTAGTACTAAAACTCTCTTTGACTTGCTTGCCTTTCAGGCATGTAGTGCAAGTCTTTTCGTGTTCTTCTAGAGTCCTAGGCAGTCCCCTGACAAGGTCTTTATTGACGAGTTTTCTAAGTTGGTGATGATTGATATGACCTAATCGCCGATGCCATAAATCAATGAAATTTTCATTTCCTTTTGCCATCAGACAGATTCCTAACCTACTTATCTCATCTATGTCAATTACATAGATATTTCCCACTCGTTTTCCTTGATATAATAATTGACCAGTATCTGCGTCAATTATATTACATTCCTTTGTAGTAAACTCCACTTTGCACTTACTGTCGCAAAGTTGACTCACACTTATCAAATTATGATGAAGTCCATCCACATATAATACTTTCCGAATTAAAACTTCATGATTTAAGTCAACATCTCCCATACCTAGGATTTGACCGCATTTATTGTCTCCAAAAGTTACCCTTCCATCTTTCGTGTTCCTAATGTTAGTCAACCAAGACAGATCTCGAGTCATATGCCTTGAGCATCCGCTATCCACGTACCACCTCTTATTTGGTCGTGGTTTCCCTGTAGGTTAGATTCAACTCATTTTGGGTACCCAATATACAGAAGGAGAATTGCTACAAGTAGTTCTGTATATCCTATCAAATTCTTCCTCAAAATCAAAGTTTGATTTCCACTTTGAATAATCATTCTTGATTCTATTTGAATATTTAGTATTGGCAGAGTGATAGCATCTAGAACGATAAGATTCATATCCTTGATATTTTATTGTCACAGGATAAGATTGTACATATGTCTGATTCCTATTGTTCCTACTAGGATATGACCACTTTTGAAATTTCTTTGAATTTTCAGCTAGTATCTTAGCTGACTCCTTATGACTTTCTACCTTTTTGGTAAAGGCATTTTTCATTATATAGGATGAAATTTCTGTTTCATCTCTTTTCTTGAATATTTTGGAACACGATGTAGGAGACGGCATCTTGCCATTATTGTAAGGTTTGTATCCTAAACCTTCCTTGATGAATGATGGTCGCTGAGATCCTAGAATCTTATCTAAAATATTTGTACTATTTTCATATTTTTCATGCTTACTTTCTAACAGGTTTTGCTTTCCTGGAATTGTACCAACATCATATAATCGCTGGTTTACTTCTATCAACTCCTTTTCTAGGCTGATGACTTTCTCTTCCAATATTTCATTCTCCTTTTCTAATTTCTAGTTTGATTTTTTTAGATCGTCAATGATACCATTCTCATCATTTCCAGACTTCCTCATTTCGAGTAGAGCTACTCTCTCCTTCAATTCTGAAATCTCTAGTTCTAGTTTTTCCAAGTCCTTTGTAAACCTCTCTATAATTCTCAGTTTTTGTTCTCTTTCTACTCTAGTTTTCTTCTTAGCATTTGCATATTTCTCTAAAATTTCTAACACATATGACTTTAAATCATCATCATCTAAAAAATATATATCTAAATTTAAATTTAAATTTGACTTACTTGAGGCTGACTTTTCATTGAAAGTGGGGGTAGAAACTTTTCATTGAAATTTTCTACCTCTCTAGACATACCACATAAGTGTCCAAATCACTTATGTGGAACTGATTTTGCACTTTAACTAAGAGCTGATTTTCATTGAACTGATTTTTCACTTTATCTAGAGTTTATTCCAAACTTTTCATAAGTGTCCAAATCACTTATGTGGTATGTCTAGAGAGGTAGAAACTTTTCATTGAAAGTGGGGGTGGCAGCCCATCATGTCCTTCCATTTTTCTCCATCAAAGGCCCATTAGACATTCTAAAATGAGTAAATAGCACGATACATCCCAAACCATGTCCAAAATCTGCGAGTTAACCTTAACTTTTTTTTTGGCACAGTATATCCCAAACTCATTAAGTCGACGGTGATATGTCCAGGTGATGACGTGGAATCCATCGTGGCTGCCAGGTGGATCTCCGGCCAGATTTTGACCTGGCGGAACCCACCTGGCAGCCACGCGTGATTCCACGTCATAAGGGGATATGTCGACCTGCCAAGGGTTTAACTTAAAGAGAGAGAGAGACATTCTAGAGAGAGAGAAGGAGAGAGTGAGGTTCTAGAGAGAGAAAGAGAGGTGTTCTAGAGAGAGAGGCACTCTATAGAGAGAGAAAGGGAGAGAGAGACGCTCTAGAGAGACCCGACCGAATCGAATCGCACGGGAGAGTGAGGCGAAACCACCTCTGCTGCCGGCCGCCGAGGCCCGCGAGCTCTTGGCGGAACCCCCCCTCTCACTCTCTTTCTCTCTCTCTCTCCAATATCTACGACGATCGTCGATAACCTTCCCCTCTGTCCCTGTCTATGTCTCTATTCAAGAACGCCTCACTCTCCCGCGTGATTGGATTCGGTCGGGTCTCTCTAGAGCGCCTCTCTCCCTTTCTCTCTCTATATAACGCCTCTCTCTCTCGAACACCTCTATTTCTCTCTCTAGAACCTCTCTCTCTCTAGCCCGCCTCTGTCTCTCTCTCCTTCTCTCTCTCTAGAATGCCTCTCTCTCTCTCTTTAAGTTAAACCCTTGGCAGGTCGACATATCCCCTTATGACGTGGAATCCAACGTGGCTGCCAGGTGGGTTCCGCCAGGTCAAAATCTGGCCGGAGATCCACCTGGCAGCCACGATGGATTCCACGTCATCACGGGGATATATCACCGTCGACTTAGTGAGTTTGGGATATACCGTGCCAAAAAAAAGCTAAGGATAACTCGCAGATTTTGGACATGGTTTGGGATGTACCGTGCTATTTACCCTTCTAAAATTTGGAATAAACTCTAGATACTTATAAATGAGATATGAAAGCTCTTGCTTTTATTTTTGATAGCCAATACATTTTCACTTCAGTAATAATTATAACCAATGCATGTTAGATATTTTTCATAAATATTAATCTTGAGAAACTATCAATATTATTTGCTTCTATAGTTATTAAAAATAAAGAGTTAATCTCAGATTTCTTCATGAATTGATGCTGGTAGATAATGATCATGGGTGAATCCCACATTTTTAATGTGTATAATTAATGCTGGAAATTCTCCAAAAACTTAAGAGTCCTATATGTGATATAATCTAAATTCGCATTAATATATTTTTATATGGCCCAAATCATAGTTTCAGACTAATTTAATTTAATTATCACTCTCATTCGATTCACCGTCCAGCTTTACATAAGCAAAAAGAAGCTGGGAATGTACTAAAGAGATCATGCTCAAACTACATTGAGGCATACCCATGCTCCCTTGGGGCATAATTTGGTGTTTGGTAGATGACGGGAATAAATTATGAAATCATTTTCATACACAACTCAATGATAAACAAAATAGAGTTTTGAATTCTCTAAAATGTATAATGGCAAGTAAGATGATGAATGCGGGTCAAATCCACAGAGATTGATGGTTGACTTTTGAATAATGAATTGTTCAACTGTATCTTATTAGATGAAGAAATAATTAAAAATTATTATCATAAATTATAAAAATAATATAAGAATTTTAGGTAAAAATAGGAATAAAGGTGATAATAAAATTAGTAAGGAAATTAGCTTAGGCACATGTTGACCAAATAATCTTACTAATTTTTTAGATAGAATTTTTACATTTTTTATTTTCAGAAATATGGCATCAATAGTATTCTATGTGTTGGGTTCTATGTCTTGGTTCATCCATGGAAACCATGATTCCATGGATTCCAAGTGTGTTAGTCGATTGAATGTCGATCTGTGAAAACATACATCAAATGTACCTTGTGGGGAAATTTTCAACCCTTCACTTTCTTTCTCTGATATCGTTCTAAAGCCGTTCACATGTCCGGCCTATAGAAGTATTCACGCGATCACTTGGCGCTTGGATCTCCACGCCTTCTTCAACTACCCTAAAAATCTTAAAGATCTTCTCACCATGAAGACACTCTCCTCAGTTGAGAAGAGAAAAGAGTAGAGTAGAGAAATGGGGGCTCCTAATTCTGGCTAGCATGGTTGCTTGAAATGAGTGCTCCTTCCCTGTTTATATTTTACTTAATTTTTTTTTGAAAAACCCCATAAAGTAAAATATATTCATTAATGCCCCTATGATCTTAATCGTGTAACCGTCTATGCCCATATATCATTCTTGTTGATCACTTTAGTGGCCCAATAACAGTTATTGGCCAACCTCATTATTTAGCTGTATTAACATTTATGTTAATTAACTAAGGATATATTTAACCTAATTGAAAGGTTAAGTTTCCAACCCGTGGGGTGACAAGGTACACCTCATGCTCTAGACGATACCAAGTATTGTTTGGACTCTCTCATGAAACCTTTACCATCATCAATTACGATATATATATAATATCCATCATTTGTGCGAGACTCTTGAACAACTTTGGATATGGTTGATCGTCAACCATATTCTTTCATTTGATTAGTACTGATGCGTAACGTGAATCATTGGAGAACACCTTATCCAATATCCTCAAAACCGTGGCCAGAGATTTGTTGCATCATTTTCCTTGAGTCAATATCCTCATATACCGAGGGCGGATGATTTCATCTAAACTATGACTTGTTTGAATCACATGTTTAGAGTTTCGTAAGTCGTAGTAAAAATATAGTTGTCCATCCATTAAATCTCCTTGGTGTCTCAGGTCAATGGATCGCTTATACAATCATGTCATGAATCAACAAAATTTACATTTAGGTATAATACCATTAAGAGACTCTTCGGATCAATTATGAGAATTCTTTCTCCAAAGAGCACCCACCATATGTCCTTAGTGTCGCCACACTAATAGCCACATGATCAACTACACTTACCATATAAGTAGGATCAATTGGTGCTATTTTATCCAGATAATTTGATGTCCGTCTTGTTTAAAGACTGGTGGGCATTATATTATGAATCTCATCATAATTCACTAGGCCATTACACATATTCATGGACTTGATTATAATCATCGCATTGGAATAATAATGAACATAATTTTTTATTCAATGAACTTAAACAAACATGTTGGTGTGATTGGCTAGATGGCCACATAATATCCATCACTAAGAAATTTTTTGTAATTTTTATAATATTAGATAAAAGGAAATCAAAAGACAATGCATGACCTACTCATTGGATTTAGGTTAATTGAGGGAAGAAATGGTAATATAATTATACAAATTTGTATTTTCGGATAGAAATTGTGCAAGAGGATAATAATCTTATAAAGACAAAATTTTAAAGAATGTATGGAAGTAATATCAACTTTAACATCAATGCTTAGAACTGGGATGAGTATGATTAGGACGGAAAGCCAAGGAAGTTTTTATTCTAGATAAGCCAAAACCATGAAAATTGGATGGTTTATTTTCCAGATATGGCTGGCAAAAGTCGACACCTAGTAATGGTCACCCACTTGAGGTTGTGATGTTCAGATAATGAAAATGGGGTGAGGTCAAACTTCAACATAAATTCAAAAGTCTTTATCATGTAAACAAGAACCAACAACAATCATATTGCAACAAAAACCATGCGGTTTGGTTAAGAAATAACTGAAAATTTTGTGAACAATCTCAATGCTACAAATTGCAGACAATTACAAAAAAAATGGCGATGATTTGGTAAAATTCATTCAAAATTTATAATTAAATGGGAAATTAAATCTATCTAAATCTTTCTTCAATGATTACATCTTTCCAACCAGGAATCTCCAAAAACTAAGCCTGAAATCAAGTTGAAGGCACATCAATCACCTCATTCTTCACTTTTGAAGAATTTAGGCTTGCTGGTAAAAATTCTCTCTCCTCTTTTGATGAAATTTTCTGGACCAAGACAGGTGCTAACGATTCAAAAAGCTAATCAGTCATATTTTGACTATGAAATGAATACATGCTTTATAAAGTAATTACTCTATGGATAAAATACCTTCATACAAACTCAAAAGCTCTCAGGCGTCCTTCTTGTTGAATGAAATTGAATGGTCAAGATGATGCCACATCCTGCAATGATATTGACCACAATGCACACATATGGGGCTCATAGCATTTGCCTTTTTTAAATAACTCTGGAACGTTAGATCTTCATCCAATGCATCAATAGAATCGACATGCCATTATGCAGATAGCTAGCTGTGATTAAGTTTCAGCCATCCAATTTCACTTATAAGATCAATGACAAAGTTCCAGCCATCCAATTTCACTTACTCAGAATTTAGGTATGTGCTTCTTGTTGTCTGATGGCCCACCATGTCCATGCTTCTTATTACATCTGTAATAGAAAAGGATCCTGATCGGGCCTTGCATACATGTAAAACAACTCAGAACCAATTAATCAAAACTCAAAACTCAAAAAGTGGATATTAATAACTCAAATTTTTTGCTTACTGGCATATAATATCCAAAGTGGATATTTATTTGAAAAGTCCCTAACTGACAAGCCTCCGCTTGGTGATCCATGGGTCATCTATGGTCAACCCAGCTTTAAATGTATGTCACGTAAAGGCCGGTGCTGCTGCATTGGCTGTGCAACCACGCCACCTGTCGCCGTGAGCCTACATCAATGAAAATTTCTCCATTGGTTCCTAATTTGATCTTCTTTAAATCCACGCTATCAATAAAACAATAAATAGTTAGTTTTCAGGTATAATATTATGTGTGTATCAAATATACCATAGCAAATTCGTAAAAAAACTGGAAGTGCTTCTTTCAAAGTGGACTAAAAAGAACAATATACTTAATACCTATCAATAATTATAATTTAAAAAATTTTCTGGCTCTCCTAGAATTTCTCTTCTAAAAAACCTATAATATGAATCTTTTATGAAAAATAAATCATCAGATCCATCAAGTATAATTCATTAATTCAATGTATTAAGATCAAGTTTGAAAAATTACGTTATATATTTTATTTTTATATTCTCAATATTATTTGATTCAAAAAATAAACCATTCAGATGTAATATTTTAATAGTTGAAACTTTAAGATATTTCTAAAAAAAATTACAAACCTTGAGCTTCAGGTCTTATATTTTTTTAAAACCATCAAAATGTGAGTTGAAAATGCAAGGAGCTCAAAGATTTCAAAAGAGTTCCCTTTTCTTGAGGTTCTATATCTCTTCTAGAGAACACATATAACTAATCAAAATGATTTAATTAAAACTAGACATATAAATAAATATCAATGATCTAATGGTTATTATAGTATATCCAATTCAATGCTAACCCCAAGTAAAGTACTCATAGAAATGTGATTCAAGCCAGAATCCAGAATTAACTCACAATTTTGATAAAATTAAGTAATATTCAATTAGTAAAAATGATTATTGGATTATTGATCAAATGAGACTTTATATCCAACATATATTAATTCAATTACCATTAGCTGCATAATGCATAAAACAATGCCCTAGTTTAAGTATTTATTATATTTTTTATTTGATCAGCTATCTCATCTCACCAGTAAATTTTCCAATATGATAGAAATATTGAATTTCAGACAACATTTCTCTACTGACTAGAGGGCTACCTCTCTTATAGTCATGGGAATTATAATGTTATGTGGACTTAAACATGCATGAATTTTGTATCAAGTTGTCTTCTTTATGACCAGCAGAGAAGTTAACACGCAAGTATAAATGAACAACACATGCCGAGCTCTTTGATCCAGGCCATAAATTCTTGATGATTTTAGAATGCAACTGCGGAAGCGATATATGTAATGGTGGCAAGAACTATTAGTAATTCGCGTCACCTTCATTTATTCTTATGCAAATGTATCTCTCTGCTCGAGGATAAGAGATAAAGAGAGAGCGAGTATGATGGAGATTATAATCTATACTGTGTTCTAGCTTCTCATTTGAAAATGAATCGCCAGATTGAGATGATATCAAAGTAAATCAATATCCATATTATATGTTACATGAGAAAAAATTCCATGTGATATGTTCTATAATTAATACTTTTCAAAATATCCTATTTTGCAAGTAAAAACACAAGGATAAGATTTATGTTTGCATAATAGGATACCAATATTAATCAAAATGATAATTATTATCAATGGAATGAGTAATAACTGATGGACTAAAGACAACTACTAAGGAAAAATGGATCTATAAATGTACCTGTAGATTATGCAAAAGTGAAAAAATACTACCACAAAAGAAAGATGATTGAATTCAGAGGTATGTTTGAAATAATATGACAAAATTATGGTGTCTAGATACAAAGGGCAGATGTATGCAAGGAAATAAAGAAGGGTGAATATATATATGTATATATATATATATATATATTTCAGCAATAAAATATATTTTGATATGTCACGATACGTATCTATGTCAAATTATAGAATAACATAAAAGCTGAGACATTATAGATATATACATGTATAATATCTAATTCGTATAACAAGGATATCAAAATCTACGAAAATAAGTGAAATGGCATTATAGCACTTGACTATTGATTCAACTCATCTAATTTCTAGATAAAACCGTACGGATATTTTTAATTCTATGATAGATTCGCTAAGGACAAGGACACAAAAGTCTAGGGGTGAGCTCTCCCCGTGCGATAAAACCTAATCTTGATGATGACCGGTAATCAAAATTATAAAAAAATGTTAAGTCACCGCTAAATAATCATAATAGAATATTTTAAAATGACAAAAGACTGAAATAACTTACTCTTGATGTTTTCATCAAAACATAAACGATCTTGTAGTTTTTAGTATGACCCGAGCTTCCTCTTATGTTGGCTCTAGCAGAGTTGAAGGGGGAGGCAGGAGTTCAGAATTGTAAGATGATGAAAAACATTGAAAGCAAAATATGTGGCGATAGTGATTGTTTCTTATCCTCAGATTTTCCTATTGCCCCTCTTCTCCCTCTCATATGTGGCGATAGTGAAAGCAAAATCTCAATCCTCAGATTTTGACAGTAATTTCATTGTCATCGCCCCTCTGACAGTAATTTCCTCTTCTCTCTTCAAGATAGAGAATGGGGCATCATCAACACATTCCTACGAATGGGAGAGATGGAGATAGAGATTGAGGTTGATATAGATATCGAGACTGATATCGAGATAGAGATAGAGATCGAGACAGAGATAGAGATCTAGATCGAGACAGATACACAGACAGAGATAGAGAATGAGACAGAGATCTCGATCGAGACAGAGATAGAGATAGAGATTGAGGTTGAGAGAGATTGAGATTGAGATAGAGAAAGAGATTCAGAGAGAGATTGAAATTGAGATGGAGAAAGAGATTCAGAGAGAGATTGAGATAGAGATAGAGATACCGAGAGAGATAGGGGTAGAGATAGAGGTAGAGATGGGAATAGAGACAGAGATAGAGATGGGAATAGAGACAGAGAGAGAACCCAGGAAAACGAATTAGATCTTCTTCCATGGAAGAATTGCATCCATCCATCCATGATGTTGTTCATCGCCACTCGGCGACGGATCAAAGAGTCAGCAAGAGTTCATGAGCTCCAGCGGGGGGCGAAGGCAGACTCGGACTTCGTGCTCCTCCGGCTCCGCGCGGTGCTTCGGCACGGTGATCTCCAGCACCGCCCCCGTCTCATCGTAGAAGGCCTCCAGCTTCGCGTCTTCCGGGATCCGCGTCGGCAGAGGAATCTCCCTCACAAACTCCCCCGGCGGGCAGTGCTCCGGCGACGGGTCCGTCAACTTAAACGTCCTATCGTGCCTCTTCACGTAAGGCATTCTGGCAGTGCTCACGCAGAGTATCTTCACCACCCCGTGCGTGGGCGTGTTCTTCCAGTGCACCTTCACCCTCTGCAGATCAGAAAAAGGCAAGCTCACCATAATCAGATACCCTTCTTCGTCCTCGTAGATCGTCTTCGCGGCCGTCACGGGCCCGTAAACTTGTCGCATAACGCCGCTGAACTCGCTCAGCCACGGCGGCTCCGTCGCCGCCGGGCCTTCTCCCTCCGCGGGCACGGCCAAGCTCGCGTCTTCCTCGAGCCCGCGGGGGAAGAAGTCCTTGCGCCGCTTGTGGCAGACCGGGGACAGCTCCATGGCCTCCGAGCCGCCGTAGTTGGACAGGTTCAGGCCCGACCCGTTCAGCAGCCGCCGGGGCGGCTGGCTCTTCAGCGGCGGGGGCGGCGGCGGCGGCCTCTCGAGCTCGAACTCCGTGCTGGGCAGGTTCCGCCATGACTCGAAGTCGCTGGCCTCGGTCGGGATCGAGAAGTTGAGGTCTCTTCCTGTGAGCTCGAGCCATTTCTTTCGGTCCGACTCTGAAACCACGCTTAGATTCGGCTGACGCACGACTTCGATTCCGTGAAGGCACTGCGGGTTCGACAGGCCTCTGTACTGCTTTCTCTGCATGCGGTGGCTGCGGACGAAGCCCTTGTCCGCGCTGAACGGGAACTGCGGCTCGCCCAGCCGGGAATGCCCGTTCATGTAGCTCCTCAGCTGCATCTTCCCCAGCGCGTTCTCCGGCCGCTCCTTGAACACCCACATGTACATGTTCTCCATGTCGTGTTGCACCAGGAAGGTGTCCAGCCGGAGATCGGACTTGTCTCCGCCGCCGCCGGCCTTCCCCTTGGATTTCTCCGCGAGAACCGGCTTGAAGTAGAAGTTGAAGAAGAACCAGGCGCCCCAGATGCTGTCTCCCCGCCGGGCGCATTTGCGAGCTCCGGGCTTGGGAATGGTGAGGAGGGACTCGGTCTCGAACATTTGCGAGCCCAGACCCACGTCGAGGATGTCGCAGGCGTCGGCGGTCCACGGCGGCGGCGGCGGCGACCGCTCCGCCGACAGCGGCAGGTTGATGTCCGGCGGCCGGGAGAGCGCCATGGGCTGCCGCGGCTGGATCATCATCTCTCTGTCCGATTCCTCGTGCGAGGTTGCCATGGAGGCCGCCCCTGTCGGGTCCATGGAGAGCAGCGTTGATGGGTGCTGGTTTTCCATGGATAGGGTTGTGAGCAGCGACTCCCCCATCTCCTCCCCCCCAAATCCAATTCACCTTCCTTCCCAATTCAATGACTCGATCATAATCCCCAACCCACAAACGAAAAATCAAAAATTTCACCCACCTACGAACAGCCCGGATGAATCCTCATCGAATCTCAGGAATCCGGCGGAATCCAAACAATGGCAGAAACGGAAAGGGTGGAGTGACGAGTGACAACGATAAACCTAAAATCGATTGACGAAGATAGAAAGGGATGGAGAGTTGTGAAACCTACTAGGAAGAATCTCCGGGTGAAAAGCGTGGATCTTTCATCTCCGGCTCGAAAACAGGAAGAAGGGTTTCCTCGGCTTCTTCGCCGCTCTTCTTCGTTCAATCTGCCCGGCGAGGCGAGGAAGACGAAGATGGGGAGCAGGCGCCCATAGTTAACGGCTGTTTGATAGCCGTCTCCGTCCCGTTATTTAACGTTGCGTGTCAACCTCAACTCCTCTCTCCAAGCCCACCAAAACTTCTAATTCTGGTTGTATCCTCCCCAAGGGAAAAATCTTAAATGCCGCGTCTCTATCCTTCTACGATGTCAGAGAAATAATAAACGAGCGTACATAAAAATTATCCTATCATTGACGTAGTTGATTTCGACGAGATATTCATACAGGAGCAGCTTCCATCGTCGGTTTCGGGAGTGGGGGATTGAGAAGCGGAGGAATTTCCCTCGGGATGAAGCGGAAAGAGCTGGAGAGTTCGATAACGCGCCATGTTACGACAGCCGCAGTCCTCGTCGGCGGCGAAAACGGGCGGCGGAGATGGGTAGAAGTAGCCGAGTGCGGCGAGCTTCGTCATGTAGCAAGACCCGGAGAAAACTGCGAGAAAAAAGAAGAAATTCAGAGATGGGTCGACTCGGTTCTTTGAAAATTGCACGACGGCGTACCTCTCGGGGGCGGCGGCGCCGCCGCTTTCGGGCGGAGGAGCTTGACGAACTGGTCGGAGTTGTCTTGCCTCTGTTTCTGCTTCTGTTTCTGCCGCTGCCTTGCCTTTTGATTCTGAAACCAGTAGAACACGTTCTTGCCTTCGATCTTGCCGTGCTCTTGAAGCCTCGCGGTTATCTCCTGTATCTGCTCCGTGGTTGGCGTGCGCATCCCTTCGCGGTAAAGGGTTTCGAGGAAGGAGATCTGCTCCTTCGTGGGGTTCCACCGTGAGCATGCCTGCCCCTCAGCCATATCTAATTCCTTCTTGCCATGACCTGCTCTTTGCTCTTATAGGCCCGGGCACTGCTTCTTGTTCTTGCAGTCCTCGGAAATGATGGCCGAGGCTTAAGCTGATAGTGACTCTGCTTCGCCGTCGAGGAAGAACGGTGGCCTTTGATGCGTCTCTGTTCCCGGAAGCGCCCTTTCGGGACTTGCCCCGTGGGCGTTTTAATTAATGGCATTGGCGATGGCGACGTTGTAGCAGCGAAATAATTGAAAGCGCCGCTCGATCGAATGATTTAACCTGAAGAAACGAAGAAAAGAGAAGATCTTTGGAGTAGGAAGGACACGAATCGCTCCGTTTCCCCAGGCTGCCATTGCCGGAAACACACGGCCGGCAATCATGACGAGGGGGCGATTTTCTCCGGATCTCCGCCATTAAAAACCGAAGCTCGCCGGGGGCGCAAGACGGCGCAGTGATTAATACGGGGGATTTGGTTATTCTTCTGCTGCGTACTGCGATTCGCGAGTGCTGCGGCGGCCATGGCGAGACGAGGTTGTAGGCCTGCAAAATCTAATCTCAGTTCCCCAAACTCTGCCGGTGGCCGCGTTGGGAATTGGAGGAAAAGATATACTCTTCGTCTCTCTCTCTCTCAGTCTGTCTCTCTACCTGGCTCTCTCCGTCGCTCTCTCTCAGTCTGTCTCGCTACCTGGCTCTCTCCGTCGCTATCTCTCAGTCTGTCTCGCTACCTGGCTCTCCCCGTCTCTCTCTCTGTTCCTCTCTCTCAATATCTGTCTCTCTTTCCTTCTCTCAGTCTCTCTATCTCTCTCTGTGTCCCTCTCTCTCAGTATCTCTCTCTGTCTCTCTTTCCTTCTATCAGTCTCTCTCTCTCAATATCTCTCTCTGTCTCTCTTTCCTTGTCTCGGTCTCTCTCTCTCTGTCCTTCTCCCTCAATCTCTCTCTGTCTCTCTTTCCTTCTCTTAGTCTCTCTCTCAGAGTATCTCTTTCCCTTTCTCTCGGTCTCTCTCTCTCAGTATCTATGCCTGTGTCTCTTTTCCTCCCTCGGCTCTCTTTCCCTCCCTGTTTCGCTCTCTCTCTCTCTCTTATTCTCTCATTGTATCGCTGCCCCTCTCTCCGGCACTCCCTCAGTGTCGTGTAGACATGCGCGTGCAGTGCGGTGCGGAAATTCGCACCAAATATGCGAATTTCCGCACCGCACAAACGGCCAGGGCGGTGCGGAAATTCGCACCAAATATGCGAATTTCCGCACCGCACAAACGGCCAGGGCGGTGTGCGGTGCGCTTTTGTGCGGGAAAGCGCACCGCACAACGCACCAAATTCGCACATTCTGAAGGCGGGGGGGGGAGAGGATGGGCGTGGTGGTGCGGGGCGGCGGCCAGGCAGTGGAGGGGGCGGCGGCCAGGCAGTGGAGGGGGCGGAAGGGAGGGGGGGAGAGGACGGGGGGGGGAGGGGGGCGGGGAGGGGGGCGGGCGGCGGCGAGGAGGGGAGAAGACGGTGGGGGACGAGGTGGGGCGGGGGAGGGGCGGAGAGAGGGGCCGGCGGTGCTGGTCACGGCGCCGGGGGGGCGGACCGTGGGGGAGCTGGTCCGGGGGGGGGGGGGGTTTTTCCCGGGGAGGCGGTGCGGCTGTGCCGGGACTGCCTGGCGGCGGGATGCGGGGTGCGGCACGGGGACGTGCGGCCGGAGACGGTGGCGCGGGCGCGGGAAGTGGGGTACGTTGTGCACGGGTGGGGGCGGGCGGTGGTGGAGGAGCGGGACCGGCCGGGGATGGACGGGGGGTTCTCGTCGACGGGGGCGCTGGGGGAGGGGCGGATGTGCGCGGCTGGGGACGCGGAGAGCGTGGTGTACTTGGTGGAGTGGGCGGTGGGCGGGGGGTGCCCGGAGGTGGGCTCGGTGGAGGAGGCGCTGCGCTGGCGCGAGGCGGCGTGGAGGCGGCGTGGGGGCGGCAGAGGGGATGGAGGCGGCGGGGAGGGTCGGCGGGGGCTAGAGGGGGGGGGCGGCGGGGAGGGCTGGAGGGGGCGCGTGGGGGGAGGGCGCGGCGGGGTAGGGGGCGGAGGGTGGCGGCGCTGCGGGGCAGGGGAGGGTGGCGGCGGGGGAGGGGAGGGGGGGGCGCGGCGGGGCAGGGGAGGGGAAGAGGGGGCGCGGCGGGGCAGGGGAGGGGAAGAGGGGGCGCGGCGGGGCAGGGAAGGGGAAGAGGGGACGCGGCAGGGCAGGGTGGGGAAGGGCCCGGCGCGGCGGGGCGGGCGGGGGGCGGCGCAGCGGGGCAGGGGGGTGGAAGGGGGCGGGGACGGCCGGAGGGGGAGGCAGGGGGGCAGCCGGCGGGGGACAGGCGGCGGGCCGACGGGGGGGGGGTGCAGCGGGGACGACCGAGGGGGGGGGGGGGGGTTGTGAAGTGTAAAAAAATCGCACAAGTAAAAAAATCGCACAAGCGCACCGCACATGCGCCCAACCGCACGAGCGTGAACCGCTCGCACGGTTTGGCGCATGTCTACTGTCGTGTCTCTCCCTGTCTCTCTTTCCCTCTCTCAATCTCTCTGTCTCTCTCTCAATATCTCTCTCTGTCTCTCATCTCTCTCTGTTTTGCGCTCTCTCTCGCTTACTCTCTCTTTCTCTCTGTTTCGCGCTCTCTCGCTTACTCTCTCTTTCTCTCTGTTTCGCGCTCTCTCTCTCTCGCTTACTCTCTCTTTCTCTCTGTTTCGCGCTCTCTCTCTCTCGCTTACTCTCTCTCTCTCTCTGTTTCGCACTCTCTCTCTCGCTTACACTCTCTTTCTCTCTGTTTCGCGCTCTCTCTCATTTATCTCTCTATCTCTCTTTCGAGCTCTCTCTCTCTCTCTCTTACTTTCCCTTTATCTCTCTCTCTCTCTCTCTCTCTCTTTTTCTGTTTCGCTATCTTTCTCTCTCTTATTCTAGCAATTTCTCTGTTTGTGTTTTTGTTTCTCCCTCTCTCTCTCTTACCCTCCCATTCTATCTTTGTCTCTCTTTTTCTCTGTTTCGTTCTCTCTCTCTCTCTAACACTCCCTTTATCTCCCTCTTTCTCTTTCTCATTTTCTCTGTCTCACGGTCTCTCTTTGCTTTAACATTTTCTATATCTCCGTCTCTCTGCTTAAAGCTCCCTCTTCTTTCTCCCTCATTTTTCTCTCTCTTTTCCTTCTGTTTCTCGCTCTTTCTTACTCTCTCGTCGGCTCCCTGTCTTTCTCTTTCTTAATCTCTCATTTTCTCTGTTTCTCGCCCTCTAATCTCGTTTTCTGTCTCTCTTGTTTTCTCTCTATTTCTTGCTCTCCCTTATTTTCTCATTTTTTCCACCTCTCTCTTATCTCTCGTTAATTCTCTCTCTCTCTCTTACCTCTCGTTCATTCTCTCTCTCTCTCTCTCTCTGTGTTTCACTCTCTCCCTTCAGTCTCACTATCTCTCTATGTCTCTCTGTTTCACTTCATCTCCTTTTCTCTCCATCTCTCTCTCTTACACTTTCACTATCTCTCTATGTTTCTCTCTTTCACTATCTCTCTGTCTCTATCTCTTCCTCTCTTTTGCCCTCTCTCAAGCTCTCTTCAGCCCATTAGAATCAAACATGACTGAATGTCCTTATTTATTCCATCTGTCCTTATTTAAGTTAAATGTAGGGTCGGATAGATAACTTTTGTAATGAAAAAATGATTAAGATGTAGAGGGGTTAATTAATTGGAGTATTTATTTTAATATGATATAAGGGGATGGATGAAGAAGAAATGGGATAAGCATATTAATGAGAGTAAGATAAGCATATATAGATTAATGAAGTAGAGACAGATTTATACATGCTAATAGTTTAGGTTATGGTAATCACAAATAATTTGTTAAATTTCATTATAACTCCATGCACTTTGTGCGTTTGTTTTCCTTGAAATTATCATAATCCATGTCATTAGAGTTTAAAATAATTTATTTCACTTTTATAATGAATTTCCAATATTCTCTCTAATATGGTATTTCAACATAAATTTCTGACATCAATTTCTTGAATAAAATACTTTCACAAGCCAGAAAATATCTATCTCGATACTTAAATATTTAAGGTGGTTTATTATATTTTTATGGATTTTCTAGTATTTATATGGAATTTTCCAAAGTTAAATTCATGAAGAAAATAATTTTATAATTCAAAAAATATAAATTTGAATTTATAAGGTCTGAGGTCACGAAGAAATAAAAAGGTGATAAGCATATTAAGGGCTGAAAGAACGTTCTGAAATAACGAAATTTAAACATTTTGTCTTTATCCACTCCAAGATATTCGTTCCAGGTGGCAGTCTGCCATATAATTTTGAGGAGAGATAAAATCGGAGGGAGGAGAAATCAGAAGGCTCAAATCGCTCCAAATTGAAATGAGGATATCTAATGATATAGAAGGAATTTTTTGGCTGAAATTTTGAAGGTAGTTCCATATTTCCCTCCTTTATCAATCCACCATCTTAGATCTATAAATAGAACCCCCCGTCATTGTAAAAAAGACACCCTTGGATTTTGTTCGTAATTACGATTAGCAGAGTAATTGATGTGATACGACTACGGCCGGGATCGATCGGCGCATTTCACGTCACAGGGTTATGATGCGAATGTATGGGATGTAAGCCGAATGATGAGAAAATACGAATGAGCAGATAAGGACTTGACGGATAACGACGTCGGCCGTACCGATCAATGAGAGACGAGTGATCCTAAGATCAAACTCCCAATGACCCGCTGGACCTACTAGACGTCTACTAAGTGAGGGGCATCTAACAGCCCTGGAGCGTTCGGCGTCCAAGTCGGATGACAGTCCGTCTACCACAAGAATCCCTATGCTCGACAAGGTGGCTAGTCCTATCCGATGATGTTCGAGAATATCACGGTAGCGGACGCGATAGGGGAAGACGAGATTGTCGAAGATAATAATACTGGAGTTTATAGAGGGGAGACGAGACTGACCTTTGTATCGCTTAGTCCAAGGCGTCCAAGTCGTCGAGCGGATGCTTAGTGTCGGGTCGTGCGGACGAGTGTCGTTGACGAGGACAAAACCGGGTGCGGACGGTGCGGTCGTAACTACCAGCAGAGAGCTGAGTCCACGGGTGGCGTGCAACAAAAGTCGGAGCAGAGGGCGCACAAGGCGCGCTTGGCTGGCGCGACGCGGCGTAGTCGTGTGGGCGGGCAAGACAGCGAACCAAGTATCGTGGGAATAGTCGTGGGTGGGGCAGAAAACCAAGTAATCGGTTATGGCGAGGGTGGGAATCAAGAAATCAAGAAAGATGAGGCGAAGGGGAGAACGAGGGAATCAAGGAGAGATGGTGAGATCAAGAAATCAAGAAATCATGAAATCAAGGATTTAAGAAATCAAGAAATCAAGAAATCAAGGGGAAAGAAAGTGGGCGAGCAAGAAAGACAAGAGGATGCGGTTGGGGATCAAGAAACGATGGGGAAAGGAGGGTGGCGATCAAGAAAGGCAAACGAGGCGGTTGGGAATCAAGAAACGATGGGAGAAAGGAGGGTAGGCGATCAAGAAAGGCAAGAGGAGGCGGTGGGGAATCAGGAAACGGGGGGGGAGGGGGGGGGCGATCAAGAAAGGCAAGACGAGGCGGTTGGGAATCAAGAAACGATGGGGAAAGGAGGGTGGGCGATCAAGAAAGGCAAGACGAGGCGGTTGGGAATCAAGAAAGGATAGGGAAATGGGGTGGGCGATCAAGAAATGGTGGAAGGGTGGAAAAGGTACCAAGAAATGGTTTTCTTGAACTGTAACAACCAAGAACCCTCCAAGAAAGAGGAGTTCTTGACGGATCTGGAGGGTGCTCCCTCGACGGAGCAGATTTCCCCGGTTGATGGCGTGTCGGCTATGCTTCTTGAATCTCCCAAGACCCCGAGTAATCTCGAAGGCCTCTTTCGATTCTTGATGGCGGCGGCTTCTTGAAACTCTTTCCTCGCACCGGAGTGATCTCGACGGCGCGCTTTAACACACCTCCCTCGGAGTGATCTCGACGGGGAGACGTGGGCTCTACCCACGGAGTGATCTCAACGTGGGGTGGGGCTAGCCAAACCCCCTACACTACTCTCACGATAGGGGAGACGAATTGTGAATAAACTTTTCAACAATGACTCCAAGGTGTTCCTTGGGCATGCCATCCCCTTATATAGTGAGGATGGGTGCCAAGTGAACGTGGGAGAGGAGGAACCGTCGCGAGACGTGGTTCGGCCTCCCTTACAAATTCAAAATACAAACATAAAAAGTAAAAATGACGAGGACGGGGCCCAACAACATTGGCCCAGTCCACGAATCCAAAAATACAAACACACATGAAAATGAGCATAAGTAAAAAGATAAAAGTTCTTACGCGGGGTACTTAAACCCCGGGTGGCGAGCGTCGGCGCGAGCTGCTCGGCGTGGCTGACGACATCCCGTCGCGTCATCCTCGAGATGGTTCTTCGTCATCGTGGCGTCGTCCTCGAGATGGTCCTCCATCAGTAATTTTCTCATTCAAAATCTCATTTGTGTCCGTTCTTGTACTTCAAGAGTGAAGGATTGAAGGAACGACAATCAGATCAAGACACGAGAAGAAAAGGCACCACTTGGCCCTTTGGGCACGTGACGACAATGTTAGTGTGATTTTCGTCTTTTCTGACTTACGTCTTTGTCCTTTTTCCTAGTTTTTCATCGTTGATAGCATAGGTTTATACTCTTACGCAGACCAACTTCAACTCCGCCGCTTGTCTACACATATCCGCCTCCATCTCCATCCCACCAGTGGCGGTAAAATCGTCATCACTCGCCTTCCCTCTGTCGCTCGTCGGCATGTATCTGCTATCATTTCTGTCACAATCAGCACAATACCTCTTTCATCCACTCCACTCCACTCCACTCATGTCCATCTCTGTCTATCATCACATGACTCTCCCAAAATGTCGGCTTAGGTGTTTTCAAATTAGCATTAATTAGTATTTTTCTAGTGTAAAGTCATATTAAAATTCTCAAAATTATTCTATAAAATCTGAATAAATTAGATTAAATTGGATTAATATTTTTTGACCTTCCTGCAATTATTTTAAATTTCTTTTCACTAGTTTTATTTTTTAAAATTAGATTTGTATCCTTAAATCAATATACAAATCCTAAAAAATATAAATCAAATATAAAAATTTACTCTCTTATTCTTTGTTCCTTGTGGATTCAACCATTACCTACCTTATTCTAAGGAAAATTTAATAAATATTGTTGCATAAATCAGAGCCTTAAACTGAATTATTTAACCCAAATTGTGTTTTATCAGTTTAGATATGGTAAAAGCAAGAAAGTAGAGTTTGATTTTTAGAAGAATATAAGAAACTGGTTGACAAAGAGAGCTCGAAGATGATGGATAATATGAAACACTGAACAATATTAAAAGTGTCTTTTACCATACCTCCTATATTTGTAGGCTATTTTGAAAGAGAGTGAACTTCGAGATGCATCAAGACTGTTAGAGAAGTGGAGATATTACAATGAATTGTCATATTGGCAGAATGTAATGACCTAGGGTGAGTCTTAATGGCATACATTGGTTCATCTGCATCATAGCTATTAGATTAGATCCATCATCCCTTTATCAATCACATCATTTTTATCATCTTTATCACTTCATAAATACTTCCACATCACTGTACCTCATTATCCTACTTTCATTAAGATTATATAATTGTTCATATCCATTTGTATTTGCATACCCATCTCTCCACCTTCTCATCTCATTGTTATCTCTTTACTCCGACATCCTTATCTGTATTTCTCATTATCTCTCTCACATCATTATCTCCTACCACTCCATTTCTCATATTAATATTATTAATATCTTTATAAATATTTTATATCACCTTCCTACCTCTTTTGTGTCTAATCTCACTATCTCATATTTAAGAAGTATCATACTTCACCTATTTAATCACCATTTAAATATTAATGAATTTTTAGTCAACAATCCATATGGACACAATCCTTATTCATTGCTAGCTAATCATATTTTCATTAAATAAAGGTTTGCAATTTTTTTGATTAAAATACAAACCAATGAGATTAATTAATATCCCTACCTATGAATGTATAAAATTTCCTTATTCCTTGTTCCTTGTTACAAAATATAATCTCATACAAGTGATTTTATAATTTTTCCATAAGGTCCTTTAGTTTCTTAACTAATGTCTTCTGTAAATGAATTTCATCAGAAAGGGATATGGACATCTACAGAGGAATGTATTGGTCATATGGTTTATGACCACTCTTATATGTGTTTTAATAAATTTTCTTTATTTAGAAAAAAATCATATTTTGTAAATGAAATTGGGAGTATTATGATTCAGGATATGATGAAATTTATCCATGATTAATTAAATTTTCAATTAAGTTTAATTGTATTTGATTAATTGACCCCACATGTTTGACACATTTAGTTAGGGGCAAATTAGTAAGGAATTATTAGGTTAATTAATTCATTAAATATAATATTACATTGGTTGAGGGGGTTACACACAAAGTATTCATTAGACATTGGTTGATACACTTAAAGTAACAATCTTTTCTGAAAACTCTGCTAAGCGTAACATCATATTAAGTTAAAAATTAACAGGGACCCATATAACCCTCTATTTGAGTGCACTTCTCCTTCCCAATTTTCTCCTTGGGTACCCTCCCCTAATATTGCTTCTAAGAATAGTGAGAAAAATTCTCAAAGGTCTTTGGAGACATTTATCTGAAAGAAGAGATATTTGATGTGCTAAGGACTATGTGGATACATCTGGATTTTTTTTCTCCATCTTCTTTCTAAAAATCCATCAAAAACCAAAATGAGAGAGGATTCCATTCCACGAAGATGATTTGTGATAACACCCTAAATTCAGTATTTAATTCAAGTAATTAGCCCAAGTTTATGCATTTAAAGAGTTTAAAATAGGGTTGTTAATATATATTTACATGTAATTAATGTTTCCAAGTAATTTCTGTTTTTTCTCTAATTTTCTGTTCATTTTATGAATTTTCTGGAATTTATTTAAGCTTGGAATAATTCTGTTTAAAAGAAAATTTCAGGTTTATAATTTAATTTTGACGTTAATTAATGTGGGGACGAATTACTGAATTTTCTAAAATTTTATTAGAATTTTTGGGAACTTATTCAAGGAAGAAATGAATTTTTAAGAGAAAAGGATATATTTATAAGGAAAATATGAGTTTTAAAGATATTTCTAAAATCAGAGGGTTTTTTCCTACATTTTTGTTGCAATTATGCCTTTAAAACAGCTGTCGGTTGTGTGTGCAGGCGTACAAATACTATTAAAATAATTTAGCATTTTATTACAATTAATCAGGATTTTTTAAACTGTTTTTAGGAAAAATGGAGGAAAGAGAAAGTGAGAGGGGCATAAACACAAATATTTGCTGGGCGCCGTCCGTTTGCACACGCACATTTAATCAGGGACTTTTCTGGAAAATTTGGGGGAATTCTCTCTCCGGACAGTAAGTTCACCTCCGGTGCGGCACATACACAACACACACGATAGTACAAGCGCACAGATACGAGCAGAGCGCCTTGTACAATGTATTTTTTCAATTTTTTATTTATTTTGATTTCAGGACAGGGGTACGTGGTGCGCGATAAATGATCCCACCCTTTGAAGTTCAAAATGCACCAGCCAATCAACCGTCGACATGTGATTGGGTGTAAAGAAAAAAGTAGTTAAATAAATGAATATTGATCTAACAACTATGATTGGTCAAAATTCATTTATTAATAACTTTTGATCCTGAACTCTGATTGATGCTATTTTTTATTGACTTGCTCGCCTTGATTTCTCTTTCTATTTGTATTATCGGATCATTCAGATCAAACCTACATTTATGGATAAAAATTAATTATTAATCAGGGTAAAATGGTAATTTTTACCAGTTAACCTAAGTATAAAAAGATAAATTTTGAAAGGAGGTCATTCTAGAGGTGGTTCTTTCACAGCTGCAAGATAGAGAGGAGCTTCATCCTGGATCAACCCTGTTTGGTATTTTTTTCTTCATTGGATTTGAATTTTAGTGTAATTTGGATTATGTTTTAGTGAAGTTTGTGATTTTTCCTCTTGAACTTGGACTGCGTTTCTAAATTGCTTGGCTTGAGTGGCATGTACAAGCCCTTACTAGGACCAACCCTGTTTGGTATTTTTTTCTTCATTGGATTTGAATTTTAGTGTAATTTGGCTTGAGTGGCATGTATAAGCTCAATTTTACTGTGTTTTTTACTGGTTATTTATCAGTAACATGTGTGAGGATTAAGCTTATTCAACGAATTTATAAACCTCACAAGTCAGGGCGAGTGAGGGTCGATCCACAGGGAGCAAAAGAAAACAGCAGGAAATTCCTTTTCAGTACGTTAAAGTGCAACTTAATCAAGCCGTCTACAGAGAATTTCTCTGTAGACAGATCCTTTGCCCTTTGGGGGAAAGGATCGAACACCTTGCGTGCAGGGATAACCTGCGCGCAAGGTGTTGCGTGCTTGGCGGCCTCCTACGCGCTGACTATGCAGCGCGCGACGGCTGCCTATGCACGGAGTGCCTGCACGCAACAGCGTGCTGCGCGCGGCTGCGTGTTGCGTGGCGGCTGCGCAGCGATGCGCGCGCTGCTGCGCGGCTGCGCGCTGCGCGTGCTGCACGCGGCTGCACGCTGCGCGCTGTCTTGGCGCGGCTGCACGCGCTGTCTTGCGGCTGCACGCTGTGTGCTGCGTCAGTTGCCAGCGGTGCACGCGGCTGCGCTGCGTGCGGCTGTGCACGCTGAGCGCGCGGCTTTGCTGCACACGGCGTGGTGGAGATGCGGAGGAGTTCTGTTCTTTTGGAAGATTTGGGAAGACGATTTGAACAACAAAGGAACAAAGTTTAAACTGAAATCAAATCTAAACGAAACAATCCTCAGTTGGAAAACATTGGAAGATCTTGTGACTCTTCCAACCCAACCAAAATTGTCTGAGAAGAGAGGGATTACAGGGCTGAAGCTTGCGATTTCCCCACGTCGGGTGTCACGTCCTTACGGCGAGGCGTGGTTCTTCAATCCAAGCTATCTTCAATCTGTTCTTCCTCTCCAACTCCAAAAGCTCATCAGCTCCTGGAGGGTGCAGAAATCCTCTTCTCCAAGACCTAGTTTCCTTAGAGAAAATTCTGAACACCTAAACTCCTCTCTCAAGAGAGTATTTATAGGTTTTCTCTTAAGTCATGCCCAGGGGCATTTTCGTAATTTTTGCCACTTCAAATTTTTGCCCACTTCTGTTGATCCTCCTCTCTTCCTTGATCTTCTTAACCTGTTTCTGAATGTTCACTAGCCATAAAACGTTAAATATATTCCACTTGATTCAAAGAATCAAGTGGGGTTAGTGATTTCATAAAACAATACATATGCATGAACTTAGCATGAATTCACAAGATAATTGTAATGAATTTAAACTTGAGAACTTGATTATTTGATGACATATTTTAGAGTCATCAGCTACTCCATTTGCACACTAAGAAAAAAATATAGAAAGGTCTAATTTCTAGGATAAATTAGATTGTCTTTATGATATAATAGACAATTTGGTTTCCAAATCCCCCCAAAACAAACTAAGACAAAATATCCTTATTAACCTCTCTAATTAACCCCTTTGATCCTTCTTATTGGATCAAAGATGTCAATCTAGAGCTCCTTGCTTCTTCTATTTTTCCCATCTCTTCTATACCCCTTTCTAAACTCTTCATCTAGTTAGGGTGATTTGATCTTCATTGAAGATTAATTTAAAATCTTAATTAGGCTCAATTATTCATGCATATCACAATTGAATTACCTTACTAGCTTCCCTTGGACGATACCTCTACTTATCATTATACATCTTAAGTGAAGGTTTTATAAATTTTGTTGTATAAGCTAAAATTAACAATGACAAGGGATTATAAATTTCAAAATTCACCCCTATTTTTGGCTTATCAATTTGATCATCCAATATTTATTTTTTGAGTTTTTCAAATGAATGGTCCATTTTTTCTTTCATTTCTTTATCACTTATCCTCTTTGAATACTAATTGTGACTAAAACCAACATAGAACTTTATTGTTGGAGGGGTAAAAGATAAGAATGATACTCGTGTTCTATAAATTTAGTTCTAGTCCTGTACTACTGCCAAAGTGATAACGAACCTAGAATTTTGTGCAAATCCAAACTATTGTGTGATCCTTACAAGAAAAATTACATGGTAATAATATATTTACTTTAATCTTCGTAACCCCTAAACTAAACAAGAAAAGATAAGAATCTTACCTAAAAATATGCATTCACAAAAAGCATATTAGTGTCATATATCATTATTCACGCATGGAAATTAGTAAATCGGCTAATGTTATCATTTATTTTACTCATATTTATACTTACATAATATTGTTTTTATTGCTTCATATTATTCAGCGTCAATAATTTCTATTCTTTCACATAATCATATTTCCCCTGTTATTATATTTTTCACACTTTTAGGAATTCTTCCAGAATCTTTTAGAATTTATTTGTTTCTTATGTTTCATCTATTTTAAAAGTTTATATATGTATATGTTCCATATTTATGGGTTTATGAGATCATCATGTTTGGTCATGTAAGTGGTTTGAGTGCGCCAAAGGACCTGGTCAGTGGTATCAATTGCGAGAGATTATGTTGATAGCCGAACTAGTAAATTTTACCTGATTTAATGAAGCAATCAGGTGGACTCAATTCCATTGAGTCAATACAGATTCTTATTATGTCAGGGATATGTGGCTCACGATTATCGGGCCACATTGGCACTCCGGCTTAAGAGCATGGAACATTCAGGTTGTCTAATTATCATTAGAAGACTGAGAAAATAAGTATCATGTTCAGTGATAAATCAAATAAATCAGTTTCTATTAAATTCTAAACTGTGAATATATTTTTATTATACCTAGTACAAATCTGATATTAAAAAAATTAACTCAAGAAAAATGTACATGATAGATAAAACATTGATAGAGATGATGAAGTCAAATTGTGTATTTACTTTTAGTATCGTTCTAATTTTAATTTTTCATAAATTTTATTAACAATAGTGAAAAATCACTCAACTGTATAGTAGGAGCAAGGTCCTCTCCGCAATTACTGGACTTCAGAAGTGAATTTGACAATAGAGTTATAGTTAAGGAGGAGTAATCCTAGGAATAAATATAGTGAATATAGCAGAAGATAATAATTAGTAGTTAGGGAACATTATCTAATGGATTAGAAATTTTAAGATTATATTCAATAATACTGAATAGTAGTTGATATGAGGGAGACCTAGAGAAAGAGAATCTTATTGAGTGTTCATATCTTTTAGTAGATACTAGAGATAATAAAGAAGTAAAATATTTGAAAAGGATCAGCGGTATTATAGTTATAGATGGTGTTAATGTAAACAGTGGAAGGAGTAGAGAAGATAATAAGATACAGAGAATACTCAAATACTATTGATAGAACGTAGGTGGTTATTTATTTGATTAATAGTAAGTTATATCTTAGATATGAGATAGGTACAATAAAAATGAATATTAAGGCTTCATTAGATAGTGAAGAATAATTTATTCTTAGTAAGATGTAAGGACTTAATTAGAAGGAATAGTTATTGTAACAAGAAGTAAGAAGAAGAATAATGGGAGTAGAATTTTGATAGATAGGGAGAGATTATTTAGTTAGATATGGCTTAATGAGCTAGAAAAATATTTATACATGATAAGAGGTTAAGATTAAGATAAATAGAGATAGGTGAGAGGATAGAAGATATATACTTTTTAAGAGGTAAGTTAATTAGATATAAAGGAGAGGATAAAAGAATTTAGATAGCGTTAATAAGAGAGAAAGATTAATATATATTATAATGTGATATGGTTACTGGTAGTTTAAAATGATAAGATGCGCTTTATAGAAGTCTTTATATATAATAGGTCATTTAGTATTTTTTATATATAATAGGTAAATTAATATTTTTTATATATAATAGGTAATTTAGTATTTTTTATACAAAAAGGTAATTTAATTTTTTATATATAATAAGTAAGGTAAATTTGGAGAAAATAAGATAATCGGGAAAAGTTCCTTGATGCATGGCACATGTTTGTGAAAATGTATCAAAGACACAAAACTTTGAATAAAACTGAAGAATCAGAATTTTAAGGGGATTGAAATCAATACTATGATTAAGATGAGGATTTAAGGATAGATTTCTACAAGGACTTCAGCACTTCCCCGTAACACCTTGATTCGAGTGACAGAGGGTGAGGGCACCATTCGCCGGCCCCTGACTTTGGCGTGCACCTCTACCACTCTCCTCTGTGCTGGTACACTCTTGGTGTGTGTCCTGGAGCTCTTCTAGTGCCGTCCCAAGCTTTGTGAGCCGTTAGAAGGGTGTCACTATCCCCCTATTACTCTCGCCACAGTCGAAAGGGTCTCTTGTCGCTGTTTCTGTTTTGATCAAGAGATCGTGAAATTGGGAGTTGTAATCCCCTTCTGAGAACTCTAGAGGACCTCTCATCATCGTAGATCACTTTATGTGCCCTTGGAAGTCCTCCGATGGCTGTCAGATGACTGATGGTCCCCCTTATGAGAACTCTAGAGGACCTCTCATCCTCATAGATCACTTTATGTGCCTTTGGAAGTCCTCCGATGGCCATTAGATGACTGATGGTCCCCCTTTTCGCTTGAATCCACCGTCCGACCAGTGATGTCGATGACCAAGGGTGGAGATGGACGAATCTTCCCCTGGTTGTCTGATCTCCTTCTTCGGGAGTCCAATGGCTGCGATTAAATCACAATCGTGGACCCCTTTTACACACGGTGCACCCATCAACCACATCAGATCTTATCAGCCTTTTCTCTATTGCGATTTGTTTATCGAAGGGCCGCACCGCCCTTGTTTGCTGTCATGGCTAATCAAAGGCCTGGAAAAGAAAAAGAAAGAAAAATTAATAAGAATAGTAAGATCTCATTGTCTGGTCTTCCTTAAGAAAATCAGACGGTCCATATAATATCATTATGCTTAAATTGGCCCATTATGATACAGGCTTTGGGTTGAATTTGGTCTGAAGCCCGGTCATAAATAGTTTCAGTTTCCTAAATACATGGCCTATTGGGCCGCGATCCACCATTAAAATTCTCAGCCCGACCCATGCAATTCTGAAAGTTAAAAGCAGTCATTAATCCCATATCGGGGTATTCTAAAATATGTAACACTATATAAACTCTGTCCCATGTTATGGTATGAAATAAATTAACCTTCCCTCTCATGTGTGTGCACGTGCCTTTGTGTTGGCCTCATATGGGCCCCCATGTGGGCCATGTGTGGGCCACGTTGCCGCTATTAGGCGCAGTGGCTCTCACCAACTGTAGGCAAGCTTGAGTGCCCTTGCACTCGCCTGCTTGTGGCATGCTTGAGTGTTGCGTGGGGCTCATAAATAATTTATTCTTTTTATTTCTAATATCTTTCCCTGAAAAATATAAGCTAACATACTAGAGATAATAAAAACATTAATATTCTAAGCATATTTAAAATAAGAATTAGTGGTTTGTTAAATTATGCTACACATTATATTAAATTTTTTTATTTTGACCACAATTACTTCATCTAATTCATGAGATTAAAAAATTCCTATATAGATGAGGATGATATAGATAAATAATCCCAAAAGTGGCATTAGAATGTTGATAATTTCGTGATGATTTAGAGTAAATCAAGAGACATCACGGTTGGAACCTAGGGATTCATCATGTCAACCTTTAAATCTGGTGCAAATAAGATCATGTCAGAAAGGAAAACAGGCGAGAGAATTATTGATCCTTTGTGAAAAATTATTAGTTTATAGATATTAAATTCATTAGATTAGAATATCACACCTAAAATTTCTAAATTTCCACTGTTATGGAATTTCTCAATTCCAAATGATTTAAAGGAATAAAACATATTTTTTTTCATTTTTTATTATTGTGTCCACTCATGCACAAACACATTCCTGCAAAAATGAATATATGAATAAAATTACCAACGTCCATGTGGTAAACTTTTTATGTCCAATTCTTACAAATGTGGCATTTCTAGCTGAATTTTAACTTCACTTTTGGATTCAATATTTTACTACCATGATGTTAAATATGTAGGAAGCCACCATGGTCTCATTCGATTTGGTTTCCAAAGCCTTCTCTTGGTTCTCCTTCAAAGCTTTCTTAGAAACCGTCAGTGTAGGTCTATTGGTTTACTTGATTATGCTACAATATTGAATGACATTCAATCCAATAACATTATCACAAACCATTCAAGAACTCAAAAACGCACAGTCACTTCAAATATTTATGGAGTATTTCCCCAATTGATATCAAAAAGAGGTTTTGTGAATAACACTAGCTCCATTAATTTTAAGAAAATTGATAAAACATATTTTCAGATAAATTTAGAAATTACTTAACTAGTGTACCTCTTATCATCTAATATTCCCTGTTATTCTCTCATAAATAAATCATTCCAATAAATATATCACAATATATAACGAACGGCTTCATTATACCAAATCCTTAATTTTTTTTCTTTTTATTATCCATTCATTATCTCTTTTTTTAGGTCGAATTAAATTGCAATCATGGATCCAATGGATTAGGGAAATCTTCTGTTTAATAGCAACTTTATAATACTTACATAAACTTAGGTGTTTATAGGTGATGCTTTACTTCTGAGGAGAGAAATTAGGTTAGAATTTACCCTTCTAATTATACAGTTTTACTATGAAAATTTTGGATGGATTTTATGATCTTGTGAATACAATCAATAAATGAAAAATTTTAACGAGTTTGCTTCTGATTAGCTTTGATAGTTTATGGGTAAATTATACTTCATGCATTTCAATATTAAACAGATAAATAAATTTTTATGCTATATTTATTTTTCATAAAAAATAAAATAAACGTTATTGACTAAGAAACATATATTTGTGCTGGACAGGTATTTTGACCAATCAATGTATACCATTTCAATTGTGGAATTGTACCAGTGTTAAGATGCATTTAATGCTTCATGTCACATAAATTATGAATCCTTACATGATATTTTGACCATTGCTTATTTGATCAAAAGGTTGGTTTGCCTTTATTAAATGAATATACACTCTAATTGAAAATTCTTGTATTGAAATTACTCTTGACTATGTTAAAAATTGGTAATCAATTGGGTAATTTCTGCATGTGTTGACTTTAGCAAGACTAAGTTCAGAAATTTTACTAATACACTTATTGTCCAACATAATTTTTATATTGATCAAAGCCTTTGGTAATTTCCTTTAAATTGTCACAATCCCTTAAAAAAGAATTATTAACAAAGGATAAAATTTTCTGAGGCACATTTGTGCTACTATTGAATAAAATTATATAGTGTGATTGTAAAAACTATGATTAAACCCATTTATCAACACAAAATTTTAGATTATAAGCATATCTTATTAGTTATGATGGTGGTTGAATTATGATCAATACATCTACTTGTGTACATCTAAGTTGAACTTATGGAAAATAAAAAGATAAGTACCCCTTTTCAGGATTTTATGGGAAGGTGAAGATTGTCAGAAATAAATGTGGCGGTGATGCTATTGGGGGAGGGACACATGAGCTAGAAAAAGGGAATCAGTAACCAGAGTTGAGATATTGGTAAGGTGGATGCTCAGGGTAGGTCCCCTATTGTAGTAAAGCCATTGAAGTGATCATGGGTGGTCCTTATAAATGACATCAGGCAGCAATAGTCAAGGGTAGATGGGGCTGGCACCAAACCAAGTGGTATAGAGGTAGATGCTTGTAATGGATAAAGTGAGGTTGAGAAGAATGGGGTGCCATCATGGAAGGTGACATCACCAAAGGTGATGTAGTGACTTGTATCAAGAAAGTAGATGACATACAATTTTCCATACATGGATAAAAAGGCTTTGAGCGGTCTAGACAAAACGTTTACAAAGAGAGGATTTATGATTTTGGACAAATGTCATGAAACCAAATATCCTAGAGGGTTGAGAATGGGAAAACGAGAGGCATTAGGGTAGATGTGATTAAGAGGAATGGGCTAGTGAGAAAACAGAATGTGGTTACCAAGATTAGTAGAAGTTGAGAAAAAGAAGTTAGTAAGGAATGTCAAGTAGGTAAGGATGTTTTTACTTTGTAAATACATTTTTGTGGGAGGTGAGGGACAGGTGGTCAAATGGCTTTACAGAAAAGTTCAAGGACATTTTACATGTGAAGGATTTTTGGGGTAGTGTAACATTAAGTTAACATGTGTACAAAGCTCATGTGTCAGTCTAATTAATGACTCCAATACTCCAATAACATTTATTTCCTTTATTGAACTATATCATTATATAAATTAATTAATGTTGGATTAATCTAATCCAATGGATTGGTCGAGTTTCTAGTCTGTTGGGTACCAAGCTAAACCTTGTCGATACGTTTCTACTCACTCATGGAACATGTCTATCAGTGGAGACAATGTAAATACAGTCCATCCTCTTGATGCTTGTAGGATGACTTAGGGGATGTTCAACTATCAAACCGATATTGGTCATTTGAGTTAGTACTGATGCATTCAGGAATCATTGGAGAGATTTTCTCTAATTTTCCACTTTATTGCATTGTCTTCCTTGAGTTGTTTTCTCTTATACCAAGAGTGGAGGATCCCATCTTGATCACTCAACTATCTTCCTTAACTTCTTGCTGCACCCAAACTTAGACTGTTTAGAATTCCATGATTAGGAACTCATAACTCATATTTAAACTACAACCATCCATCCAAAAGATGTCTTTGGTGTCTCAAGTCTAAGGACCATTTCCACGACTGTGACATAAATCAACCTGATTGAGAGTCTGGTATTATAGTATTCAAGGATTCGTACGGATTGATTCAGTGAACAATTTCTGCTAAAGAGCACCCACTATCTATTTTAATGTCTCCAAACTAATGTTATAAGATCGACCATATTCATCATACGAGTAAGAGTAGATAGTGTTATTCTATATCAATATCTTGATGTACTATTTCAGTATCTTTTGAATATGAATATATTTACAACACACACTTGAAGAGTGGTGAAATCCATAACTGATCTTTTTACATTTCGCTAAATTGTATCTGTATTCTTGGACTTTATTATAAGCATCACATTGGTACTATAATGAATACATTGGGAAGATGTTTTTATGTCTCTATGTTGGAAATATATATGGCCTGCAAGCAAATCACACATACCACATCTTGTTTAAGATTGAGTAATATTATATTCATTAAAATACACTTTTGATGCTCGTAATTGAAGTCCATGAATACATGCAATGACTATGTGAATTATGATGAGATCGTAACATAGAGATCAATAGTCTTTAAACATTTGTTTAAAATGATCTTATTTGAAGTATATTATAGGACATAGAAATATCCAAACAAAATAAAATTTTCTAGGATAACTCATATGATGAATATGGCTGACCTCATAGCCATTAGTGTGGAGACATAAATGACATATAGTGGGTGACCTTTTGGGAAAAAGTTAATTAGTTACCTCCATGAATCCCTGTATGTTATTATACCTAGCTTCTATTAGCTTAATTTATATCATGATTGGATAAGTGGTCCTTAGACTTGAGACACCAAAGACCTACTCGATAGATGGTTGTTTTGACTACGACCTACTAAAAATCATAAATACGATTTTATTGTTAGTAAAATTTTCATGTATTTTATGTGCTTGCTTTTATTTAAACAATTATTTATGCATTTTATTAGTGCTTAAATGATTTGTTACTCTTTTAGAATGAATTTCTTATTTTTCTTGACTTTATGGTATTTTAAGATAGTTTTTTGACATTAATTTCATAAATTAAATAACTTTAAAAGTCAGACATATTTAGATTTATTTAAATATTAAAGGGGTTTATTATACTTTCAACATGTTATATATATTTTATAGTATTGTTATGGATTTATTTGAAGATAAATTTATAAAGAATATTTTGAATTTGCTTAAATTTTAAATGAATTTTTTGAAATCGTCCGCTCTTATAACTGCATGCCACACTAGAAATCTGTTAGACACATCAGAGCCCACAGAAAATTGGATGACTTAGATTGCTTTAAATTGAAATAAATTATACATAGCGATCCAAAAGGAGTTTCAGGGTTGATATTTTAATGTTAGTTCCATCTTTCCCTACTCTATCCATCCAACATATTGGATCTATAGATTAAACCTCACATCCTTTTTAAGAATGTACCCTTGGATATTATTCCTGATTACAACTAGCAGAGAGATTTGCTCAATCTTGTTTGAGTCCATTCTTGGACTCCAAGACTGACAGATTAAAGGATTGAGGTTCAGATCATGGCATGTGAAGAAAAATCACCACTAATTCTGTTGGGAACATGAAAAAAAAGTTAATGTGAGCTTTGCCCTTTTTTTGACTCACATGTTCATCCTTTTTCCTAGGCTACAATCACATATGGCCTAGGTTTCCAATATCATGCATGTCACCTTCAATTCTGATGTTTGTTATTACATATTCATCTCTATCTTTGTCACACCGACGATGCTAATATCATCACTATTTCCCCCCTTCTACTTCATGTTGACGCATATCAGTCATCATCTCGGTCACACACAACACTGTATCTCTTTCATTCGATCCACTCCACTTGCATCCATTTTTGTCAGCTACTGTCTGTCGCTGCGACATCAATGATGAAGGTATTTTAATTAGAATTAATTAGCATCGTCATTTATAAATTTCTACAAAATCTCCAAAATTAATTTATCAAAATCGACTAAATTAGGTTAATCAAGATAAACATTTTCTTAGCATTTCATAGTTATTTAATAGTTTGACTTCATTACATTAGATTAATTCCCTAAATAAGGAGGAAAAATCCAAAAATAGAAATTAAAGCTAAAATATCACTCATACTGTACTTGCTCTTTGCGGATTTGACTCTTGCTCACCTTGTTCTAGTAAAAAAAATTATAAATTTTGTTGCTTAAATTAGAAGCCATAAGTGAAATTTATAACCGTAATATCTGGTCCATCACCTGCAAGTATCTAATCAAGTGATTTCAAACTATCCTAGCCTGGATGGAGTGACAAGTCCACAAAGGTGATTGTGCAGTCAAGATGAGATCCTCCACACTCAATATTAGAGAAGATTGACTCAAAGAAGATGATATAGTTAAATTCCTATCCAAGCTAATGGAAATATAGAAGAAAATGTTCTGTCAATTCCATGAGAGAGTTGACATGCTCACTTGTATCTTGTAGATCATGAGGTGTAGCTTGGCCCCCAGGGGTGTTAACTTAACCAACTGATTGGGTTAAATTGATCTTTGATTAATTAATTTATATGTGATATAGTTAATCAATAAGGTTTTCCAAATAAAGTTTTACGCGTCAATCAAGTTATTAACTAGAGGGCCAACAAAGGTTACATGCATCTAGAGGGTATCATGCACATGATTTTGGGCTGTCAGTGGATATACTCAAGTTCAGTGACTTCTATTGAATATTCCCAAATATGGGAACTTTTGTGAAGATTTATAAGGGGATTTTTATGAAAACTTCCCCTCAAGTATAAGTAGAGGGGGGGGGGGGGACATCCACATTTGATACCCATGAGGGTCAGTTTGAGTGTTCCCCTCTTTCTTCTCTTCCTCTTCCTCTTCCCTAAATGCTACTTCTAGTGGATATTGTAAGGAGAAGAAATCAAATTTCTATCAGCCCAGTTCATGGAAAGAGGAGGAAATCCAGAGCCTTAAAATTCATTGCTACATCTAAAGGCTAGACATCTGAATGGATTGGAGATGCTTTCTTGAGGAACCAAGAGATCAAGGTGACATTTTTTCTATGTTTTTGGTTTTCAGATCCATATTCAATTCGATATTCTACTGCACAATTGGGTTCAAATCATGACGATCAAGACCTAAAATTCTTAGCACTATGATATAATGTGAATTAGAATAATTGATAAAAAGATAATTGTTACTGAACTAAGATATTACAATCCTATACAAATGAGGTCACGAGATGGGAAGTGATATGCCCTTTGTGAGATCATGACCTGATTGGGTTAACTTAGTTAGTCCCTTGTCTAATTGAAATATCTGTCATCTTAGATCTGAGAAAAAAATGGACGATATTAGATGTCGGTATCAGTTAATGATATTGATATCAGCTTGCTAGAGGATCTCACCATCCTATGGATGGTAGTAGATGCTGATACTGCATCCTCAATATCAGATGACAGATTTTTGAGATCTGTGTATGAAAAAAACTAAAGGCTGTTGGTCCCATATTTCATGTATATGTCATAGGTTTCTCTAGAAGAACATAAAAAATTATTGCTAAAATCCTTCACCACCTGTTATCCCATGTGCCTCTCGTTTTGAGCTTGATGGAAAGTGGGGGTAGGATTAGTTGGACTTTTACTTTAAAGAATGCAATGGTAACCAACTGGTCCTTGTTAAGTGGTCGGAGGACTCATATGTATATATAGGGCGGTCTCAATCCTAGATGGCTGTGTGAAATAGACCACCATTGTGTTTGTGATGGCGGAAGTCGTTGATGGTGTTGTCCGACTAGTAATTCACTAGGGAGATGTAACTACATGATGTGATGAAACCCTAGAAGAGTGTACGTGCAGGTCTGACTTGTTGGAATTCGTTGAAGTCCAAGCTCCGGATTGGGAGACCAATGATGATGACGGTGACCTTCTGACCCTCGTCGGAGCGATGATGGCGACTACGTTGCAAAATGGAATGATTCCGTAGGGCTCACACGTAACGCACGGGCTCGGCCCGTACCTAAGAAATCAGTCGTGATGTAGTTTTTTTCTCAATAATTTATCTCACCGAAACTAACCCGAGCGCGGTATAGTGCAGCCAAAAATATATTGTAGAAAATAATATAATGAACGAGCAAGGGGAACGGTGTACCTCGTCAGTGGTGGCATCCTCATCGTCGGTGTCTTTGTCGGCACAAACCGGTACGGGCGAGTGCAATGGAGGAGTGCCGGAGACGGGCACATGGTAGCTCAACAGGTGTTTGTGGCGCAGCACTGGAGCAGGGTGTAGGAGTTCGGAGGCAAGGAAGTGGCTCGACGGGGAGTACTCGGACAACCACGGTTACAGTCGGTGCACGGCGGGAGAGCAGGTTGAAAGCAACATCTAGGGCGGTAGGAAAGATTCACGCAATGGCAAGGGGCAGGATGCTCGATGAGGGCGAGATATAATCCCAGGCCGCAAAGACAAACTTCAACCCTCCGCAGCGGCGACACCAAACTCTTGCGACAGGTCCGCGATGGTTGATAGACTGGTCGCGGGCAGAAGTCGGCAATTTCGTTGCACCACACGGGTGGACAGGGTGATACAACCACTGAATTCCATCATCAATCAAAGGCAATTGGAGGGTGTGTAGAAAACCTGCAGACAGAGGCAGGATGGAAGCACGAGATGCCCAAGAGGCCACTGGATCTCATTTCACAGGGCATTGACTACCGCGGTAGAGAATTTCTTGGATGACCAAGGTGCAACAAACCATCACGACTGCAAGTAGCCGCTCGATTCGAAGTGACTGTTTGCACGGTCACCGGCGTGACAACAGCGTTCTGTGACATGGAAGACCAAGGTGCAATGACGGTCACACCCGCGATTAGCCGCACGATTCGAGATGGACGTCGGCAAGATCACAAGTGTGACAAACAACGATCGACGACCAGGAAAACCAAGGCATGACAACTGTCATGACCACAATTTGCCACACGATTCGAAGCAGTTGTCGGCAGGATCAATGGTGCGACGAGCAGCGTTTGCCGTATGATGACACAACAGTTGAATATTGGTCAAGGGGTCGATGGGCGAACAATTGTTGGCATTTTACAGATCGTTAACAATGCGGTTGACGACAGATTATGGGAGGGGTGCAACAGAAACCAGGTGACGGGCTTCGGGGGGCTACGGCCAGAATCAACAGAAGAGAAAACCTCAATGATCTGTATTTCCACTCTCCCCCACCTTCTTCCTCTCTTCTTCCTCTTCTCTTCCTTTCCTCTTTTTCTTCCTCTTCCTCTTCTCCTCCTCTCCTCCCTTCTTTCTTCTATCGTGAGACCTGGAATGTATAACTGCTAAACAAACAACAACCAGATCTAGCATGAACGTGGTGCCCATCATGGCATTATATAGGGCCATGATGGGCACCTTAAAAAGAGTCCATTAGGGGATCCAATAAGAGACCCCCTTTTGCAACATAAACAAAGAAACTAAGAGATTAAACGATGTGAAAATAAAATGATACAGATGGATACGAAAACACGATGATACAGACGTGTCACGATGAGTAGGGTGCACTCGTTGTGACGAACACAAAACATATAATTAAAATGCAAACACGTGCGCGGGCGTGCTCTACCCTGGGTGTCTTCACGGATGTTTAAACTCGGGCGTCTTCACAGATGCTTCGGCGTGTCAGTAGGGCTGGACACAGACCGGCGGTGATGCTGATGATGACGCAGACGGCTCTGATGACGTTTTGTCAACGTCGTTTGGGCGCGCTCCATCACTTTGCTAAAGTATAGGTAAATGCATGCTTTTTCCTAGTAAAAAAGCTTGCATTGATTATGTAAAAGTATGAAAATATCCCGAAAATGAAGATAACAGGGTCAACACATACTTTGATAGAAGAAAAAAACATTAATTAATACAATATAAGTCTAAATCAACAATTAATTTATGAAGTGTCTGCTAAAATAGAACACCATCTTTACTTTTTCACCAAAAAGATTATTTGCTCAAGGTGTACTTCAGCCAAAAAATGCAGTAGAGCTATTAAAATTTTAATACATCAAGAAAATTTTTGGAACGTTTTACGAAGGTTATGGATACCTTTGACATCCAAATTAATAAAAGTCCCTCTAAAATTCATTCAAAATGGTGGTTTTGAATACTTTGGGTGTACTTGATGGTCAAGTGTGAGGAAATACAGTGACTAAACACTCCAGTTAAATGTATGAAAATCATAAATTTTGATACCAATATATTATTTTCTCCACTTAAACCCCGTAACATATGATTTATCACCCTAATGACATTTTTATTAATACAAAGAATGATAGAATCACATGTGATTATCCCTCTCTGTCATTTTCTAAATTTGTCTCTGAATGAAAATTGATTCGCTCAGATAATATATTCTGGAAAGTTATCTCATTCTTATTAATCATTTTATAACTGAGATAATTATTTCCTAGTATCAATGTGTGTATTAATATCAAGGATTCGAGTGGTCATAGTTTAAATTTATAAGCTAAATGTAATTTTACATTTTATTCTTTCTTATTCCATACTCACTTTTTATAACATGTGTTGGTTCAATGATGAAAAAATCTAGACATTTACAACATCCTTCATTTAAAATCTTATTTTGACTATTGGAGATGTATAATATTCATCAAAATCATCAACAAATCCTCCAAGGTTTTTACTCAATGCAGAAATCTCAATATATATAATTTCTGACCTTGTCAGATTTGAATTTGAAAACAACATAACAAAGCAACATATTTTTTGACAAAATAAAGGAGAAGTCCCTAAGTTTCGCAATACTATACCCTCCATCAAGAGCTTGGATTAACTTGATCATCATATGTGCAATGAACATAAGCAGATGGATAAAAAAAACTAGCCGGTTAGAAAAAATAATGAATCTAGTAGGGTTCATAAAGATCATGGACTCATGGTGATCATAGTGCCGTCAAAATTTCAATTATGGTCTCACATAAACTCTATTCACAATCCTGTTAGGCTGGGTTTTTGAGTAAAATTGAACTCTGATTAGAGTCTGATTGATATAAGAGTTATAGTCTGAGCATACCATGATTATGATTAGAATGAACCTTTATCACAAGTGGACTTTGAGAAGGATCAAATTATCATCACAATTTAATTCAGATCAAAAGTGGACCATGATAAAATCCAAGACTTGAAAATTTACAATTTTTAACAGCATTCAATTGTGATCAGAGTCCCAATATTTTCAAATAGTGACTCTCATCACAAATTTTCTTCTCATAAGAGTAACAATCTTCTTAGTTTGATATAAAGATCACAATTGACTTGTGATCAGAAAGTTGTCGTAGGCGCCTGATGTTAGGATTTCAACTCTGATCAGAATTACAATCTCATAAAACCTTAAATGTGATTTGATTTGAATCAGAAGTCGATTGTGATCAGAATCCCAACCTGAGTAGTCAGTGTCTCTAATCAAAAGGGGGTTGTGATTAAGATAACAATAAGATTAGATTACGACTGTGATCTGAGTTGAAATTTTATCTGTGTCACCCTCTCATACTCATACTCATATTTTAAGCATATTAAATTTCTAATCACAATCTACTCAGAGTTTGCTTTTGATCACCATCAACTTCTGATCATAAGTGTACTCTGACAATATCACATAATTGATCAGAATATGACTCCTATCAGAATGTGACTTGATCAGAGCTCACTTATATGGTAAGAGCTATAGTCTGATCATACTACAACCATGATCATAGTCTACTTTGATCATAACTGAGATGTAAACATACTCAAATTCAGATCATCATGACTCTTATGAAAGTCAACTCATGGTCAGAAGTTGACCAAGATCACATTTTCATGAGACCAACCATATACTAAACAGGTTGAAATATTTACCTTGAGATGACGTGACAACTTTATCTTCACTATTCTTGACAGTGACCTTCAACCATTACTTGTTGCCGCTCGGAGCAACATTTAACCATGACAAGATTTTCACTGCTTTATAGTCACTATGAGTAATCTATTTTATGTGGCCGCATTACTCCCATCCAAGAGCCATTCTGCTAGATCACTGATCGTATACATTGATATTAGTTCTCTAGTAACTGCTGAAACTGAAGGGGGGGTCATTTAATTTACATGATAGGCCACAATGAAAAAGGGACTAAAAACTCCCTCGTTATTGTGTACCTCAGCTAGATATGCATTGAACTCGAGGTTATGTGACATGCCAGAAGTCAAAGGATGAGGGGAAGTCCACATGGTGCTGTGAAATCAAGCATCTAACTCGTTCATTTCTGTCCACATGGTACTGTGGAGGCATGCAGGTCAATAATGGGTGGTGAGTTTGTGTCAATAGGCAAGATTCCTTCAAAAATTATTTCCTATTTTACCACATCCACAAGCATCACCACCAAGCTGAAAGGGTATCAGGGTGGCCCCCTCATCTTCCCAAAACAGGCCAACATATTGTGCCAGCTTTACCTACATCATAATGCATACAAGTGACATGGAGAGCAGGTCATCTTCTTGTAAACATCTAATGCCTGAGAAAAAAATATCATCATTGGTGTATGATACCACCGCATTAAGATGCCTCTGGAAACTAGAGATGAGGAAAAACATTTCACAAATGGTTGGGTTCTTTTTCTTGCTTACATGATCTGCTGAACCATAAAATTGGATGAGGATACAACAAAACTCTCTTCGCTCATGGAGACCTCTTCAATAGCATCACCTTTCTTCACATCATGTGCTATGTCATGCATTGATCCTATTTGTTGGACAGCACAGTAAATCCATTACAGTCCTCTTTGGGGTTTTCTGGACACATTTCATGTACTCCTGACACTATAATGTAGAGCTTCAAATGGCATGAATCAGTGTACGAACTTTAGCTCAGCATCTCTTAGATACACAGAACATCTTGTTGAGTCATTATCATCTACTTTAAAATCTCGTCATTGATTTTTTGTTCATTACTATCTTACTTATCAGCAATCTAGTTCGTGTTGCCTTTGTTGACCCTAGTACCACGATGGAAAGAATGGAGAAGCTCTTCATTTATTATACAATGAGTTTATGATGTAAGCGACACAAAACACAGGTAACCTGGACGTAAAAAGTTCTTTATTTTCATTACCATGACTGCCATTATCCTCTTGGACATCCTGACACTATTATTCATCATGATATATACCTAAAAAATACATATGTTATAAAATACTATCTCCTAGTACATCATCCCCGTGGCATGAGATGCACCTTCAATTGGAGATCTAGAATCTGGACGATGAACACAAACTTATTCTTACAATCATGCTTATGGATGATTTCCTAGCTGTGAGTACTCCCTTAATGAACATCCAATTTGTATCCACCCAATGAACGATGATGCCTAACATTCTAGTACCATTATCTGAAGTCCACGGATCTGCGGTGATCGGCACTCAATGAATGCCAGCCCATAAATTCTTTACCTTCTCCTAATGCATGTGCATCATTATTTGTAATGAATAATGATAAAACTCCTTAAATGTTAAGTTCTAGACAATGCTCAATGTAGAATTTTTTAGGTAGATAAAATGTGTAATGACATATGTTGTCACCTCCAGAGTATGGCCCTTTTAAAGTATGATGTTGTGTCACCCCTACCTGTGGTTTGTTACCCAAGACTTGAATGATTGGAGACACATGGGTGTCAATGATACACTTCAATTTGTAGTGTTGCCTATGATTTACAACCTTGAAATGTCTCCAAAAGACGTTCTCATTCTTATCTACCTGTACTTAATTGAATTCTTTGTGTTGTGTGTGGATTTCTCTTGTGATAGAGGCGTGCATAGTACTCACCACCAATGACACGTGTCTATGATTATGGACTCAGACTATCCAGAACGTTGGCCCCTAGGGGACTGCCATTTCAGAATTCCTAAACTGGAGAGGGCACATCCCCAAATGTGCTCCGGGATAGGACATTAGTCACTGATGTAGTCATACTCTTTACCAGCATCAAGGTTTGATCATTTTCCCCTAGATTTAAACAGGTAAAAATAATACTTATAGTTTAATGGGAAAAAAAGCTTTTGTGAATGACTTTATTGAAGACTTTCAGTTTTGGTCACCCTAAACTAGGGTTCGCCCGTCCCGATACTGGTATTGGATTACGGTATCAGAACGGATACTGTACCAGATACCGAAAATAAAATTTTCGGTATCCATTTTTTTCGATATCCGGATATTAGATATCGATATTGGATATCAGTTGCTACAATACCGATATCCGATATCGATGTTGTCATCCGCCTCCATCTCTCAGGGAGGATGACGATATCGGATATCGGGCGTGGATATCGGATTTCGATATCCAAGTTAGAGAGGATATTTAAAAATATAATTAACCCATAATTATTCAACTGTTGGAATGAATCAACGTGGGCAAGAGGGTAATTGGGGAGCTTTTTGATTGATTAAGTGAGGGTAATCAGCTGAATCTTTTCAATTTCTTCCAAATGGGATAACAGGATTCTGAGTTTAACATCAAACTCCAAATCCTTTTATCCCATATGGAAGAAATAGAAAATTTCAGCTCTATTTATTGGAAGATGTGTTAATATATTAAATAATCAACATATATAAGAGGCGTTAAATATAGTGACTATAGATTAAAATATTATTTTATCATTGAATGTATAGTCCGACTCATTTAATATATACATGGCAAAATTTCTAATTTCTTCCATCAAACTTTGAATCCTGTTACCCCATATGGAGGAAAATAAAAATCTTGCACTCAATATATTTACTGAGGTTGAAAATACATCAAAAGCATATGACATTGATGTACAGTAGTCATTGAATGTGATGATAAAATTTATTTTTTCTGTTGATACAGGATATTGATATCTGGATACCGGTTTCGATATCCAGATATTGAAATCCGATATCCGGTATTAGATACCGGTTGGACAATCACTACCCTGAACCACTGGGCTTTAGTGGTTCAGATTTTCTTGGCAATGACAGCAGGGGATCCTCGTCCATATCTTGTGCATTGATTCAAGGAACAATTTTAGGAAACTTATTGACCCAGCTCACCCGTTCACAAACGGTTATTTTGGCCAATCAACAATCTACCCTTTGCCACGTGGTGGTCAATCCGAATTCGGACTTAAACGCCGGGGAGATTAACAATGACATTATCGCAATTCTTCCTATAACCAGGGTCATTTTCTCTCCTTGTTGGAACTTCCCTATAGGTGGGAGGAGATTCCCCAGACGCCACTGAAGTTGCATCTGATGGCCATGGCGATACACGGCGGCGATATTAACGGCGGCGCCGCCGCCTCTCTCCTCGACCACGGCGGTTTTCCGAAGCAGAGGCTGATCTCAACGTGGATAATCTTGCTGTTTCTCGCGGGAGTGAGTTTTCTACTGTTCTTGGTGGTGTTCAGCCATGGCGGGGAAGAAAGGAGGCTTTACAAGGGACTTAGCGACGAGGTCGAGAGCGTGGAGGCGGAGCACGGCGTGGTGGCGGCGGACGACGGCAGGTGCTCGGCGATCGGCGTGGCGGCGCTGCGCGCCGGCGGCCACGCCGTCGATGCCGCCGTGGCGGCGGCGCTCTGCCTCGGCGTCGTCAACCCCATGTCCAGCGGCATCGGCGGCGGCGCGTTTATCGTCGTCCGCTCCGCCAAATCCGGCAAAGCCCACGCCTTCGACGCCCGCGAGACCGCCCCTCTCGCCGCCTCTCAGGTAAACAAACTCCCCTCTCCGGCCTACGTTTCGATAATCTTCATCGTCAACGGGGATAAAACGGGCCATGCAGAGCATGTACGAGAGCGACCCGTCGTCCAAGTCGAAGGGGCCGCTGGCCATGGGCGTCCCCGGCGAGCTCGCGGGGCTCTACGCGGCGTGGACCAGGCACGGGCGGCTGCCATGGAAGGACCTGGTCTGGCCCGCCATCGTCCTCGCGCGAGACGGCTTCACCGTCTCGCCTTACCTCGCCGCCGGGATTCAGAAGAAGGAAGCGGATATCCTCGCCGACGCCGGCCTGCGCCGCCTCTTCCTCCGCCGCGGCCGCCTTCTACGCGCCGGCGACACCGCGCGCAACCCCGCCCTCGCCGGCACGCTCGCCGCCGTTGCCGACGGCGGCGCCCCCGCCTTCTACGCCGGCGCCGCCGGCGTCTCCCTCGCCGACGACGTCCGCGCCGCCGGCGGGCTGCTCACCCCCGACGACCTCAGAAGCTACAAAGTCTCCGTCTCCGACGCCGTCGCGGTTGACGCGTTCGGGTACACCGTCGTCGGCATGCCTCCGCCGTCCAGCGGGACGGTCGGCCTGGCTATGGTAAAACCCGTTGGAAAGCCCCGGTTTTGGAGATCACCCAGTTTATAAAATGCCGAGAAATTTTCACCCAGGTGCTGAAAATTCTCGAAGGATACGAAGAACAAGATGGGGAGGCGAGCCTGCACCGGCTAGTGGAGGCGCTGAAGCATTTGTTAGCGAAGAGGATGGAGCTCGGCGACCCCGCCTTCGTCGACGTCGCCTCCGCCGTCTCCGACATGGTCTCCTCAACCTTCGCGGCGGAGATACGGCGGCGGATTAACGATGACGAGACCTTCGGGCCCGAGTATTACTTGCCCAAGTGAGTTTTTTTGTGAAAAGTGGTTCGTTTCTTTTTCGTCATCCGTCGTTGAGCGCCGTGGAGATCGCAGGTGGAGGCAGATCGAGGACGAAGGGACGAGCCATCTGTGCGTGGTGGACGCGGAGAGGAACGCGGTGTCGATGACGAGTACGGTGAACTCGTTCTTCGGCGCCGGGGTGCTGTCGCCGTCGACCGGCGTTGTGCTTAATAACGAGATGGATGACTTTTCCGTCCCCGTTGACGCTTCCGTTGATCGGCTTCCCCCTTCTCCGGCCAACTTCATCGAGCCCAGGAAGCGGCCCCTCTCCTCCATGACCCCCATCATCGTACTCAAGGCAGCTCTCTCTCTCTCTCACTCTCTATTTATCATTTTCCTTCTTTCTCTCTCACCATCTCTCGCTATTTCTAGTTTTCTCTCTCTCCCTTTCCGTCTCTCTTTCTCACTTTCTCTATGTTTCTCACTTTCTCACTTTCTTTCTCCTTATCTCCCCATCTCTCTTCTATATTTCTCACTTTCTTTCTCCTTATCTCCCCTTCTCTCTCACTACCCATCTCTCTCTCTCTCACTACCCATCTCTCTCTCTCTCTCTCCCCATCTCTCTTCTCTATTTCTCACTTTCATTCTCTTTATCTCCCATCTCTCATCTCTATTTCGTACTTGCTTTCTCTCGCTCTTCCCATGGCTCTCTATTTCTCTCTCACTACCCATCTTTCTCTTTGTTTATCTCACAACCCATCTCTCTCTCTTTTTCTCTCACTACCTATCTCTCTCTCTTTCTTTCTCTCACAACCCATCTCTCTCTTTCTTTCACTCACAACCCATCTCTCTCTCTCCTCTCTCACTCAACCCATCTCTCTCTTTCTTTCTCTCACAACCCATCTCTCTCTTTCTTTCACTCACAACCCATCTCTCTCTCTCCTCTCTCACTCAACCCATCTCTCTCTTTCTTTCTCTCACAACCATCTCTCTCTCCTTTATCTCACTCAACCCATCTCTCTCTTTCTTTCTCTCACAACCCATCTCTCTCTTTCTTTCACTCACAACCCATCTCTCTCTCTCCTCTCTCACTCAACCCATCTCTCTCTTTCTTTCTCTCACAACCCATCTCTCTCTTTCTTTCACTCACAACCCATCTCTCTCTCTCCTCTCTCACTCAACCCATCTCTCTCTTTCTTTCACTCACAACCATCTCTCTCTCCTTTATCTCACTCAACCCATCTCTCTCTCTCTCCCATATCTCTTTATTTCTCTCCCTCCCCATCTCTCTGTTCTCTCTCGCCAGCCATCCCTCTCTCTTTCTTTCTCTGTACTTTCTCATTTTTATCCCGCCCATCTCTCTATCTACTTCTTGCTCTAGTTCATACATATTATCTAGAACCGCTTCTCTATCCATGGCAGGGGGATCAGCTGGCAGGGATCTTAGGCGCAAGCGGGGGGACGAACATAATTTCAGCTGTCGCACAGGTCTTCATAAACCACTTCGTTCTGGGAATGAGCTCTGAAGAGGCAGTCAAGCACCCTCGAGTGTACCACAAGGCATCTATCTATCCATCCATCTATCTATCTCTCCTCAAGACGAGAATAAAACACCATCTGATCATCCTGTGCATTGTATTCTTCACAGCTGATCCCCAACCTGATACAATACGAGAATTTGACCACAAGTGATGGAGAGCACATCGAGCTAGCCATGGCGGCAAGGGCTCTCCTGGGTCAACGGGGGCACGTTTTGAGCCCAGTAGGAGTCGCTGCTGTATGCCAGCTCATCGTCCATGACCTTCAGAATCCCATTTCTACTTCAATGAGGAAGATGATTGCTCATGGGCAAGTCTTCCGTGGCATGTTGACTGCCGTCAGCGATCCCAGGAAAGGGGGACGGCCAGCAGGGGTTTGAAGTTCAATTATCATCAAATGTCAGTAATTGATTAATCATTAGTGTTTAAGCAATCAGCTATACTTCCATTCTAGACATGCCATGGCTCTTCTTTCAGCAAGATACCAACAACGAGGACTTGCCCCATGGCGGTTCCTTCGCAAACAAACTGAGCATGAACACGAACAACTATTTCTCGGTTTTGGTTCGTCGATGAACATTTTTTGTTCGGCACCAAACAACGAACTTCCAATCCATAAGAAGACCTGATCAGAAAAATTGGAGCCATAGGACATACTGGAAAATGGTTTTTCATCCATTAATTATTGAACATGGTCACTGAATCCGGCAAGAAATTTCAGTACACAAGGAAATTACGAAACCCATTGTTGAAAACAAGGAAAGCTGGAGCCCAGGCTGTTATGGTCTATGTTGCATAAGTTCACCTGCACAAACGAAGCGAAGAAATTTCTTTAAGAATGTAAAGAGAGGAAACAAAATTCAGCTGCAGTTTCTTGAATATAAGTGCTGGGACAACACCCTTTGGTACGGAGTTATGTGGCCCTTCTATTTCCTGAGAAAAGGAGAATAACCCTCGATTTGTATGAAATAGCATGGAACTAAATTATACGGAAACAAAGCACCAAAAACGTTGCAAATGCTCCGGTTGGATGGTCATATCCATTAAAAGATTAATTTAATGGGAACTGAAATCAGATGCTGGGAAAGGGAAGACACGGAGAGAAAAACTAAAACGGATAGAATGGGACTTATTAACTAATTTCATGGCAAACGAGGAAAACCGGAATTCGAAAGGAGGACCACGACAATATAAACGTAGTTGTACAAACGGCCAGTTATCTTACTCATTCAGTTCGCTACCCGCCAGATGAATGAATATGAAATTCTCCAAAACTGCGTTTAAAAACCATGAAGGCATTTCAGCCAATCAAATGCTCTGGGGATATCTCAGATGTTACGAGCAGGATCTTCAACCCCATCTTGAGATACTTGCAGGCGTTTTCTTTGATGATTTTCTTTTTTACTATAAGCACCTGTCGGGGCCTATGCCACATCTTAAGGTGGTTTTAAGTTTCTTCACAGATAGCAAGCTGCATATCAATTCAAATACACGTCATTGGAGTACTACAAACCCTTCCATAGTCAAGTTGATCAATACACTCAAAAATATCACTCTGCACAGTGATAAACCTCTGCAAAATCTCAGAAATGGATCACCCAGTGTTCTACTATGATTCTGATTTTCGTCAGGACGAAGTGATGGAGACCTCAGTGTTAGTCTCCATCTAGAAATGAATCCTTCAGGAAAAAGGGAAAATATAAAATGATCGATTGAGGGGGGCTGGCCCTAGGAGGAAGGATGGGGGGGTTGAGCGTTGACAGTGCTCTGGGCAATATGGCTTCACCGAAATGAGGCAGTATTTAAAGGAGGGGGGAGGGGGGGGGGGGCGCAAGGTGTCCAAGGACGGGCTAGCCCACAAGGTTTAGGGCCTCATGGCATCATGGTTCGCTAGAGGGGTAATCAGATAAGGGCGGGGTTAGCCAGGTTGTGAGGAGAGTTAGCTATCTCCACATTTAACTCTGGGTGGCTACCGTCTTGTCAGGTGACCGCCTTACATAACTTTTCAAAAAAAAATTGATCGATTGAGGAAAGAAGAAGATTTTATTAGGAGCGATATGATATCTCCATGGATCTAATCAAGAGCTTACCCATGTAAGAAGGATAAGATGCAATTAGAATGGCTTTTTTACTAGCCTAACACATTCTTTCATAGCTCTTAAGTAGTGTCAACCTTTTCCACAGGACTAAGCAGGCTTCATGGACTATGGAAATCCATTGTATTGATGTAAAATTAAATCAGCAAGTCTGGCATGAATTGTGCTCCTCGCAAGGCATGAAAGAAAGGTGGTCAACAAGTCCCCGAAGGCCTACTTTTGATCATGAGAATTTATTTCTTATTTCAGAAGCATTGTAAATGGGCCAATTGGTGTATATGGCCTATGCTATCTGTTTCTTTGTCAATCTTTAATGAGAGTCTGATATGGTTCCCATTAGAATATATGAGAGAAGGAAAAGAAGGGGAAGCCAAATAAAGCCTGTTGACCAGTCAACAGGCATCAGAGGACCTGGTGGTCCACGTGATGCTGATGTGGCTACTACCTCCCAGTCTTGACTGGGAGTGATAAGGGAATAAAGGATGCCTATAAATAAGAGGTGAGACCTCCAAGAAAGGTACCTGTGGTCAGTTAGAGTTCGTGAAGGGTGTGGGAGATCTTGGACAGACCAGCTGTATGCGGCAAGAGTCTTCTGAGGGCGTTCATACCAACAAGGGGGCTAGCAACTGGAGGATCGGCGTCAACGGGGAATTCTGAAGAAGGATTTGTGGGTGGAAATTGCAATACTACATCTGTAAGTACCTTTCTTGATATATTTTGACCAATTCGATACAGATCGTATCAGAGTCCCACATAACATGTCTTCCAAAGATTCATTCCCACATGGAAAAAAGTCACTTAAGTGGGGTCACCCATGTATCTCATTGGCTGGTATTTAAACCAGCTCAGACAGAATTAATGTGTGCCTTTTATGCTAATTTGGAAAACCCTAGCCACACAGGGAGCTCATGAAAGTTCAAGAACGGAGCATCAAGAGAACATCAGGCTTGCATTTTATCATACTAATAATACAAGCTTCCACTCAGCACCCAAGATAATCCCCTTCAAATCACTTTATGGGCGTAACCCACCTCAAATAATTACTTATCAAACCAGACCATCCTCTGATGAACCCACCTCATTGCGTTATTAATGGAACCATACCATCCTTGATTATCTGGATCAACAACTGATAACATAAGATCAAATTTTACACTCCTCGAGTAGAACCTACAAAAGGCATTAGCGCCGACAAAGAAGAGGACATATATCCAATGCTGGGACAGACAATTCATAAAAAGTTGGATCTTGATGGCTGTGAACCAATCGCATAAGATCTTTCGCCAAAAGAGTAAGTAAAAGAGTTCCCCGCAGTACTTACCGCAGTACATAAGAACTTAATATATATAGAATAAGACTGGATCAGCTTCATACAAGATAAATCCGCCCAAATGCACCAAGGTTCACCCTGTGTTCCACATTCTTGAGTTGCGCAGAACCTTGGGCAACATTGACCAGGCGCAACCTTTTCCGCCCAGACTGACATAAGGTATGGATGGAGAGCAACTTGAACTTAGTTATCGTCAACCTCCACCAAATCGATAAAATACCTATCAGGTTCTTGGGCCCCTACCCCTCCCAATTTCAAAGTAAAAATTGAGCGATATCTTCAAAATTATCAAGTACTCAACAACTTTACGGATTGTAATGACTAGAAGATATAGATTTTCTAGATTGAAGAGCAGCTGGTCTTTTTTTCCGCTATATAATCATGAGTCCACGCTTTTTATAGAGAAATTGTATTTACTTCCCGCCTGCTCCGTCACTTGCCCCAAGTTCAGCCCATTAACTTTAAATGTTGACGAAAATGGAGTAAGTATCGACTATTTCAACTCCCATCAGTACGTCAAGATTGCTCGCCCTTCCAGTGCTTCTCACCGATAGAGAACTACCAAGACATCTTAATAAGAGATCCCTGACACGGCCCAATTTAATTCGTAAATGCAACGATGGCGGAAAGAAACACGCATATGCCGACTACATTTCCTCATAGAATCCTAACAAACCGCCAAAAAATCCGGAATTGGCAAATGCCCATAGTAAAATGAGGCCAGGAAACCCTACCTGTTGTGTTTCTGCACGAAGGGCGAATTCTTGGCTTCCTCCTCTGTTCAGTACAGATCGATCAAAAAAATCCATCACATAAATTATAAATGTAAAGCGAAATCTTGACGCGATTAGAATGTGAGCGGGACACGGCGTACCAGTAAGACTAAGCGAGACCTTGGTAACGATGTAGCCGGTGACGGCGAAGCCGACGAGGAATGGCCAGTTCCTGCCCCACTCCCTCTTGAAGAACACAGGCCATGGATCGAACTGCCTCATCCCTCTACTTCGACGATCCGATCCAACCGATCCTCCTTCACCCGCCCTCTCTGCTCCTGCACAGCCGCGCTTGTAATTCTAACCCCGATTGATTGATCGATTCCCTCTGCACTTTCTAGGGCTGCGCTCTTTCTTTGGGCCCAAAAAAGACAAAAGCGGGCTTCTTGGATGTAAAAATACTCTCTCTATGATGAGCCCATTATCTATTTAATCTCCTTAGATATTTTACCCATGTAAACAATTTTTTAGAAATCTTAATGAATATTTTACCATGAATGATACTCTAAATGTCATAGATTTATATTTCAGAAGTATAAATACTCTGAATTGATTTTTAAAGTCTTAATATTAATTAAATTTTAAGTGATTTTTGAACATCTGAGGTTGTTTAAATAACTGACTATTGAGCTAGATGAATTCAGGAATCAATTGAGACTTGATTCTGATATGAAAATATGTATCTATGGTCTTCCTCTGTGTTCAGATCACCTCAATTAGTGATCCCATTGATATCTGTATCTTCAATAATCACCTGATCTTACGCACTTGTCGACTACTCAACCCTACTTTTGTTATAAATTGATGAAATACAATGGGTTTGCCATTTTTAATTATTCTTAGATAATGGTCATCATTACTTATTGATAGATGTTTTAACGGTTGAGAATACATGAGTGACGTGTTCTAGCAGCATAACTAACACATATCTTTGAATTCGACTCAAACTCGCCTAATATCTGAAGTGTTGGGTTCTGGGACCATATTTTTTATGCATGAAAACTATTTTCACTAATGGAAGTATTTGATTTATAAACATGTAATAGAATGCGTACCTTGTGGCAAACTTTTTCCACCTTTGAGTTGCTTTGCGGAAGTGTTTCTTCAAGTCGATCAATTGCCCGGCCTCCTAGGTATCCACACGACTAGAAGGTTGTTGGATCTCCTCTCCCTATTCCCCACTCCTTGAAGATCTTGTGATTCTTCTCACCATTAAAGAGGCTTGAGGAATGAGTAGATAAAGAGACGAGACAGGAGGGAGGGCCATATCTGGCTTGCATTGGCACCTAAAATGGTGCCCCCTTTATTTATACTTATTTAATATTTTTCATAAAAACCCTTGAAAACAAAATATATCTTCCAACATTCTTTTTAGTCCTATGCGTGTGACCCTCTAGTCCCACATATTGTTATTGTAAATAACTTTAAGGCCCAATAACATTTAGTGACCAACCTTATTAATTAACTATACCAACATATAGATTAATGAACAAAGGATCTCTTTAATCCAATAGATAGGTTAAGTTTCCAAAGCGTGGGGTGCCAAGCTACACTTTGTACTATACAAGATATTGAGTAGTATTTTAACTCTCTTATGAAACCTAGTCTGTCATCAGCTACCGTACATGTGTAATCAATCCTTCATCCACACGAGACTCTCAAACAACTTAGGGTATCATCAGTGAACATATTGTCCAATATACTCACTATTGGGTTTTGTGCTTTGGTTCATTCATGATTACATGGTTTCTATCGATGCAAATGTGTTAATCAATTCAAATTTGATCTTTAAACAATAAATCACATCTACCTTATGGGGAACTTGTTCCACCCTTGACTTGCCCACTTTGAGATGTTATGCAGACGTTCACATGCCCAGCTTATTGAAGTATCCACGCAATCACATTGCTCATGGATCTCCACCTCTTCTTCTTCAACTCTCCTTGAAAATCTTGAAGATCTTCTCACCATGAAGCATTATCCTCGATTGAACGGAGAAAAGAGTAAAGTGGAGAATGATGGGGGGGGGCTCTCAATTCTGGCTAGCCTGGGCGCTGAGATGAGTGCTCCTTCCCTATTTATATTTTACTTAAGTTTTTATCAAAAACCCCATAAAGTAAAATATATTCACTAATGCCCCTATGATCTTATGTGTGTGACCCTCTATGTCCATAAATCATTCTAGTTGATAAAATTAGTAGCCTAATAAAAATTATTATCTAACTTCATTATTTAACTATATCAACATGTATATTAATTAACTAAGGATTGATTTAACCCAATCGATAGGTTAAGTTTCCAACCCGTAGGGTGCCAACCTACACCTCATGCTCTAGAAGATATCAAGTAGTGTTTGAACTCTCTCATGGAACCTTTACCATCATCACTTATCATATATATATAATCTGTCATTGGCGTGAGACTCTTGAACGACTTTGGGTATGGTTGATCGTCAGATCCTAATCCACCATTCAATTAGTACTGATGTATAACGTGGATCATTGGAGAACACCTTCTCCAATATCCTCGTGACCCTGGCCAGGGATTTACAACATCGTCTTCCTTGAGTCAGTATCCTCTTATACCGAGGGCGGATGATCCCGTCTAAACCTCTCAATCACCTCCGTGAGCTTCTTACTATATATAAGTTATGACTTTTTTGAATCCTATGATTAGAGGCTCGTAAGTTGTAGTCAAAATATAGACGTCCATCCATGAGATGTCCTTGGTGTCTCAGGTCAATGTATCACTTATACAACCATGACATGAATCAACTTGATTAGCATTTAGGTATAATACCATTAAGGGATTCTTTGAATTAATTTAGAGAACTCTTTGTCCAAAGAGCACCCACCATCTGTCCTTAGTGTCGCCACACAAATAACTACATGATCAGCTATACTCATTGTATAATTAGGTTAAGTTAGAGTTATTTTATCCAGATAATTTAATGTCCATTTTGACTATCCATCAAATAAGAATATTTAGAATACATGCTTAAAGACTAGTGATCACTTTATTATGATCTCATCATAATTCAATATGTCATTGCATGTATTATTTGACTTCATTATAAACATCACACTAGAATAATAATGAGCATAATATTTTATTCAATGAACTTAAATAAATATGGCGGTGTGATTTGGCTCAACGGTCACATAATAACCATCACGCACTACCTTGGCTAGGGATTTGGATGCACTATCTTCCTTTAGTTAATCTTGTCTTATACCGGGCACGAATGATCCTATCTTGATCACACAATTATATATGTGAACTTCTTTCTATATTTGAGCTAAAACATGTTTGAATCCTATAATTAGAGACTTGTAAATCATGGTCAAAATATAGGTGTCTAGCCACAAGATGTCCTTGGTGTTTCAGCTCAATCGATCACTTATACAACTGTAATATGAATCAACCTAATTGACGTGTAGGTATAATACCATTCAAGGAAAAAATATGGAACATTTCAGTGAACTCTTTCTCCAAAGAGCACCCACCACCTTCCGTTAGTGTCTCCACACTAATGGTCACATGATCAACTATACTTATCATATAAGTAGGATCAGAAAGTGCTATTCTATTAGGATAATTTGATGCCCATCTTGATAATCCATTAAATAAGAATATTTAGAATACATGTTTAAAAACTAGTGATCATTGTAATATGATCTCATCATAATTCACAAAGTCATTACATGTGTTCATTATAAACTTCATCTTCTTGTACAGCTTCATAGGGAAGGTCGTGTGTTGCGATGCAAATTTTTGCACCGTGTGTGTGAATTTTTTGTTCACACAAACCCCCATGTGCAAAGTGCAATGTGAATTTGTGTGAAAATGCGCACCACACATCACACAAATTTGTACAAATGGTTGTGAGAGAGAGGGAGAGAGAGGAGCCAGCGTGAGAGAGAAAATGATAAAAAAGTGAGAAGGAGAGAGGACTGAGCCACAAATTTGAGAGGGAGGGAAGAGTGAATGGGAGAGAGAGTGACTGAGAGTGACAGAGAGCGAGAAAGAGGAAGAAAGAGGAGAGTACTGAGAGTGAGAGGGAGAGAGAAGAAACAGAGAGAGAAGATACAGAGAGAAAAAAGCTCGACAGAGAGCGAGAGGGAGAAAAAAGCTCAATAGAGAGAGCGAGAAAGAGGGAGAGAGATGAGGGAGCAAGAGTGAGAGAAGCAGAGAGAATAATGATAGAAAAAGAATGAGGAACGACAAAGAGAGAGAGAGAAGAGTGTGACAAAGAAAGATAAGGCCGATGGAGAGAGAGAAAGAAGGAGACAGATGAGGGAGCAAGAGTAAGAGAAGAGCATGAGAACATGAGAGAAGAGCAACTGAATGAGAAAGAGGGATATAGAGGAACGAGAGCGAGAGAGAGAGAGAGAGCGAGAGAGAGAGAGAGAGAGAGAGAGAGAGAGAGAGAGAGAGAGAGAGAGAGAGAGAGAGAGAGAGAGAGAGAGAGAGAATGTGTGTGAGATAGAAGAGACAATGCTGCTGTTTTAAAAACTTAGCACAACTTTGCACATTGGCACTGTACACAGGTGTGTGCAAAGTGTGATTCGTGTATGTGGTGTGCGATGTGCGATTCAAAATTTGCACTGAACCGCACAATCGCACGAAAGGACCTACTCTACAACTTCTACATGTTTGCCTTGATTATTGACTAATGGAATATATAGGTCCTCTTGAGAAAGATTATAACTGTTGCATGAAGTAGTTCTTGCTACTGATGTTCCATGCATAATCAAACAAACATATGAAGCACACAAGTTTTTTTATTATTATCTGGTGCGAGGTCAATATACTATTGGTTTGTGCACTCGACTTGTTGAAGATGCCTGCCAATGACCTTTGGGTTGTCACCAATCAAATCTCTCACTTTCAATCATGTGCATTATAAGAAAATTTTGGCATAACTATAGTCCATCTCATCAATTTATTCCATCTCGGGTTAATCATTATTCAGGGGTTGAGTTAAGAAGAAGATAATCTAGATGGATGAGTTACTTTCTTTTTAGGAACACAATGGAAGAGGTCCAACAACTGGGAGATTTAGGATAATTCCAAGATCAAAGGGGAAGGAAGAAATGCATATCTTTTGTGTTATGACAGTTTTTCATGGTTTTTAATTTCAAGGGAAAGAGAAAATGAAAAGGGGAAAGATTAGGTCTTGATCAAGCTTGTACAACTAAACGTTAACTCTCGTGATTGGTGGCACCCACTAGAATGGTGATTCAAGAGCTAGGTCTATCTCCATCAAATTGCGGTCCTAGCATTATGCTCTCAAGTGATTATGAGAAGGAATGAAAAACAACAATGTCGAGGGTATTATACAGTACCAAGTTTTTAATATTTTTATGTTTTTCAGTTGCTTCATGGGCATCGCCATGGGAGAGAATAAAACAAAGAGGGAGTATCATGATTCAATGAACCAAAATGGTTAACAAATAAAACCCATAGAGGATCAAGCTGTAGGCAAATCCAAAGCTGAGTCCCATGTCACAACCAGCAGTTTCAAACATTGACTCTACAATCTCAACTTGCATATTTTATTAAAGAGGGTTGAATGGAGAGATCAATTTCCCTAATATAATTTCTTTTTGTTTTCTTAGTTTTCAGATGATTGTGATTGGCTAGTGGTGATGCAACTAGATGAAGGAATCAAGTGATTTAAGCACAATGATTGGACGGTGGCATTTGAGAAGGATCCGGGCCCACCTATCATTTGAAGGACCATTGCCGCATTTTAATTCTAGGTTCCCAATTTGTACTTAGAGAAGATAAGATGGCCAAGGAAAGCCATAAATCTTCACCCCTGGTTGTTGTTGAGTTCAAGGACCTTGATTGGGATGTAAAAAGTTGATTCAAGCAGCAAAAGACTATGAACATAATCGTAACGTCACTTAAAAAATGAGGATCAAATCGCATGTGCATGGATTGGATCTGTGACTTCTACGTTCTTGGAATGAGAAGGGTTAAGTTGTTCATGTGTCTAACATCTAGATGTATTCATGTGATTGTCCACATGCCAAATATTACCCTTCACCTTGACAAGCCCTGTTTTTGCTCCATTATTGGCATTATGACGAACTCATCGCATCGAAAACGGAGAGGAGAAAATGGACGAAGGGAAAACAAGGGTAGGGACCTGAGTAATTCTGGCTCTGGAGAATTTTGTTTAGGGCACTCCCCTATTAAAAACAAGTAGGGATTTTCATGAAACTACATTTCCGTTTAATATATCTTTTAACATCCAAAGGATTGTTTTATGTGACTCTCTAGACCTATGTGTTTGTCTGATTAATGATACCATCATATATTGGGATTCAAAATTAATTAAATATATCATCATATATATTAATTAATCACATATTGATTTGGCCTAATATACATCAAGTTTTCAGCGTAGGGGTATTAAGCTACTCATGAACTCTAGAAGAAATATATGTGTAGAATGACTCTCTCATGGAACCTTACTATTATGGACTACCTTGTATATATTGTTCCTCAATTACTTGACATTCTAAGGACGATTTAGGGTATGGTCAACTATCAAACCCTAATTTCTCATCTAAATTAGTAACAATGCATTCAAAAATCATCAGAGAATTCTTCCCTGATATTCTACTACCTTTGCTAGGGATTTCACATCATCTTCCTCAAGTTGTCTCCTCTTATACTGAGGGCTGACAATCCCATCTTGACCTTGCAATCATCTTATTGAACTTCTTGATGTACCTGAGTTATGATGTTTTAGAATTGCCTGAATAGGAATTCATAAGTTATAGTTCAAAGTACAACAACCCGCCCACAATGTCTTTGATCTCCATGGTTATAGGACTCATTCCATGATTGCGGCCTAAATAAATCTGATTCAAAGTTTTATTAAAGATAGCGATGCTTCTATATTTTTTCCATTGGATGGTCACATGGAAATGTTGCATGTGAGATTATTTAACACCATGCACTGGTTTGAGGGTATTTTTTTGTGATGCATGCTCTATTGTCACTTGACGAAGCATTCTATGACATTTGCATTATATTTGACATGTGAGACAAACATATTTCTCTATCATCTTAAATGAAAACAAATTCCCACCAATCTTTTGATAAAAAAAAATGCATAAAATAATTGCATTAAAATAAATGCATTAGAACAACTTATCACCACTTTATAACAAATACTTAAAAGAATAGCGGTAATCAAAGTAAGTTATTGTAATAATGGCATAAAACTCCATTCATCATTTTTGAAAAATAAATAATATTATTGAATAATAAAATTCAATTGATTAAAAACACACTAGATGTTTCTTAAAAAAAATGGAGTAAGAGAGTTTAAATGAATAAGACTCATAAAACCAAACCCATTCTAAGGCCCCAAAGTATGCTGGATTCCTGCACAGAGGCCTGCGTGCTAACTGTGGGACATGCCGTGTGCTGGACTCATGGTTTGGAGATAAAGTCCTTGAGTGCGATGCTACAACACATACTACGGGTGGTGACGCTCGATGTTGATCTTTTAGGCCATCGCTCTTATGGTGCGTGTGGCTGTCAACACTCAAGCGCGGCGGATCAGGGGAGGCCCTTGCACGTTGGGCACACGGGTTGCCGTGAGTGCTCTTGCAAGTGCCAAGCACCGCGCGCATGTTGGGGACACGCAGGCTGGGCGGCAGCGCCGCGGGTGTGTCCGGAGCGCATGTTGCATGTGCGGGACGTGGGGCGGGATACATTCCCCCAGGAGACTAAGGCATAGGTGCACAGAGAGCACCGGGACGGTGCAGATGGCAGAGTGCCATGCCCACGGGCACGTAGTGCCCTGCCAGGGGGCATGCGTGTAGTGACGAGGCCGCCAGGGGCGCGCGTGCGGTGCGGCGGGCCTCAAGACGCAAGAGCGTCACTGCCTAGATGTGCAATGCCTCATCTCGTTAATTTGATATTATTCCTCCTCTTCCCACATGTAATGTCCATGGCTACGATGCAACCTATTTACAATACTAATGCAATGATCCTATTGCTCGATGGGTCTGCATCCCCACCCTCTCCTCTAAGCTCTTTTATGCGTACTTAAGCTATTTCAAAGGCTTCCACTACAACAGATTGAGGCTGCTTGGTGTTCGGCTCCAAACAATGAGGTCAGCACACGCCAGATTAGAGCATTGTTTCCTAGCTCAGAATTCGACTGCATGACACCCATTGATTGAGGCAAATTGTGTGTTAATTTTTAGTGTCGTTGTAAATTTAATTTGTCTACAATAAAATAAATTTGATAAAAGTATAAAGCTCACTCAAACCTATAGTTGGGTTCGGATGTCTCCACAAGGACTGACCTTTAAATATGTATTTAATAATTGAGTTTTAGTTAATAAGCAATAATAATAGGATAGAAAATATAGAAGAAATAGTAATTTAGTAAGTAGACAAAATAATAGGTGAATAAGAGAACTAGACAGGAGAGAATATCAGAGATGATATTTATGTATATTTTTATAGATGCTAGATATAATAAAGAAGTAATATATTAGATAATATAGAGAAGGATGATGCTAATATAGGTAGTGAAGAATAATGATCTAAGGGAATAAGATGTAAGAAGTAAGGACTTACTTACTAGAGTAATTGTTTTACTAAGAATAAAGAAGAAGAATAGAGTAGAGATTTGATAGATAGGAAAAGAGTAAGTAATTATCTAATTATAATATGACTAAGTAAGTAGCCAAATAGATATAGAGAAAGATTAAGAGAGGACAACAAGACTCACAAGGGTGATTAGAAGGTCATATGTGATTAATAGCTCGATTATACTGGTAGAATATGACTTATATAGGTTTAGTAGTGACTATATAGTTATATATATGTATTTATATGCATTTATATCTTTTTTTTATTTTTATAGTTAATTTCTGATGTAAAATGAGTAATTTAGTTGAACACCTTGGAAGTGTTCAACCAAATGCCCTATAGTGATCGACCTATTATATATGTAGATATTTTATATGTGTTTTTTTAATATATGAAAATCAGAGAAATAAAGGAAATTCCGTCGACACCCGAGAAATGTTCGACTGAATGCCCCGGAGAGGTCAAGATAGGAAGAAGTAAATGTTTATTAAAGGAACTAAGTATATGCTTAGAGTTTTATAATGTTTATTAAAGGAACTTAGATAAATCGATTAGTACTCCTTGAACACGCAAATATTAGATGGGATGCTGAAACGAACTCGTGGTAGCAATTTTCAATTGAAATGGACTAAATCAATGGGTAAAATAATTTTGATTCAAATCTTGACTGTCGTTCAATTCAATTGCAACATGATAGAACTGAGGACTCACCAGATCCGCCCTGATTTGAAGAGCGAGAGTGGCAATGCCGATTGCCATCTCCAAACATTAGTTTACGGGTTCCCTCACTCTTCTCCTTCGTCTTGGTGCAGATCCAAGCACTCCTAGCTCTTCCCTGAAGCCTTCCTGAGCTTTCCACAGTCATCGACACTGTCACAATGCTGATGTTTGCCTCCAATCTTGGAAGGGACCTCTATCATCGAGGTATATTCTTGCAATGAGAGATGGGCAAAAAAAAGAGCTTCCAAACTCCTTTTAAGGAGTTGTGAGGGGTCCTCTTGACCCCTTGAAGGCTCAGGCTTTATCCAGCGGCCCTCCAGGGGCGGTTGGATCAACCCGTGGTCCCCTCATCGGCAGCCTATATTGGCCGGTGATAACACCCTAAATTCGGTCATTATTTCATGCTATTAGCATAATTTTATGCATTTAAAGAGCTTAAAATGGGGTTGTTAACATATATTTACATAAATTTAATGTTTCCAAGTGATTTATGATTTTTCCCTAATTTTCTGTTAATTTTATGAGTTTCTGAGATTTATTTGAGCTTGAGATAATTATTTTTAAATGAAAATGGCAGGTTTAAAATTTAATTTTGAGCTTAATTATTATGGGTATGAAATACTGAAATTTCTAGAATTTTTTTGGAATTTTATAGAATTTATTTAGGATTTAATTGGATTTTTCGAGATTTATTTAAGTGAGAAATGAATTTTAAAGAGGAAAAGGATATATTTATAATGAGAAAATGAGTTTTAAAGCAATTTCTACTCTTCTAGGGGCTTTTCGTAAATTTCAGTTGATATTATGCCCTCTAAAACAGCTCTCGGTCGTGTATGCAGGCTTAAATCTATTATTTAAACAGTTAAAGGGTTTTATTGAAATTATTTACTATTTTTTAATGGTTTTTATGATAAATCAGAGAAGAGAGAATGTGCAAGGGGCATATACATAATTATTTTTGGGCGGCGTTCAGCATCAATTCCAAGGTTTCTAAAGGACTTTTCCACAAAAATAGAATTCAAAATGTGCACGCCAATGAGAGGACGATACGTCATGGCATGTAAAAAAAAGAAATGAACAAATAAATGAATTTAAATCCAATGGCTTAAATTGGTTTAAAATTCATTTATTAATAACTTTTGATCCTGAAGTCCAATTGAGATGATTTTTTTATGGAATTGCTCGTCTTGATCCCCTCTTTATATTTGTGTGTTGGATAATTCATATCAAGCCTACATTGATAGATAAAAATTAATTACTAAACGGGGGTAAAATGGTAATTTTGACCATGTAACCTAAGTATAAATGCTAAATTTCAAGAGGGGGAACTCATACTTGATGGTTCTCTATCACAGCTGCAAGACAGAGAGGAACTCCAGCTTGGATCAACCTATTTGGTACTTTTTCCTTCTTTGTATTTGAACCTTTGGTGTATTTTGGATGTTGTTAGTTGAATTTCTTAATCTTTCTTCTTGACCCCTGTCTGAACTTCTAAATCGCTTGGCTTCAGCGGAATGTACAAGCCGTTACTAGGATTTAGAGGAGAAATTGAGAAATTTCCTAGCTATTCCAAGTGCATATAAAATAAAACTATAATAAAACTTATAAAAAGGCTTAACATTCTAGGATATAAAATTTTCCATTTCATTATCCAATAGAGTAGTTATTACTGAATTGTCAAACCTAAAGAACCAACCAAAACACGTCTAAATTTTCTTCTTAATCTCTCTAATTGAATTCTTTGATCCTTTCGATTGGATCAATTAATTCAACTTAGAACCCCTTATTCATCTACTCATCCCATCTCTTCTACCCCCCTTTCCAAATTTCTCATCTAATTAGGGTGATTTAATCTCTGTTGAAGATTAAATTAACCCCAATTAGGTTCAAATTATTCAAGAAGAACATCAATTGGATTCCTCACTAGCTTCCCTTGGACGACACTCGTACTTATCACTGCACATCTTAAGTAGAGTTTTTATAAATTTTGTTGTATAAGCTAAAATTGACAACGACAAGGGTTTAAATTGCATAAAATTTACCCCAATTTTTGCTTATCAGCCGGCCAATGAGGATGACGACTGGGGGGCGAAGAAGACAATATTGGCCCCCACTGTTTGATCCCCCTCATCTGGGTTTGTCGGCTGCGGACCTAGATAAAGTTGGTGTACCCCATCTGCCACATCAATATGCTTGGTCAGCCACCCCGACAGTGCTCCGTCCGTGCTCCTTCCTCTGATTTGTCCACCAAATGGTCTTGCGTTCGTGTCACCCGTGACAATCAATAGGAGCCGTGGAAAAGAAAATAAAACAAATTAAATGAGACGGGATAGATCACACCGTCCGATCTTCTTTAAGAAGATCGAACCGATGAGATCATATCCACAAGTTTAAAACAAGCTCGAAATGACATGGGCTTTAGGCCAGGTTGGCTCGAAGCCTGTTTATGAATTCTTTTTAAGTTTTATAAGATCGCAGCCTGTTGGGCCACGATTGCCTAGTTACTCATCGACCCAACCCACTTCTAAGGTAGAATAGACTGTGGGGGTAAATCCCATATAGAAATATTTTAAAATATAAAACACTATAAGATCTTTGACTTATATCTTCTATCGAATATTAAAAACTTACCTCTCTTGCGTGCGTTAGCTCCATCTTTGTGGGCCTATAATTGGCCTATTTGATGGTCGGCTGGGCTTGTGCTGCCCCCTTGGTGGCTGTAGGGCAGGCTTGAGTGGCCGGGTTCGACCGCTTATGGCCAGCTTGGGCGCTGGTGCACTTGGTCGGTCCCTAGATGACTCAATAAAACCCAAAATTTTTCTTTTTATTATTCATTTTTCTTTCTTCAACATCGACTTCATCCCTGCAATAGCATAGATGACATAATAAATAGAGCATTAATCTCATAAAAATTAGTAATATTTTAAATATATTTTTATGAAGAAATTCTTGGACTTGTAAATTATGTAAAAATTACATTAAAAATGCATTGTTTTATCACTTGCTCCTATTTTGAAAATTCTTGTAAAGTTGGAGATAGTACACATGAAATGATCCCAAAATGACTTTAAAATATGCATGATCGCATGCCACATTTTAGGTCTATCACCCATCTTTCTAGTAAACTAATGAATTGGATAAAAGAACTACCAAAATTTAAATAGATTAACACACTGCCTACACTTTCTTAGACAGTGTGAAAAATAAAATTGAATAAGAATCATTAAATCTAATTAATTTTTATTACATCAAAATAATTGCACGAAAAAATAAAAATCTCAAATGCATTGAAAAACACACTAGCGATCCATTTATAAAATCCCATGAAAGAGATAAACTGAATCAGATGCATAAAACCCTATCCATGAATTAAACAATGGCATAGAAGAATAAGTAGAACTCAAATGCATGGGAAGAACACACCAGGTTTTTTTTAAGAATTATGGTGGGAATGAGTGAAACAAAATGCGACACGTATTACATCATTCTATGCTATAAAAGAGCAAAACTAAATGGGATTCATAAAACACCATTCATGAAACAATCACCAATATTTAAATGCATTAAACACCATACCAATGATTTATAAACATGGCATAAAAGAGTGAACTGAATGAGACACATAAGACTCACCAGAGACAATTCGTTCTTCAAAATATCTGAAATGTATATTTTTTTAAGTGTGGATGAGGATGCGTTGTAGGATGAGGGATAGAAAGGTGATAGAGGAAGTAAAATTGCAGCTTTAGTTTTGGAAGGGGTTAACCATGACTGAAAGGCCAAATGAATGAAACATAGAACTTAATGTTGGATTGATACTCAAAACTTAAATTTGGGATTTTTTATTCTTGAAAAAAATCTTCACCCAAATTCTTGTTGATAAAACTCAAATTTAGAGTTCAAATTATGTCATTGTTGATTTGAATTGGATCAATACAATTTATAAATTAATACTTGCCTAATATTTCTAGCTAATGGATTGGCAGGGATCAACTCCATAGGGAACATATCTTAATGATTTAACTATCAGTAGATATTGATGCGGGTTAGATGAGAGTGGATACATATAAGGTAATTGGTAGTGATGAGACGAAAATGGTGAGATGATATGTAAGGTATTAAAAAATTTAATAGGGTTTGATGATGTATAAGGAGAGACATAGGTGAGATGACACAAATAAGGTGAGAAAAAATGAGGGAGTAAAATAAGGGGAGGCGTAAGGGGGATATGGTGGATGTAGGAAATGAATGAGAAGCAAGATGGAAGAAGATAGTGGTTTAGGGTTCATGATGTAAATGGAGGAGCGTGATCGTGACATCGGAGATGATTTGTGACATATGCGATAGGGTGGATGGTGATGAGAAAGATAGTATGTGACAGAGAAAGACAATTTAAGGCAAGAGACTAACAATATACCCCTAGATTATGCTGGGATTAGGTTAATTTCCGTATGTATATCCACCTCTCCATTCCTCTATTGACCTTCTCTTCAATACTTACACTCTTTCAAAAGTATTTTCTTACAATTATATGTGACACAAAATATAGAGTTAACCATACAAAGGTACCCCCATAATTTTAGCTTAATCAACCTTCTAGATTGTCAAACATCAAGCTCTGAAGTTTGACGATTCCTAGTTGTTGGTTTAAACTAAATATACCTCTTTCCTCATCCTTGTCAGAAATGTCACATTGCTTTTATAGTTTTGTGATGTAATACGAGAGTGCTGGGATCGACGGCTCGTATCATAACACAATATAAGGAGAATTCCTAAATCTTCTGAATGTCATGCATGCAAGTATTTCAAAGAAACTCCTTGATGACAAATAAGAGACACGGCTGATTAAGTGAACAATCCAGTAAATTCTCGAAAGAACAAGATAATCACGATAGACTCTCAATGACCCTTGAAATCACAAGAATACCTAAGATGAAAGGAGCATTTTATGGCTCAAGAATGTTCACACTTTTACATCAGGAATCTAATCTTCTACCTCAAAGGATATCCTACCCCTCAACACAAGTGGCTATCCGATTAGATTCGTATCTTATTTAACCACGACAATAGAAGCGATAGGGGAAGACGACACTACAAGAAGTAGTAATACTGATATGTAAATGGGAAGATGAAGAGGAACCTGGCGGACGTCGAATTTGTGTATTATGTTCCCTTAATAACGTTGTGGTTGACGTAGTCCAGAGTAATTGAGAAGCTTGACACGGGCGTGGATGCACAGGCGAAGCGTGGACGTGCGGGGAGGATGTAGGCGCGCGGGTGCCAGACGAGTGCGCACGGTAGGGCGTGGACGCGCAGGGCGCGCGGTTAGGACGTGGCGCACAGGCAGGGCGCGAGCGCGCGGACGGGGCGTAGGCACGCGGACAAGCGGGCGGGGCGTGCGAGCACAAGACATGGGCGTGCAGCAAGGACCCGATGCGCAGGCAGGGCGCAGCGCAGGGCGCAGCGCACGGGTAGGACACGGGCGCGTGAACGTGTGCGGGCGCGCGGTAGAGTGCAGACGCGTGGACAGGGAGGCAGAGCACATGGGCACCAGGGAGGGGCACACAGCGAAGCGTGGGCGTACGACCAAAACCCTTTGAAGATTAAGCTTTAATGTGTATTTTGATAAATGTTCAAAGTGATGCATGCCTCAGTATGGGTTGTGATCAAGCACAATAGGCCCTCAGTCAAGTAGTTGAGTAATTGTATGTGAAAATAAAATAAGAGCCTTAGATATATTAAAAGGTTACTTAGTTTGGCCATACACTGAACAAGTCAAACCATGTATTTAGGACTTGTAATTTTAGGTAATGAAGATAAACATAGTCATTACCACTGTTCAAATATTTGTGTGAATTAATCTTCATTTGATTTGTTGAATAATGTGTTCAAAATCTTAATTACTACCTTCGAATATTTAAAGCTGAATTTATTGATAATTTAATGAAAATTAATTATATCAAGATACTATTATCCAATGGTGGTTTCTTTATTTAAATGTTGCGTTAAACATATCTAATAGTTTAATATTATTTTAAATCTCTAGTCCTTGGCATAACTTCTAGTTTTTGCTCTTAACTCTTGAAAGGTATTTTGAACTGGTGACAAATTTGTAAATATAAAAAAAATCAAAATTAAAATGATTATTATTTTATATTGCTTAATCATAATCAATGAATATGACTATTGGACTTTTGACAGATCACCATTATGCCCCTTTCGGATTTCCAAGTCCATATGTGAAGTTTTGAGCCCTAATTTCAAACTCCCTTCTTCTTGACCTTTGAAAATCGCAGTCCAAAAGATAAAGAGATCTTTCAAGTCCTAGAACAATTTTCAAGCAAATTTTGAGCATTCTTTGAAGAGATCGTTTGTTGCTAACATCAAGCCAAGTCCATTGAACTTGAAATCGTGATTTTTGGTGCAGGGTGTTTCAAGATTCAAAGAAAAGAAGGCTGGGATCCGAACTTCACACATCCTCGACCCTGTGATAAGTTTATAATTTTTAGCATATTTTTTTATACTGATTTTTAGCTTTTGTTCAACATATGAATTGTTTCTAATATCCATATAAAACCGAAAAAATTTGAATCGCACCATTTGGTTCAGTTTGAAAAGAGTTACAGGGGTTTGAAGTTGAACACAGTAATTGAGCGGTGAACAAAGGACGTTGAAAGATTGATATTTGGAGATTTCTCTAATTCGTTTCTGAAATACTTTGTATAGATAATATTTGTGCAAAATTGTGTTACAAAACCGTTCCAGGTAGAATCATTGCATTTGGTGCAGGATTGAAAAAGATATTGGAATTTTGAGCATCAAAGGTCAAACGCAAATCAAGAATTTTATCCAAAGAAAAACGTGAAGGAGAAAAGGATTGAAGAAAGAATGACCACAAACAAGGAGGTATTATTGAAGGGAAGGCATAGTTAGATTTATGAATTTTTAATTCAATAAAATTTTGACATAAAAGTTTTCTTGTTGAAATACTTAAAATTGATAATTGTCTTGAATTCTATTTCGAGTACCCATCAATACTAAGTGTTGTTGAAGAGAATACATTATTCATAAATATACTGTTATTACTAGATCTTTGTGATCACTCAGGTCAAGGCTTTGGGGGGCCATAAGAAGAAGGCTTTGGGGGCTAAGTTGAAGTAGATTAAGCAGCGTCATTCCGTGGAAGCCTTTGAGGGTTGAGGACAACAAAGCTTCATTGACTTTTTCTTTTTCTTGGTATCCTTGTTCAGCCTTATTTCCAAGTGATTTGCTTGTGGCGCGGAGAAGTCCAATCGGCGGCAAGGCAATCCATGGAGTGGTCTCGACATGGGCAGCGTAGACGACGACTAGGCTCACATTCTCCACTCTCTCTACAGATCTAACTGCTATCTAGTCTCTCTAAAGACAACACGAAGAAAAGTTCAAACTTCAAAATTTTAAAATCCTACTCACTTGGGCATGCCATCCCCTTAAATAGGGAGGATGAGTGCCAAGTTGACGACCCTAGGGGAAGAAACCATCGTGAGACGAAGTCCCCCCTAGACAACTATTACAACGAGGAAAGAAAGATTAACGTGCGATGCTCAACACGTAATGTCCTAGTCTGATTGTCCAAAAAAATTAAAAATACAACCAAATAATATGGGAAACTAACGAACTATTTGAAGCAAAATACTTGAAGTCGGGGTTGCGAGCATCGGCACAAGCAGCTCGGTGCGGTTGGACTCGTCCCGTGTCAGTGTTGTTGCGATGGTCCCCCATCATTTTGTCTTTAGCTTGTCTTTGTATGCAATAATTGGGTCAAAGACTTATGCATCGTACTTTATTGACATCTTGCATCGTGCCACGTGCCCTTGAAGGAAAAATACAAAGGACAAGAATAAAGACATAATAAGGCACATGTGACATGGGAATGCTTCATGGCTGATGGAAATATATGTGGCTGACAATACAATATTTTGATTAGAGTGTACATATGATGCTTATAATGAAGTCTATGAATACAGAATCGAACGTAGTGAATTATGATGAGATCGTAATATGGAGATCAGTGGCCTTTGAGGATGTGTTCTAAATATTTCTATTTGCAGGATACTCAAGAAGGATATCGAATTATCTGGATAGAATAAAACTATCTAGCCTAAATCATGTGTAATTATCAGGTCTTGTAGCCATCAGTGCGGAGACACTAATTATAGATAGTGGATTCTCTTTAGTGGATAGAGTTCTCTGAATTGATTAGTAAAGATCCCTAAATGGTGTTACACCAAACTTTCAATCACATTTATTTACATTGTGATTGTGCAACTGGTCCTTAGATTTGAGACACCATAGAGATTGTGTGGACAAATGGTTGTACTTTGACTATGGCGTATGTGTTCCCAATCATGGAATGCTAAATAACCTAAGTTTGGGTGCATCAAGAAGTTCACCTAGATAGTTGAATGTTATGATGGAATCATCCACCATTAATAAAAGATGAGATAATTCAAGGAAAATGATGCGATGAAGTCCTTTGCCTAGGTCGTGAAATATCAGAGAAGAGTTCTTTTTCTAAACACATCAGTAATCATTCAGATATCCGATTAATGTTTGACAGTTGACCATTCTTTTAGTCATCTAATTAGCGTGAAGTAGATAAGAGACTATACGTACAACGTAACCAATGACATACATGTTCCATGAGTGAGTCAATACATACTCCTTTGTAACTTTTGGAGCATGAGTGATGGAGTGAGCTGCCTTACTCCATTAGTGACATCATCAGAGCCACCGTCATCATCGTCAACAGCCCGTTGGGTCACGTCCAGCCTACTGGCCTTCTTCGTTTTGAGTATCACGGGTGAAGTCATGTCCGTATCTTTCTCATATTTTGATTTCTTTTCGCCTTCTTCGTTTATTCTTCATTTGTGTTTTCGTTCTCGTTGTGTCACTATTTGTCATGTCGTGTAGGTGTTTGTATCTTCGCATGTTGTGTGATCACGTGTCGTCAATGTACATGTCAAACATATTTATTTTTATTTTGTTAAAAAGGGGGGTCCTATGTATAAGCCCCCCCCCCCCCCGCTAGTAAGGGCACTTGTGTCCTTACTAAGGGCCCTCTTGCCTTAGTAAGGGCCTTCGTGCCGCTATAAAAGGGGGCTCAATGGCGCCCTAGTTTTTCTGACCAGGATTATCGTTTGAAGTAAGTTTTGTTGATTTCTTGTTCCCATGAACAAAGGAGGAAGAAGAGGAGAGGAAAAAGGAGAGGAGAGGAAAGGAAGAAGCAGGAAGGGGGAGTAAAAAGGGCACCTGCCGTTGCCGTCAATCTGCTTGGACGCTCTTTTCTGGCCGTACCACGGCTATGTGGATCTATACATTTGCGTCGGCATGATGATTGCCCGCGCTGCATCACTGGCCCCTTCGTTGGCCGCTAAAACGCGACCGTGTAGTCCACATCCACCCACTCGCCGCTATGGTTCAACGAGAGCTGCTCCCGTACCATTGAACCCGCTCACAACACCAAGAGGCCCTGCATGCTTTGAAGTTGATCCTGCTCTAATCTTGCTTGACGTTATTTGGCACGCCGTTCCAACGGTCGCTTGGGTCCCGTGGAAAATTGCACTGTGCGAGGCTGTGTCTCCCGTCATGCCACCTCATTCGAATGTGAATCCAATACGCCTGGCGATCTTGCAGTGACACAACTGCCCAACCTGTTGTCAGGCCTAGTCTTCGTGTCACCCCATGGTGCGCTGACGTGCTGCTCGCGCCCGTTGACTGAACCATGCTGCTAGACAACGATCGCCCATGCGGTCAACTTGATCCGCTAGCTGACCGGGGCCAAAATCCACCATTGGTGCTACACTCACATGACATCCTGTGCACATCAACTCTAGCGGGGAACCTCACAGCGTTCCCCCACGCGGGAATCCAATCTCCGTGTGTGCGCGACCCGCTCCTGGATGCGCTGGCATGTAGTGTATTGCCGCTTTTGCGCGATCGGCTGGGCGAGCGACTGCACTCTGCGCCATTAGGGTTGCTGGCACCACAGGTCGCACTCTCGAAGTCCCTGCCCGCAGTCGCTGACACCGCTGCCAGCATCGCAGCCGTTGTGCCTACACCGACGAACGTCGTCCAAGACTTCTCTGGCCGCGCTGATCCACCGATACAGATGCGCTCGTTGAGCCTTGACTGTTTGCTCATACTGCTTCGACCACGCAACTCTCACTCCCTCTTCGTCCTTATCTCCAATATCCAATATCACACTCCTGCACCGTGTTCGCCACCCCAAGATGAGCAAAGTCATGCCCAACACCGGCACGCCTCCGCCAACTTGCCCGCATCAGCCATGCCCTGACAAAGACCCTGACGATGAAGGCTGCTACCGACGAGGTACGTCGTTCCCCCTTGCTCGTTAATGATACCATTTTAATGATTTGACTGATTCCAATTGTTAAAGGGATTGAATGAGTAATTGATGCCAACCATTCACTAGAATATCTATTGATCAATGTCCTACGACACATGGTGTGGCACATAGTAAACCCCAAAATACATTAAATAAATTCATATTAAATTAAATGTAAATAAATATATTTTTGACTTAGAAAAATTATATCCTTATGAGTATAACGCAACATAAATTCCTAAAAAGACCTAAAAATTCATAAAATTTAAAGCAAGTAAATATCATCATATTAACCTATTAAGAATGCGTGCAATTATCTGTCCCAGACCCTGAATGTAGTGCAATGACCCCATGACCTCGCACCACTCGTGATCAGACCATCCCTGCTTAGTGAATGCGCCGCCCCTAAAGAGGCTTGAGCTACATGTGACGTGGCTAAGTTCAGATTGGGGGGGGGGGGAAGACCCAAGGGCCCCGCACAGTACAGGTTCCATGTTCATACCGTCTACCCCTGAATGTCAATGATAACGAAAGCGATAATTAACAAGAGTTTAATGAATAAAATATTAACAGAAATAAAATATCACGTACGTGCGTCGTCAGTGGCAGAGGATCACTATCAGCCGCCGTTGGTTGCCTGGTCCATGTTAAATTTATTTCTAAGGGGGGTGAGGATCCAATAGGTCCACGTCTGAATTAAAACAAACGATATTCGAGAGAATTCCATCTGTGAAATACCATTAGAAAACAAATATCACATAGCCCGTCGTCATCGGCAGACGATCATCATCATCCCACCGTTGGTTTCTAGTCCTTACCGAGAAAAGCGTCGATTCAGCAAGCCAGAAACTTCCTGGTTCGCCACGTCAGAAATTATCCGACATCTCTCTCTCTAACCTTCTCTCAATCTATCTTGTCTGGTATGTCATAAGGAAGAGAAGAGGAGCAGCCCTAGCTGATGGGCTGATAGGGGAAGGGGAGTTCAGAGGATTCAAGAAGGACGATCATGGGGACGGATGACGCCGTGGTTCTACAGGTCGCGGACAGGCCAGGCGAGCGGAGCGTGATCACTGTCAACTGCCCGGATAAGACAGGCCTCGGCTGCGATCTCTGTAGAACCATTCTCGAATTCGGTCTCCGCATCACCAGAGGCGGTAAGTTTGATCTCCCAGATTTTTCCTTAGAGAATGCCGGTTGATATACTTAAGCTTATGAGTAACCTTTGCTTATTATTCTCCGGCTGATGGGAAGACGTGTCGACGGACGGGAAGTGGTGCTACTTGGTGTACTGGGTCGTTCCCTGGCCAGACGTGGGCTCCGTCAACTGGGGTCATCTCAAGAGCCGACTGCTGTCTGTCTGCCCTTCATCCTCGTTGTCCTTCTACTTCAGTTCTCGTGTGGCCGCTGCTCCTCGGGTGTATCTCTTGAAGGTTCTCTGCAGCGATCGCAAGGGACTTTTGAACGGTAAGTGCTCTCTCTTGCTCTATCTCTCTTTTTTATATTGTGGGAACAGCGGTGAAACAATGGTTGATTGGCAGATGTAACTCGTGTTCTTGGGGAGATCGAGCTTATCATCCAAAGGGTGAAGGTTTCGACGACCCCAGACGGCCGCGTCGTGGACTTCTTCTTCATCACTGATGGCATGTGAGTGAATTTCTTCTTCAACCGATAGTTTATCTTGCACGATTATCGTCGTGATATTGGGGATGAACCAGGGAAAAGCTGCACACAGAGGAGAGGCGAGAAGAGACTTGCGCGAGAGTCAGAGGAGTACTGGGGGAATCTTGCGAGACTTGCGAGATCCAGTCGGCCTGCCCGGAGTACGAGATCTTTAAACAGAGCTTCTGCCCCCTGCCCGAACACGTCGCGAAACAATTGTTTTATCCCGAGCCGCAAGATGGCGAGTTATTGAGAAGATGCAACGTCTCGGTTGACAACTCTCTCAGCCCCGGCCACACCCTTCTTCAGATTCATTGCGTTGATCAAAAGTGCCTTCTCTACGACATCATGAGGACCCTCAAAGATTGCGGCATCCAGGTTCATGATCTTCCTCGCAAGACTCCCTATTCATCCGTCCATCCATCCACCTGTCGACCTCTCTGTCTGTCGGTCTATCCATTTATCTATCTATCAATTAATCCATCCGTCTGTCTATCTCTCCCTCTATCTATAATCTTTCCATTGATCTATCTTTCTGCCTCTGTCAATCCATCCACATATCTATCTGTCTGTCACTTAGTCAGTTTGCCCGTCTGCATATTTATCTATTTATATCGATACATCTGTCTGTATGGCTGTCTATTTATTTATCTTTATATCTATCCATCTGACTATTTATTTATCTATAAATCTGTCCGTTCATCTGTCTATTTCGCTACAATCTATCCATTTATATATCCATTTATATGTCAATCTATCTATCCGTCTGTCTATCCATCAATCTATCAATAAGATCTATCAATCTATCCACCTATTCGGTCACTCTACCCATCCATCCAAACATCCATCCATCCATCTTTCTAACCAGCTATAAGTCTGTCCATCCATCTATATATCTATTTCTCGATCTATCAATACATCGGTCCGTTCATCTATCTATCAATCTGTGCTGAGCTGTTTTTCTTCGCAGATTGCGTACGGTAGGTTCATGTCGGACTCCAAGGGGCGAAGAGAGGTGGACCTGTTCGTGCAGCAGGGAGACGGGAAGAAGGTGGTGGACCCGGAGAAGCTGTCGACGCTGTGCACGCGGCTAAGGACTGAAATCCAGCACCCGTTGAGAGTGACGGTGGTCAATCGCGGGCCAGACACCGAGCTCGTGGTAGCGAACCCGGTCGAGCTCTCCGGCAAAGGCCGACCGCGAGTCTTTTATGACATCACTCTGGCCTTGAAAAACCTCGGCATCTGCGTCTTCTCGGCGGAGATCGGACGGCAGTCGGCGGCGCAACGGCAGTGGGAGGTGTACAGGATCCTGCTCTCCGAGCCGTCCGATCTTCCCCTCTCATCTGCCCGAGCCCGAGCCCGAGTCGTGGAGTCCGTCCGCTGGAGCCTCATGGGCTGGTCCTAGTCCCACCTCCCATGGCGCCTCATTCACTGTACATTCTACACCCTTCTTTTCTATCTCTATCTCTATCTCCTCTATCTTGATATTCATCTTCATCTCTCTGGCTACGCGTCTGGTATCTGAGCCCACCATTAAAGTGACGGCTCCGCTTTTGTCCCAACGTATCTTCATAAGATTCGGATTCTCTCTCCTGGATCTCTCTCACTAGATCCTGACCTCCTTAGTGGGCTCGCTTCTCTGGGTTCCAGATTCCTTCTGCTCATAAACTTTTGTACTCATTCGATGGGGTTTTTTCTCTTTATCTCTTTTGCTTTACTCTTGGGTTCCGACTTCTGTTTTTCTATCTCGAGTTTATCATTTTCTTCTAATATTCGTCTCTTTCTTGGATCTCTCTCTCGAGATCATTCTCTGGGTTCCAGACTCCCTCTCCCCGTAAAATTTTATATCATTCCAATGTATAGCTTGCTCTCCGTACTCTCGGGTTCCGCCATCTGTCTTTCTATCTTTAATTTATCCTTTTCTCTACCCATCACTGTCTAATTTTTTATCCGGGTCCATTATAAAATATCGTTATCGCTTCTTTCTTTCTCTGACTTCGCCCATGTCTATCCGTCTTGTTCTTCTGGCACACAGTCAGCGTGAGGTGGAAGAGAGAAAGCAGTTTTCATGGAATGGCAGGAGGCACGATATATTAATGAGCCGGCCCTGTGACGTTGACGTTTGCTCTATCCACGGCACGATTGGCTTTTCGTGACTCGCTTCCCCCTGGAATTTGAGTACCCAGTGGGGCTAGAGTACCCCCAAACAAGGGGTATCCAGTTATTCTTTTTATGTCGTCATTTACTGTTCAAGAAGTTTCCTTCTAAATACTGTACCAATGCTCGTCAAATTAAAACATCTTATAGATCAATAGAGATTTTGTCTTTTTTTCCTCCATGGAAAAAACTCACAAAACCTGACTTTTTGACTAGTCCATGGTAGAAAAATGGAGTGGGTTCTTCAGCAAGACTTGGGTAGCCGAGCCAAAAGATCCAGATTCAAGATATATTCACAAGGAAGTGGTCTCTGCCTTGGATCTGATCCAGCAGTAAGAAATTAGTTAATCACCAAAGATACTTGGCTAATTGTCCAAGAGTTTTATTTAGTAGATCTAATAGACGTGGCTAATTATCATGCATATTTTACAGAAGTTAGTATGTGGGCTTTCCTTATTTGAGGTTCGATGCTATCATCTTATACAGATTATGCTCACCGCCAATCCCTCTGAAAGTTTCATTTCCTTTATATAATTTACTGTTTACTTCAGGTCATACTATTTCTCCAATCGACCTTTTAGTGATAAATGTATATTCCACGAAAATATATAAATGTATTTGGCCCTATAATTTGTCCTACATGGAATCTTCGGCGTCACCAGAGCATCATCATCTTTCCACATCTTTATCCTACATAAGCCTGCAATAATGGCATATCACAATGCTTTGTTCTGTTCTGGTGACGATAGAATATTATTTATTTCCAATTCAGTGTGGTTTTTGAGAGGGCCTCTTTTCGCATCATTTTGGTTTGATTTTCTACATTTTTTCTGCCACTTTTTAGAAGATATTTTGATGGAGGACCATCCGGTCGAGCACGCCCAAACTCATCGTCAGCCACGTTGCGGAGCCCGTGCTGACATGAAGAACCCAAGTTTTCATTACCAGGTTAGAAAATTGCATCCGAGTCGTGTTGTTTTATCTTGTGTTTGTGTTGTTTTACGGTTTTACGGAGGTCCTTCATGGTTTTACGGAGGCCCTCCTCGTGTCGTTTTATTTTATTTAGTCACCCTTGACTGTGGGGAGGCCCTCCTGCGTGTGTACGCAGCCCCGCCATACTATTCCACCGCCATACTATTCCTGGAGGCCCTGGAAGCGGCTCCCATGGATTACCCGTATCAATCAGGACCCCCCCCCCCCCCCCACCAAGCTTGCACGGGATACCCCGCAGTGTGAACGCACCTCAATACTGGATTCTTCCTGCCCGACATCACCAAAACCCTTGGCCTTGGCGTGCAGCTGCTGACTAGTGCAAACTGCCCATTTAATCTTCCCATTTTGCTGCTGTCTCCCTTGACCCCGGCGCCGTCACGTGGAGCCCTTGACCATTGCAGTCTGATCTGTTGCACACTAGCGGAGCCTCTCCTCTACCTGAAGTGGTTTGATAAAGACTTACGCCTGTTTTCCCCTCCCAGCTCGTGCACCACGATGAACGCACTTCGCTAATTGAGCACTGGGCCTTTGTCCACTGGTCACATTCCCTTCCCCCTTATATTTTGCAGTATCATTACCTTTTCCAGTGCTGTTTCGGCTGCTCCTCTGCTCGAGAGATTTATTAATGTCGTAGGACTAGCCACCATTCTTGAGATAGGAGAATTTCTTGACGGTGTCAGATCAGCATTAGTTGCGGCGACAGACGGGAAGCATACGGACGGTGATCATCCCCCATTCTATTGGCCTTCGAACCAACCAGCAGGGACATTGGGAGCACATTCATGACACGACCCCTTGTGTCGTCTATCTGTCCCACGTCCCGTATCGGTTGATGCCCCGTATTTCTCGTTGGATTTAAAACCATCACATCCTTTTAACTCCATTGCGTCCCCTCGTCTCGTCCTCTCGGTGTTGTGACACGAGCTGCCCAATCCCAGCACGTCGTGCTACATCATATTTATCCACATCATCTCAACATAAGAGTTTCTTGATGCACCGTGATCAATAAAATCACAATGGAACAAATTAAATAATACATTTTTTGTCAAAATAAATAAAATTTATCCATACTATAAGAACTGAATGTATGACCTATGTTTGGATACCCTTTAAGCATCATAAACAATTTTAACATTGAATTATCATTAAATCTAACAGACTGATGGATTTTATTGGATAACATCTCAGGATAACATTTTATTGTATAATTGAATTAAGTACTAAGTAAATTGTATTACAATCTTAGTATGAAAAAATATAGGTACTTTATGCCATATTCATGTAGGATACTGTTGAATCCAAATTCAATGCCACAATATCAGCATAGATAATTCAACATAGTGTGACAATAACAGCATTACGCATTGTATGTACTTGCAAAACTTCTGTTCATTGTTGGTAGCCAATGACAAGATGATATCGATTCATTTGACATTTTTCAGTGTTAGATGGCATTCCCTTACAATTTTACACCACTAAGTTTGCCTCCGGAAATGACCACGATAAATCAAAGTAGGGAAGATCTTTATAAAAGTAAAGAAAATAAATCTGAGCGTCTATGATATTTTATTATGATATAAAGAATATGACCATGATAAATCGTATTATATTATGAATCAAACTGATTCTTACTCATGCTAATCGCTTATTTTTTATGTGTTATCTTATTAAGTTATGCATACAAAAAATGGGACGTATCATTCACAAAAAAACTATCATTTTCATACCTTGATGAATTTCACAGATTTCTTTCAGTTTTTTTAGAGTATGAAATTTTGTATGTTTCAAAATATTTATTAGATAGTTAATCCTTTAATTTTTATCTCCACTTCCTCCAATGTTGGAGGCATTTTCTAGGACTATTTCACAAAATACTATATCTAATGCTATAAAAAAGTACCAGTAAATAATGGTTTAAATAAATCATATCAAATGATGGCACCTATGAATAATTAATATTTTTATTTATCTGCCATTAATATGCACATAAAATTCAATTTTGTTATAATCTCATAGGTCATGTCTTCATGTTGTTAATATCTTCCATAATCAGTGGTCTCATAAAATTAGTCAGGTGTAACAACAAACTAAAATTTTCATTGGAAAAACTCAAACAAAAAAGACACAATATGTTATCACTTTGGAATAAAACATATTTTTTACCTTTTAAGTTTTTTTGCTGAGCTATTTCAGTCCCACAGCTCATATACCCCTTTTTTCATCATCAGTGGCATAATAGATCCTAATGCATCTGATCATTTATAGTTGCATCTGGAAGGAAGCGGATCCAAGGATAGAAAAGGGAAGGGTGGTTCCATGAAGAAAGGGACATGGAGACCTGTACCTCAGGACTTGAAGCTATTTTATAATAATGTATATATTTTACAGATCCTCCAAAATTTTATTTTCACCCTGCAATTTTAAATGAATCTTGATTATGGAACCCATTAAGAAATGTATCAATAGAATTAAGGACTCCATTATCTTGATAAGTTCTCATTAGATTTAGTAATTAATTTAACACTATCAAGCATGTATACTAATTAATTATACAATTTAAACCTATTTGATATGTCAATTTGAAAACACATTTCATTGGAATAAAAGTTTGGGAGATGATAGTATAAGTTCCTCAGACATAGTAGTATTGACATAAGTTTTTGGTAAAATAGTACATAGTTTTTTTACCTAAAGATCATGCACTATATCATGCCTTCTCAAAAAGAGTTCCAAGATACACCATCTCCATCAAACATATAAAAGTAGATCGTGTTATTCTGTTGCAAATATTCTGAAGCTCTTCTTGGATATCCGAAAAATAGGAATTTCAAGATACACATTTATAAATGAGTTGCTGCCATAATATAAAATCATTATAATCTGGTCGTTATTATAATACCCTTGCGCTTTATATTTAAAATCTCACTTTCATAATATTGAAATGATTTGAATCAATTAATTTAGAACGAGAAGTGGAATGTGATATTGGCTTTTAGGCCATAAATATCCATCATATCTGTCAAAGTGGATCCTGAGGTAAACATGGCAGAAAAAATAAATTATAACATGAAAAAAGGGCTTCTAAGCATCAAAAAAGGTTTTTAAATGAATACAGAAAATTATTGGACTTTTTATTTTATTAATTCTTATTATTTTAGCAGTTTGATTAATCAAGGATATTTTGGATGTGAAATGAAACATGTATCAAGATGCTAACTTTAACTTTGATTGAGACTGACATAATGTTGTTACATCTATATATATATGACCAAGTAAACATTAACACTATACACATGTTTTGAAAGCTTATGCCCATTCTACTCCAATATGGTTCTTCTTCTATTGACAGTTTGAAGTTAATCAAAAATATTATTAGAATATTATTTATGATATTTATAATTTTTTATGTATTCTGTAAAACTTTAATATTTATAATTTATGATTTATATGCTTTACATGCCTCTGAATTAGGTAGCTCCAATATTTAAATATTTTTACAATATAACATTTTGGATATTGGATTACTCAAGCTTATAATACGATTATTTTCATATAACTTCTCATATTTATGTATGAATTCATCCAAATATCTAACATTTCAATTAATCTGGTGTTCCCATTTCTCACATCTATATTTTCACAATTCCTTATACATTTAAATAAAGGTAATGTTAAGTTTCATGTTTCAATACAACTCTAGAATTTTATGGAAGGGAAAAATTAATAGTTGAAGAGAAAATTGTATAAAATTTAATCTAATAAAACAAGGCATGTTGAAAGGTTCAATTTCAAGTCCTATGATGTAAACTTCAACATTTTCTTTATTGAATGGCATTTTATCTAATACTAGCATTGAACTTATTCAAGTAAAAAAAATATTTTCATAATAGTTTACTAAAAATTGATGCAGGATGACTATGGCATAAATATGATTAGAAAACTAAATGCAACCTAGGGTTTGATAAAAGTAGCAACAAATCCACATGATTGGTAGAAACATTTAAATCGGGAGGAACTAAAGATAGTACAGCCCCTTTCGTCAGACAAGGGAGGGAGTATTTTTTTACAACCAACTCAGTAAAATAAAGCTCAAAATTTAGAATACCAAACAATTGAATACATGAAGGCATGAGCCTGTTTAATGAAATATTCTACTAAAACTGATGACGATATAAACAAATACTTGGGAAAACACTGATTGAGTGATGAGGATTACCAAAGAATGAAGATGGGACCTATGGAGCTAACATAGCACTCTAAGGCGTTGGAGAGAGTTGGGAAGGCGTTTGATGGTGGGGTTGACGACATGCACTTTAATGGTCCAGACATGGATTAGGATGATGCCCTAAAACCCAGATTGTAAATGTCAGAAAGTGTTGATTAGACAATGCACAACTAGGGAAAGACACATTCTGGTATTGGTCTGGTTTTAGCAGCCGAAGTTATATTGATTAAATGCCGAAACTTGTGCTTGTAAAAATAAGGGTTTTGCTAAACCCCGAGTAAACGAGCTCGAGGTAGCACTTCCAAACAAGAAAGGCCTCTCACCCAAGGACTGAGGTGTTCTCAATCGGCGAAGCCTCACTAAGAAAAAACCTAAACAATAGCAAATGTCAAAGTCAAAGTCCAAGTTATAAAGTCAGCACAAACTTTAGAAAAAAAGTGAATATTACAAACCATTGCAAGTGAAATAAAAGTATGATGTTTCCATTTAGAAGGATAACATTGAAAGTTGACTAGAATTGTAAATCATTTATTGCTTTCATTCATAGTCAGGTCATCAATATAATGTACATAATTTATTCTAGACTAGAAGTATAAGTCATAGTAAGGTCATCAATGTGGAATAGACATGTATTTGGGGAGTGCACGCACTGGTCGAAGAACTCAAGGTGGAGCTGGCAGCTATCGAGCGACATCTTCAGGATGCTTGGTCAGACGAAGCGAGGGAGCGCAAGCTTAGGGTTAGTGAACATCCAGAGGATGCCATGCGACGTCAGGAGATTTTCTATCTCCAAAAATCACGTATCTAGTGGATGCGAGGAGACAGAAACACATGTTTTTTTCATGCCTTGATTTGTCACAGAGCTCATCCTAATTATGCGACCCTATTAGGGTTGCATAATCAAGACCCATCCCAGCTAGTGGCAGCAAGTGTCGCATACTAGTGCACTCCTTGCTTCAGAGCTGACTACTGTGAATGAGGATTTACTAGATTCCATCCCCCACTTGGTGACTGACCAAGAAACACCCTACTTATGACCCTTCCTAAACGAGCTGATACCAATTTGATGTAACACGACGGCCATGATCGTTCGGATTGTGTTATACAACAAAAAGTCACTCACAAAACACAAAATGAGGATGGGAAATGATGGATATAGTTTAAGAAATAACGAGAAGTACAACGATCGTCGGATGATCCGAGAGGTGATCGATTGGATCACACATGATGGGTTATTGCACGATTAAACTCCCAATGATTCATGTAGTCTGCTCGAAGGGACAATGCGGTGGGTGACGATCTTCGTCTAAGAGTATCCACACCGTTGACATGAACGAGCAGATCCGATATCGACAAAGAAATTTTCTAACACGACGATGGTGTCAAAATTAATTAACAACTAATGGGATATCTTGTAGCACAAGAGCAATATAAGATTGGCACCGAAGAAGGTAATGATATTGTAAGAGGGAGGGGAGAGTTGAACATGGGTTCGGAGTAGTCCAGGAGGAGAGCCGTCCAAGTGGGAAGTTCGAGCACGAGTGAGGTTGATACATGATCAACAATGGTGGTCGATGAAGGACCTCTTTGGCAACACTGATGAGAACTCAGCTTGTCAAGTGATTCCGCCAAAACAGTGTTATCACAGTCTCCTGGTGTCGTCGCCAAACTAGAATATCCGTATGATCGGAAAAGAATTTTGCACCAATTCCTCGCAGAGAAATATCCCATGAAGCAGATCAAATGGCAGTCAGCACTGATATAGTTCGCACGATATGTACAATTTCTGCCGATCGTCGAAGGGTAAGATGAATCACGTTCGATAGAACCCACCTAAGTTGACGAGGATGCTGAAAATCACACGGAAGTTCCAGCAAGGAGAAATAAGAGCACAATAGAAATAATCATGTCGAAGTTTTCTCCATGTCCTCCAATCTCGGGTTTAAGTTGATGGCGAGGGGGGCGTCGACAGAACGGCTTTTCCAAATAATACAATCGACAAGCAATTTTTTTTTCACGGTAACCAACAGAAGATCAAGGTTGCTCCAGGAGGGAGGGAAATCAAGGTGTTTTTTGCTGATGTCGAGAGTGATTGTCCGTTGGTGTCGAGATGAAAACCAGTGTTCTAACAATTGGTAGTTGCAAGAGGAAAAGGGGCCACTTCCATGTTCAATGATGGGTGGACGGCCAGAATCAAGGACGATGAATATATCCGAAATATTTACCATGAAAAAAATAGGCGACAGGATCAGATTGACGAGGGTCACTTAGCTTTGAGATTGATCCCACGTCGTGCGGCGGGAAGGGGCTAATCGTGCGACAGCGATTTGAGCTACTGATGCTCAAAAATGAAATTCGTAGAGGAAAATCAACAATCATACAGTCTTGATCAACAAGATTGGTAAGCTTGCAGAATTTGACAAATGATCATTAGAGCATCTGATCAACGATATCCAAGAAAACACTCGGTAACGGCAGAATCACCAACAAACTTGATGTTCCCCTTAGAGAATTTCCTTACGGTAATTTCCATTCAAAAGCAGCCCTTGACTTTTCCACCAAACACAAACACAGGGATAACTGACTATTCAACAACACAGATCTGGAATTGACACGATGACAAGTACTCTTTTTCCCACATCCACTGTCTCCCTTCTTTATAGAGGGAGAGTGGCACTTGTGGGATGCCCAATTAGGCCCCGTTATAAGGGGAAAGCCTATTGGGGTTCCCCTTAAAAGGGCTCTTTAGGGGGAGAAGAAGCCCAATGTGGATTTCCTCCCCCTAAAGATGGCAAATAACATAATTAAGATTAAAAAACACGCGGGAGGCCGGTACTCACGCAGGAGAGGCCTCCCGACAATCCAAAGATGATGAAAAAGAAAATTAGATGAAGACACACGGCACGAAGCAAGACGACGATCATTGTGATATGCTTCTCAAACCTGATAGTGGAAGTGTGGGTTCTTCATGTCGGCTCGGACTCTGCGAGGTGGCTCGTGACGGGTCGGAGCTCGATCGACTAGATGGTCTTCTCCTCTTGTCGCAACAAGGCCCCTGGATTGGATGAGTTTTCTGTGGAGTTCTACATAACATGTTGGGATGTAGTAGGCACAAACTTGGTGCTTACTATCAAGGAGATCATTATCGTAAAGTCCTATCTAGAAGTTGGAAATCTACTTTTTGGAACTTATTCTAATGTAACATGGTAAGGCTGGGATCGAGCGGCACGTGTTACAACACAATGGGAATGAAGATTCAAGCAATGATGCATGATGATGACGTAATGTACTTGTAAAATCAATGAAATAATATGCAACAGTACTGACAAATTCAAACGATCAATTAAGTTGACGAAGTTTTGATTAATCACAATAGGACTCCTCAACATCCCTTTGGACCAATTGGATTATTACGAAATGAGGGGTATGGTTAATACCCGAAGGTGTCCAATCCCCTACCGATAAGGAGATTAGCCATATCACAATGATTTATCCTAACTTTCTCAAATGTTAAGTGGCTAGTCCTATCACGATGTGATTGAATTTTGGAGGCGATTCAGAACACAAATCAACGGTATTGAAGGACATAACGCAACTGTGAATGGGAGGAGTGGTAGAACCTGCAGAGCTAGGCCCGGCATAGACGGTGGAGTAGGGAGAAGATGCCGCACTGGTTGCAGCGCGAGAAGGTGGTCTGATCGAAGATCCAAACAGAACCCAACATGAAGGGACACATATGCAGTTGACAATGCAGGTACAACAGGGACAGCGCGAGAGCGTGTGATCAAACAAGATGAGCGCGGGTGCGGCAGGCCGCAGTCCTGGCATGATAGGGACATGCGTGGTTGCGGCGATTAGCGCGTGCGGGTGCGACAACTTATTGTGCACGGGCACAAAGATGAGCGCGCGTGGGCACAGAGTTTACCACACACGATAGTGGTGCACACAGTGGATGCGCGCGTACATTGCGTTCTCGGTGCGCGTGACAGGGGGAGCAATTGGCAGATGCGGTAGAAGGTGGGCTGCGTGGTCGACGATGCTCACACATAGTCATTGTTGAGGCAAGAAACGGTGGCAGCGACAAGAATAGTGCCAAGGGCACAGGGCTGAGGACGGCGACACTGATGGAGATGGCACCGAGTGGCCTCCAAGATCAATTCACGGGATGAAAGTGTCAAGGCAACCAGCAGGAGCAACCTGTGAGCGTCGATGACGTTGTCGCTGAAGAAGGCGGTGACGGCATGATTCAGGAATATCCAAGAAGTGGGATTCTTGGGGCTTTCTTGGATGCTAACAAGATCAAGATTCGACTTCTTGATCAAGGGCTATGCGAGCAGCTACGGTGGGCACTGGCGATGGTTCCTCCAAGAGCGATTGTAGTTGTGGATGTAGAAGCGACGTGGTGTGCGACCCCACGGTCTAATGTGGAAAGTGAATAAAACTCCCAAAGGGAGGAGAGGTGGGAGTCAAATCGAAGAAACTTTTCTTTTCAAATCAACTCCAAGGCTTTGCGTGGGCATGCCTCCCTTTATATAGAGTTGGGGGCGTGCCCAATCGGGCCAAACGGGAAGGAACCATCTTGTGACGAGTGGCCTACCCTTAGCGAACTTTAATGAAAACATACACATTGGACAAGGCCCAAACACGAAAGGCCCATCCACAGTTCAAAATTAAAATACAAACAGGAAAATACAATAAGAAATAAAATGATCACGACCCGTCTTTAGGCCGTACACTTGAATGTTGGGTTGCGGACTTCTGCTTAGGCTGTTGGAGGTGGTTGATGCCGTCCTTTAATGGTGTTGACGTGGTGGTCCCCCATTATAGTCCAAAAGTGGACAGTCCAGCTTCTTTTAGAGACTTTCGCCCTATTAGTCTTTGTAATGTATGCTATAAAGTTGCATCAAAGATCATTAAAAATTGATTTTGGACCTTCCTTGATAGACTTATCTCTCCTGAACAATGTAGTTTTGTTAGGGTCGACAAATCTAGGACAGTGTCATGCTCGTTCATGAGTTAGGCAAGTCACTAGGCACTCATATTTGGGGCTTAAAGGTCATCATTAAACTAGATATGGAGAAGGATTTTGATTGAGTCGAGTGGAGTTTCCTTACCAAAGTGTTATGTCGCTTTGGGTTCACCGATGCATTCATTAATCTTGTGGATGCCTACATTGGAGAGAATCATTTCTTTCTTTTGGTGGACCAAAAATTCACATGCTTTTTCATGGCCATGAGAGGTTGACAGCAAGGTGTCCCATCTCACTCACCCTTTTTATATTGGTGGAGGAGGTCTTTAGCTGATCGCTTACACGAGCGATCACCCCCAGCCTAATCCAATTGTATTTTATGAAAAGAGGATTCCCGATCCTCTCACACTCTCTTTTCGCAGATGATGCCATCCTTTTCCTCAATGGATCTAGAAAATCCATTAAGGAACTTATGAGTGTCCTTACTGTGTACGAGCATGCTTCTGGCCAACTTGTCAATGCCTCAAAGAGCAGCTTTTTGGTCAGTCGGTCCACCACTCGAAAGAGATCCAACATTATACTAGGTACTCACGAGGATACCTCCCTTTTGATTATCTCAGATGCCCTATCTTTCTCAGACCCGCTAGGCATTATTATTTTGATAGTTTGATGGCCAAGTTGAGAAAGAAACTAGATGGATGGAAACTTTATTTTCTATCCCATGGGGGACGCATCCCACTACATACCCTCGCGGTCCACTCACTATTGCTCATAGTCCTCCATTCGGTGGAGCGACTGTGCACACGTTTCTTATGGTCTGGTTACCTCGCGGGAGAGATGCCACCACTGGGTTTCAAGGAGAAAGCTTGTCGGCTGATTAACGAGGGGGTTCTAGGGATCAGATGCCTTTAGGATGTCCAAGACATGCTTTAGAAGAAACTTGTGTGGCGTATGCGTACCACACACTCCCCATTAGGGAGTTTCATCGTAGTCAAGTACGATGAATGGGCTCATAGAGAGATGGATATCTGGGGCCATCACAGGTGGCGAACTTGGCAGCGATAGCCAAGTTCACACGTTGGCATGTCACCCATGACAAGATTAGCGCATGGTATGATACATGGTTAGCTGATGCGCCCTTAGCCCATCATCCACACTTCAAGCCTCATCACCTTCGATTGACTGTGGCACAGTTGCTCACGGGCAACACACGTCACCTTTGGGAACAACATGGCATCCCCTTAGCCTTGTTACCCCAGGCCCAGAGTACTCTCATCGTGACCACTTACGACCGCCCTATTTGGACGCTTACCCTCGATGGGTCCTTCTCCTACATATCTTGTTGGGAGCATTTCCACGAGAAATTCCTCACCCAGCACTAGGGTCGCTGCATTTGCATTTGACGATCATCACTTGCATCTCCTTATTCCTTTGGAGACTCCGGCTTCGTGGCCTCTTGAATGATGATCAAGTGACTCGTACCGGTCACTTTCACAGTTCACATTGCAATTTTTGCCCGCCATCTCCCCATGCTGAGACTATGGAGCACCTTTTCTTTCATAGTGAGACATGCCTAAACTGTTGGCTCCAAATTAAACATCATTGGTGTCCACTACTATGTACCCCTTCTACTCTAACACCGTTAAAGTGTTTTTGTGAGATTTTTCTCTCACCAACACACTCTAACCGAAGCTTATTCCTTCACGTCACCATAGCTTACTTATTATGGAAGATCTTGAAAGGGAAAAATTCTTCACATTTTGAAGGGACTCCAATGGGAGTGCCGGATACAATGCGATGAGTCTAGCAGTGGATACGACCAACCACCATCTCATACCCCCCCTGCCCGCAGCTCAGCCCTCACATGCAATCTCCTTTGCACTTAGGCCATTATGGTGACCATCGTCCCCATCACCATTTGGCTACAACTTGTCCATTGGCACCCACCGCCAATTGGCAACCTTTGAATGCGGATGGTGCGGCCAAAGGGAACCCGGGACTAGTTGGAGGGGGCGGTATCCTCCGCGATCATACAAGGAGTATTCTTTTTGCCTTCTTGTCCTTTTATGGTATCCAAACTAACATGACAGCTGAGGCTATGGTGCTATGTGATGGTTTTCTCCTCGATGAGGAAAAAAACCTTCACTATATCGCCATAGAATTAGATTCACAGGTGTCAATTGACATGCTTTGTGTAGGTTTATGATCACAGTGGCGGCTGTAGCGCGTATGGCAGGATATCATGTGGTGCCACCCGCACTTGACTAGTGGTCGTCACCAGCTGCGTAAGGGCAACCACACGACGGATGCCCTAGCCAACCATGTGGTATGCACACGAAGTCCCTGTTCTATTTATCTCTCTTGGCAAGAGCTCCCTCAGGCAGCTCATGGATGCTATTGTGTTGAGTGCCTTGGCTTGCCGACTCTTCATACGTGTTGCACATTGTCGACGGAGGCCCCGCGGGACTGGTAGATATCATGGAGCGCTAAAGGCGGGAGAGCTCACCCTCTCGCGTGATAGTCTGACCTGCCACGCACCTAAATGTTGACACATGCGGATGACGGTGGGGTGGACTGCGCACACTCCAAGCATCGCAACCAGTAGAAGGGCTTCACATGCTCCTACTGGCATGAGTGCTCTTCTCATGACATTTACTAGATATCACTCATGTACCTTTTTCCTTTCCTGCACCATGGGCGTGCGCGAGTAGGGTCCATGTGCAATCGGGACATGTACGCTCGCTTCGCGCCTATAGACTCTGATAAACACTACATTTAATAAATAAATACCCCTGGGTGGCATCTATGGCATGGATGGATCAGTCTATGGGCACAACCCTAGGGTTGGCGGTACCTGAGACCATTTTTTTGCCAATAAAAAAATCATACTTCAAGCTAATAGCATAAAATTAAATAATAACTCATGTTCACCCAACTACATTCAATTGAAGCAGGTTTTGTTCCTGAACCTGAATAAAAATAATAGAGTGAGAGTGTGTGTGTGTGAGAGAGTGAAGAATAAAGTGAGAAGAACAAAGACATGTGAGAGTGAGAGTGCAAGAAAATTAAACAATGAGGGAGGGAGAGAGTGTGAGAGTAAGCATGAAAGTGAGAAGAATGATTGATGGAGAGAGACAAGGAGAACGAGAGGTAGTGAATGAGAGTGAATGAGTGAGAGAGAGTGAGAAGAGGTTTTTTTCCTCAACCTGAATAAAAATAATAGTGTATGGGGGAGTGAAAAATAAAGTGAGAAGAACACAAATGCGCAGGTGACAATGCGAGAAAATTAAAGTATGAGAGAGGGAGTGTGTGTAAGCCTGAAACTGAGAAGAGTGATAGAGTGAGATAGAGAGAAAGGGAGAATGAAAGGTAGTGAATGAGAGTGAGTGAGATAGAGTGAGAGAAGGATAAGTCTTAGAGTGAGAGAATGGAGGAAAAATTTATATAGGGATAATGTGAGTGTTAGAATGAATGAGAGAGTGAGATTGGAAGATAATTATAATAAGATTGAGAGAGGGAGATAATGAGAGAGTGGCAATAAACCATATTATCAAAGAGAGAAAGTTAGAAGAGTAAAAGAGGGGGAGAGGGGAAAGTGGGAAAGAATAAGAGAGTGAGAAAGGGAGAAAGGGAGAAAGTGGAAAGGAATAAGAAAGTTAGAGAGGGAGAGAGGGAAAAGGAATGAGAAAGATAGAGAGCAGGAAATAAAAATATTGTGAGAGAATGACAAAGCAAGAAAGAATAAAAGATAGAGAGAGTGATAACATAAAAACAAGCATGACAAGTGATAGTTAATAAGAATATTTAAGGTCAAGTGACCATGCACAACAGCTAAAACACGAGTTTTGAACTTCGATGATATAAACTACATTTATTACGCGGGTTTTAGACCCTGTTTCGCTATCGATTAACATGAACTTTAAAGATATAACCAGAACTAGTTAAATCTAGTGGATGATCAGCCTTGGCATTTAAATTATTGTGTTCTGAAGCTTCACGAAAGATTATTCTATTAGAGATAAACTCTGCACCCATAAGTGGTTTTCAGTAAAAAGGGAACAAACAAGATTATTAAATTTTTTTTAGTCCTATAAGGAGCATTGAATTTAATTTATTTTGTTGCATATGAAGTTCGAGGAAAAAAATTGAGCCTAAGCCCACAAGGCCGACTTGGTATGTCCCATAGGTAGGAATGCCCATGTAGCACGTGAGCAAAGCACAGACCGAGCACATAAGAGGAGCTTGGATGCAGTAATTCAAGTCTTATTGATCAGCTTCAAATATATTCCTGCACGCAAAATGGAATCAATCCATACGGGATGAAAATGCGCACAACGGACAAGCATGACGTGGCAAAATCTAAACCATGAGACCCAAAACATTGAAATCAGCGGTCGGGAAAGAAGGAAAGAAAAAAAGAAGCGGGACAATGGAGGAATGTTGGGGGGGGGGGAAGAAAAGGGGGATGATGAAGAGCGAAATAATTATTGAAGAAAATTAGAAGAGAAGGCGTGAAAGAAGGAGGAAGAGCGGCCAAGAAGCAGAAGGAAGCAAAGCACTACGATCTAGTTCTCGCGGTGAATTTCTCCCAAACTCTGGTAATTGATTTTCAATTTTGTTGCAACTTGCCAAACTCCAGGCGAAATGTATTGTGTAATGAAAATAGGTTTCGGAAGCATCACGAAGAAGAGGTATCGTAGTCATTGTTACCAAGAATCAGATCATCATCTCAAATTCATAATAAGTACACTGATAGTAATTGATCCCTTTCCTCAGAAATTAATATTGGTTTAACTATTCTTCTAAACTAAATATTCAGAGTTAGTAAATAAATTTGAGTAATTATGAACATGGCAGACGCATTTCTATCTTTGGGTCCTGTTTGTTAAGCAATTTCTTATTTTCATTGTTGATCAGAGTCATTAATCAATCAAACTGTAAGCCTTTCCTAGAGGTTCGCTATCCTATGCACAGCTATACAAAAAAAATACTTATCCTAAGGTGATTAGGGAATTATTGCATGAGTTGGAAATTAAGCAACATCTAGGTGAAGCAACCAAAATTTCAAGTCATCAGAGAGGGAGAGAATGAGAGAGTGGGAATAAATTAGAGAGCTAGAGATATGCGGAAAAGGAGAAGAGTGAGGGAGTGTGAGAATTAGAGATTGAGCGAGTTTCATAATGAATGAGTGATGCAGAACAAAAGGATGGGATTCATATTGCGTTATAGTGTTAATTGGACGAATGAAATGCAAGAGGGAATCTATGCTCATGCAAGGTTAAAATTCAACGAGAAGTAAAGACTCCGCGTCGGAAGACACCGGCGACCAATAAATCACGATAAGAGATTCCTGGGTACGCCATTAGGCTCCCAATGACCCAGTCATCAGGTCAAGAGCAACAACATGAGCATGGCTACTACCTCTTTGCATCCGCCCTCGATGGGTCCAAGCAAGGATGCAACAATAGAAATTCTATCCCTCTGAATGTTAATCCTATCTATAACTATCCTAACCCTACGGTGAAGATGCGCGTGGGAGGTAATGGATGGGCCCGGCCTGTACCTAGGGAAAATGCTTGGTAGGTTCTCTCGTGTCCGTTTATCCTCTCACCCCTTCTATCCCGAGCGCGGTGGAGTGCAATTGAAAGATATATGAAAAAAGATAAATTAAATCAGCAAACTAGGGGAGTATGGTACATCCTCGGTCACGTCGTCCTGTTGTTGAAATATTCATTGGTGCACTAGTCGGTGCAGGCAGGTTTGGCGGAGTCGTGACGGGGATGGGCACGTCGTCACTCGATTGGCGGCAAAGACGCAGCGCAGAAGATGTGACACTAAGTAGCGAAGGCGAGGCAGGGAGCCGGGCCTGAAACTCGGCATGACGGGCGGTAGTGCGGCACCGCATGGGCAGCTCGGCGCGGTGAGAGCACACGAGCGATGTGAGCAGATCGTTGCAGCATGCAGCGTATGGGCGACTCGTCGCAACAAGAGGCGCCCAGGCGACTTGGCACGGTGGGCAGTGGCACGACAACAGGCATAGCATGGCGGCTCAATGTGGCAGGAGCACGCGGATGATGTGGACGAAACAGCGTGACAGGCAGCATGCAAGCGACTTGAGTAGTGACGGCGAGCAGCGGTGGCATCGCGTGAGATAGCAGCTGCCTTGACAGTGGCGGCAGCAGCGACGACCGATGGCGACGATATCATCAGCATCAAGCAGCGGCCGCGGCATTGTCGGCGGTGGCGGCGGCAGCGATGGCATTGGATGACATATGCGGCGGTGTTGACGACGGCGGCCGAGGTGTCAGGCAGTGACAACTGTATTGACGGCACTAACAAGGGCGACGGCAGTGGCGGCCGCGGCGGTGGCAGCAGCGGGCACCCTCCATCCCTTATATAGGGATGATAATGGGCCACTTAAAAGGTCAAACAAGGGGGCGTAATAAACATGGGGGCCCCCTTAATAATAAAAAAAATACTAAATTAAAAAGCAAAGGTTTGAAAAGGGCCGTGCGAATGGATATGGCCCTAAACTTAGGAGTGCTGAAGTGCCTGGGCCTTCCTCTTGGTGTGCGGATCTAGCGGAGCTCGAGCCAGCAGCTGTCGTTGGCAACATCATGGGCTTCAATGTCATCCTTGATGGAGTGGGATCTCCTACTCCATCACTGATAGCTTTTCTTGGCTCATGCTTTGAGGAGAACAAGTCTCTGGTACCATGCTTAAGCTTCATTGACTATTGGCTTTAGTAGATTAGAGATCGGTGGCTGATAACACCCTAATTTCTGTCTTTATTTTATGATTTTAGCATGATTTTATGCATTTAAAGAGCTTAAAATTGGGCTGTTACCATATATTTACATGAAAATAATGTTTTCAAGTAATCTCTGATTTTTCCATAATTGTCTGTTAATTATATGAATTTTTAAGGATTTATTGAAGCTCAAAATAATTATTTTTGAATGAAAATGACATATTTAATATTTTATTTCGACATTTATCAGCATGGGAATGAATCAGGGAATTTTCTAGAATTTTCTAGAATTTTTAATGAATTTTTAGGATTTTTCTGGGATTTATTTCAAGAGAAAATGCATTTATTCTAAGAAAAAAGGCATATTTATAATAGAAAAAAATGTATTTTTACAATTTCTGAACTTTCCGGGCCCTTTTTGCAACGTTTTGTTGCAAAAAGACCCTGAAAACAGCTCTCGGTCGCCATTGCAGGCGTAAAGATCTAATTTAAAAGAGTTCAGGGTTTAATTCCAATTGTATTATTAATTGTTTTAATATTTTAGAGAAAAGCGGAGGAGAGAGAATGAGAGAAGGGGTATATTTCTAAATATTCTTTGGGCGGTGTCGGATTGCAAGATATTATGTTGTAAGGGACGTCGCTAAAAAAAACCGCCCAAGTCCATTCCACGTGGCGATGTGGCGCAACGAGAGCCGTTGGATGAGAATCCAACGGCGTCACGCGCACGTCAGCTGCAAGAGGTAAGTTCACCGCCCGCGCTGCGCGTACAACGCGTGCGCACGGGCGGTGACGTGGCAAAAACAGAGTGGAAGAAATTAGTAAAAAACGCACGTTTACGTGCGTAGCGTTATGTATGCAAAACCTGCACTTGTGAATTCTAATTGTTTTCTTTTTTTTTCTCGCCAGGGGTATGTGGCGCGACGGGAGAGTGCCCGTCAAAGAGATTTGAAATGCTGCCGCCAATGAGACGTCGACACGTCATTGCGTGTATTAATAAATAAATCAAATTTTAATCCAATGGATTAAATTGGTTTAAAATTGATTTATTAATAACTTTTGATCCTGAAGTCCGATTGAGATGATTTTTTTATGGATCTGTTCGTCTTGATCCCCTCTTTCTACCTGTATTTTGATTATTCAAATTCAGCCTACATTGGTAGACAAACATTAATTACTATACGGGGGTAAAATGGTGATTTTCACCATGTAACCTAAGTATAAAAGCTGAATTTCAAGAGGGAGAGCTCATTCTTGATGGTGCTCTATCACAGCTGCAAGATAGGGAGGAGCTCAGCTTGGATCAACCTATTTGGTACATTTTGCTTGTTTGTATTTGAACTTTTAGTGTATTTTGGATGTTGTTTTAGTGAAATTTCTTCTTCATTCTTCTTGATCTTGGTATGAACTTCTAAACCGCTAGGCTTGAGCGAAATGTACAAGCCCTTACTGAGATTGAGAGGAGAGATTGAGAGATTTATCTAGTTATTCCGAATGCACATTAGAAAACTATACAAAAAAAAAAGATTTAATTTTTAGGAGATTAAATTACCCCCATTTTATTTCTGAAATATCAAAGTTACAAAACAAACCCAACTCAAATCAAAACTTCCCTCTCAACGTCTCTAATTGACCTCTTGGACCCTTTTATATGGATCAAAGAAGCCAATTTAGAGCTCCCTATTTCTGCTATTCATCTCATCTCTTCTATCCCCCTTTCTAAATTTCTCTTCTAATTAGGGTGAGTTGATCCTCATTGAAGATCAAATTCACTCTAATTAGGGCTAAACTACCAAGAAGATCATCAAATTGAATTCCTTACTAGCTTCCCTTGGACGATACTCGTACTTATCACTACATATCTTAAGTAGAGTTTTTATAAATTTTATTGCATAAGCCAAAATTGACAATGACAAGGGTTAAAAAATTGCATAATTTTACCCCTATTTTTGGCTTATCAGTGGCAGACAACAAACAAAAAAATGAGAAAAAGAAAAGATGAGGATGAGGTAGGAGAAGAAAGAAGTAATACACCATAATGGGTGATTGAGGAGATAACTATTTGTCGAAGAAGCCAACCACACTTAAGAGTATAGGAGGGTCATATTTATAGGGTGTGTGGTAAAGTATGGAGTAGAGAGATAGTCATTTTAATCTAGCCATTGTAACATAGAGAGGCTTTTGATGTAACACGATATGCACCATGATCGGACGACTCGTGTTTCAACATAGTGATGATGATATTCTAAACGGATGAAACAAAACAATGCGTTAATTGTGTAAAATCAATGGGAAATGCATGAGAGTGCCGAACTAGTTCAGAAACAGATAAAAATTGAGAATCGACTACTCGTAGTTAGACTCCCAATGTCCCTTTGGACTAACTAGATGGTCTAAGCAGAGAGGGGCACTGAGTGCCCAGAGGCGTCCACGTCCTCTTCCATTAAGGGTCCTCGTTGTATCACAATAATATTCCTATCTCTCAACAAGTGGTGGTTTATCCTATTAAGTCTTGAGAGTTTAGGCATAGGAACACATACGAATACAACACTGAAAGAAATAAGACAACTACGAATGAAGGGGAGGGAAGGTGGTAGAATCTGGAAGGGTCGAGTCCAAAGTCCTCGTCGTGAAGTCCATGTTCATAGTTTGTGTAGATCTGATCTGGAAAGAAGGTGCGACAAGTCGACGGCTTGATCTAGGGCACGAACGGTCAAAGTATAGTACACAATTAGATTGAATGCCTGGGGCGGAGGGCTTGGGCACGGTACGGTTGGCGCGCACGCTGACCACGCACGATCGCCACAGCTAGAGTGTGCAGTGCTAGGGGTGGCCACACTAACGGGCGCATGGCGCCGACGTTCTTGTGTGCTTGCGGCGTGGTTGGCATGCATGCGGCGCTGGTGATGCACGGCGCGTGCATGGTTGGTGCATGCACAGTGCTGGCGATGCGCGGTGCATGCACAGCAGGTACACACAGAGCTAGTGATGCTAAGGCGTGGTACGGTGGACACGCGGTGCTGGTGGTGGACGACACGGTGCAGCTGGTGTGCACTATGATGAAGACGTTCGGAGGGCCTGTCGGAGGACTCCAAGAATGGTTCATGGACGTATGACCACCCAAGAAGGGAGCTTCTTGGGGAACATGCATTGGACTAGGGCAACCTTGGATGGCAGCGGGCGCAACATGCAAGGATAGAAACCTAGGAGGGTTTCTTACAGCTCGGCGGGATGGCTGAACACGTTCTTGAAAACTGCTCCAAGAACTCAAGAAGACATTGAAGTGGAGTTGATGAGGGGTGATTCTTCAATGGAGTGATCTCTATGTTGTGAATCTGGCGCATGAGGTGAGCAACCACGATCTAGATCCAGATCTAGAAAATGGTTTAAGACAACTCCCAAAGGGGAGGAGGCGTAACGTAATCAAAGAATTCCTTTTCTATTTTGAGAATGAACTCTCTAAATTGCTCCTTGGGCATGCCTCGCTATATATAGTAAGGAGGATGCCCAAATGGGTTGAATTAGGGGAAACCGTCTCATGATGAGAGATCGCCCCTAACGTACATCAAAACACGTAAAGTGGAAAAACACACTAACGGACAAGGCCCAAACACTCTGGCCCATCGATCGTTCAAAAATAAAAAAAATACAAGAAAATATAAGAAAATAACCCGTCACTCTCAGCTGTAGCTAGGCTGAGTACTTGAAGTTAGGGTCCCAGGCCTCGGCTCGGGCTGCTCGATGAGGTTGTTGACGTCTGGTGGAGTTTCTGGCAAGATGGTCCCCCATCAGGCTTGGTAAGGGCATAGCCGAGCTGGTCCTCATTGAGATGAAGCAGATGTGTAGTGTATTTGCCGCTACTTGTTTGCAAACCAAATGAAAGTCAATTTTCACGTGCTTGGTTCTGGCATGAAAAATATGATTTGCAGCAAGATAGGTGGCACCAATGTTATCACACCAAAGGGTAGGGTGCCGGGTATGGAAATTTGGAGTGCTTTGAGAAGAGATTGAAGCCACAAGACATCTTTGGTGGCATTAGCACGGCCTTATACTCAGCCTTGATGATTGAGTGAGCCACAATAAGTTTGAGTTCATCAATCTACAACTTATATTCATGGCACATGAAGCACTTTCTTGGGGTGTCAAGATGAATCATTTTCTAGGTGTTGTACATCATGTGTACTCCAATACTTATATCTAAAAGTTTGATGAAAAAGGCTCTCTCCTTGATATATTTCGAAAGAGAGGCTCCAAGTGTAGGTATAAGAAACTAGAGAGGATGTCTTTTTGTTGAAGTTAATACACATTGTATCTTGTGCGGTTGACGATAGTAAATCAGATCTGACTTGAAAGTAGCACATGAACTATAAACGATTGAGTTTCTAGTATTTGAAGAACTCATCTCAAAAGACAGTGAATGAACTTCCCCCATTTCAAATCTCAAAAAATGATTAAAATGAATTTTGGAATTATCTTTTGAAATTTCTGGACTATTTGGTATTTGTATGGAATTGTCTGAGATCATATTCGTAGATAAAGAAAATTTCACAGTCAAAGTACATATTTGTATAGTTATATGACATCAAAATTTTAAATATTAATAATTTGGTAAGTTGAATTTTTTATAACTTACTAACATTAATTTTCTAAACAAAAAATTGTAATTTAGAAACTGTTTTATAATTAAAGAAATAAAAATTTTAGAATATTTAAAGATGCTTTTTTGACTTTTCCACTTTTTCCAAAATTTCATGCCACTCTGGGAATATGCCACATGGATTAAGGTATCAGAGTAAACTGGATCACCCATTATGAATCAATTTCAAATGACAATATCTAAAAATCGAGGAGTTATGGGCTAAAAATGTAAGGATTTCCTAGTATTTTTCTTATCGATCGATGCACAGCTGTGATTTATAAATAGACTCTTTAATAAATGTTATAATCGTCCTAGAACTTCTCCCATTTTATTATGCCATATGCAAGAAGGTAATTTCAAGATCCATAAAGTTTTCTTGGTTTTCATTATTGATTGAAGTAAAAAACTGAAAGAGAAGTGTAAAGTCTATTGTTCTATTTTGAAAGAACTTGATTCTACGAGAATGAAATGATCTACTTCGAGCCTTTTAGTGATCTATCTTCTTCTCCTCGACATCATCCACATATTCAATTACATTAATTTACATCATGATGCTGGACGTCGTCTAGGACGTCCTGCGGTCAGAACCGAGTCGATGTTCGAATACCAAGATAGTGACATTGGACGTCGACCGTGTCATCATCCAGTGGATAAACAAAACCCTAATGGGTATGTAACTACGATGAAGATGCATCCTACGAGGTTGTACTTGCAGGCCCCGACTCGTTGAGGATGCCGACTCCAAGCTCCGAAGGGGGGTCGCCGGTGACGGAAATGGTGGCCTCTCGAACCTTGTTGGAGGGGCGACAACGTCTACAAGTTGAAAAAAATCAATCCGTAGGGCTTGCATGTAACGGAGGGGCTCAATCCATACTGGTAAGACGCTCTAGTATCATAGTTATCTCTCTATTCTCTCTCCCTTAACTAGCCCAAGCGGGGTAGAGACGATTGAAAGTATACTGCAAGGGATAATACAACGAATGGCGGAAGGATAGCGTACCTCGTCGGCGGGATGCTCGTCGTGCAGAATCTTTGTCAATGCCGAGGGCCGCATTGGTGGCTGAGGTGGGATGAGCAAAGAGACTACTCGACAGCAGGCAACGACCCAATGATGGAGCGGTAGGTGGAGCTTGGGGAGGGAGGACGACAGATAGAGAGCACCTTGCGAGTGATAACGATCGGCTGCGGTGTGGAGGCTGGGCTGGTGGAGCATCGATCGAACACCAAGATGTTGGCTTCTAGGAGTGTTCGGTTCAAATGCTTAAGTGCGCAACAGCTCACAACTTCTACCAGTCATGAGCGGTCGATGACCAGTCACAACACAGTCGAGTAGCGTCGCACTGGATCTGCTATTGCTTTAGGACGACACTGTCGACACACGAGGCGCAGGCAGTTCCGGGAGCTGGGTGTCCGAGGGAGCACCGGTGGGGAGGGGTCGTGCCAGTCGACCATGCGGCTGACAGCGTGGGCAGATCTGGCCGCTGAGTGGGCAGCCAGCCGGTTCACACAACCAAAAGCCACTTAAATTAGCGACCATCTAGAGCAGTCAATCCACCACAGACGTGGGTAATGGTCTGCTGGTGAGGTCCATTCAGGCGTATGGAGGATGGCTGTGGGGGTCCCACCCACGGACTGCCAACAAGTTTCAGCGACGTCTACTGTCACGCGGTCAATTGGATGACGACCCGTCCACAAAAGTGACCTGTCGGCGAATTGAACTTGATGGCTCTAGTGCATCGATGACTTCCCGGCGAGGGAGTACGGTGCCCAATCCGAGGGCATAGGTGTTTGTCCAGGTGGTAGCAGTGCAGAGTCGACCTGGTAGGGTGTGACGAAGGTGGACCTGCTGGGATCCGCCTCTGATCGGTCAGAGCGGGGAGACGGGAATCGAACGGGCTGGGGGGGGGGAGAGAAATGCTTGGTGGTGGGGATTTCAGTCTGCCGCATGAATTTTCCTCCCTTCCAATCTTCAAGTTCCCTCCTTCAGACTTCCTCTTCTTCTGGCGCCTCTCTTTCCTCGCCCTCTTCTCTCCTTCCCTTATTTTGGTGAGACCAAACAAAACAGCAACAACACAATTCTGTCGATAATGCCTGGTCTGAGTGCATTAGGGCGCCACCCTTCCCTTAAGTAGGGAAATTAATGGGCCCTAACAGGTCCGTAAGGGGGGGGAAGGGGTAGTCCAATAAGAGGGGCACTTATATAATGGGTTTCCCATTACAAAAATAAGGGAGAATAAAACATAAAAAGAAAGGGGAAAAGGAGGGGGTCCAAAATGACGGATGCTTCTCATCTTTACGAAACAACTGGACGAGACCGAGAAAACAGAAGCGCGACTAATGAAGAAGATGAAAGAAATCAAAACATGATAAAAGCAAGCATAATTCACCCGAGCTGTTGACTCCGGGTGTCTTCGTTGGCGCCTTGGCGTCACGATCGACTGGACGCAAATCGGTGGGCAGTCGACAATGATGGCGATGGCTCGGATGACGCCTTTGATGGATCTAGATGGCTTGCGCCATCACATCCACCCATCTCCATCCATCTCATTGATACACATTGTTCCGTTCTATTTTACCTGTCAATTGTCATTCATCATGCCAACTAATTCTATTCATCTATGAGTTATTACATATAATTTTTTTCGTTATTTGGAAATAACTCATCTCATCCTTGAGTCATCATATAAAATAATTTTTAAACTGATTTTCAATTCCCTATAGAGAGGACCCTTGTTCATATCTTGCTAATAGAGTTCTTTTATTATTCTATATTTGTAAAAGAACTTAGTGAACTCACTTAACAACAAAACTTTTAATCCAAAATTTGAGAGCATTAATAGTTTGACACATTTTTTAGTTATGTCACACGTGCTATTTATTGGGTCATCCAAAATTCTCCGGAACGATCTCATATGAGAAAAGTCTTGTCTAGAAGCTATGTCAAATGGGAATAATCTTTATAATCTCAAAAATAGGATTTTAACTCCTTATTGGTATTTTTGAGATCATTAAAAAAAATATAAGCCTGTAATCACTTAGTAATCTTAGCTAATGATGAGTACGGATTATGTCTACATGGAACAACGATTAAGGATTTCATACTCTTTATATGGTGATTATTGAAATGAGATGAGATATGTACTAAATGTGTAAGCAACTAACGAGAAAAAATACAAGGCGAGATAGTGATAGTCAGATGAGAAGAGTAGTTATTAGAAATTACTAATTTGGGTTTTAGAAGAGTGAGTGATTGCGAAGAGTGGTAAGCGAATGAGTCAAATACGATAAGTGAGAAGTTAATGAAATGAAATAATGCGAAGAGTGAAAGAATGCGAGCATAAAATAATGATGACGCTAAGGGTGATGGGAATGGGGTAGAGAATGAGTCAAATATGATAAGTGAGAAGTAAGTTGTAATATGATGATACAAAGGTGGTAAGATGTGATTTGGAGAATGTATGGAGGCGATGAAATGACTAGATGTGTAGTGAAAGCTAACTAAGCTATCAACAATGTTAAGGTTGGCCTAAGAAGAAGAAGTGGGGATCCAAGAACGACGTGATTGCGTGGATACTTCTAGAGGTTATGAATTAGAATGGCTTTAGAATGATCTCAACGTGAGCAGGTCAAGGATGGAAAAAGTTCCCCATAAGTAATATGTGATGTATGCTTTCATATATTGATAATGAATCGACTACATATTTTCGCATCATGAAAACTGAGTTTTGCGTGGTTTAACCAAGGTATAGAACCCAAAAAGTCTGATAATGATCCAAACATCTATTTATATAAAAGATGGTATGGATGGAAAGAGGAGGGGAAGACAAAGTACCATGACAATTTCAGCTCAATCAGACTTTTGGATCATCTTATATTGTGATTTAAATTTGGAGCAATCCTAGCTGGCCATTTTCCTCTCTCCTTGTCATCGGCTCTGACACTTGTTTTTCTCCCATTTTTATTTAAGCTATCCAATGGCCAAAGAATAATCATGGGCATGATCGCCTCATTTTCCATAATCACTTGTCAAAGAATGCAACATGCACCTACAGTATAAAAGACAAAATACATATATATATTTTTTCAAATAGAGGTGAAATTATGAAAGAAAACTAGGCGATGCATTGCCGCATGCCAAGTGACTTGTGCCATTCACTTTAGAAATAGGGAAAATTTCCCCTATGATTGCTTGAAGTGGCTCAGGTTCAGTGCACCACGTCAGGATTTAATTCTATACCCAGAGTCCTATTCTTTCTCAAATTGGTTTATGCCCAGTTTGGCCTGGCCTCAGTTTGGGCATGTCTTTTAGTGAATGTCAAGGTCAAAGTGAAAAGTTCAAAGTCAATAGAGTAACTAAAAAAGAGAGAGATTTGGGAAAACGATGGAGGCAAAAGAGAGAGGGAACCAAATTATGGTCAGACGATGATGTTCCCTCAGTGGTGTTGCTTCGGGAAACTGCCACTTTGCCTTAGGCTTGTTGGAAGAAGGCCTCAGAGAGAGAGAGAGAGAGAGAGAGAGAGAGAGAGAGAGAGAGAGAGAGAGAGAGAGAGAGAGAGAGAGAGAGAGAGAGAGAGAGAGAGAGAGAGAGAGAGAGAGAGAGAGAGAGAGGAGAGGCGAGAGAGAGAGAGAGGAAGAGAGGGCGAAAAAGAAAGCGAGAGAGCGAGAGAGAGAGAGAGAGAGAGAGAGAGAGAGAGAGAGAGAGAGAGAGAGAGAGAGAGAGAGAGAGAGAGAGAGAGAGAGAGAGAGAGAGAGAGAGAGAGAGAGAGAGAGAGAGAGAGAGAGAGAGAGAGAGAGAGAGAGAGAGAGAGAGAGAGAGAGAGAGAGAGAGAGAGAGAGAGAGAGAGAGAGAGAGAGAGAGAGAGAGAGAGAGAGAGAGAGAGAGAGAGAGAGAGAGAGAGAGAGAGAGAGAGAGAGAGAGAGAGTGAGAGGACAGGCGAAAGAGAGAGTGAAGAAGATAGGGCGAAAAAGTAAGCGAGAGAACGTGAGACAGAGAAAGCAAACGAGAAAACTAGGAAGAGGGAGAGAGTCACAGACGTAGAGAGAGGACAGGCGAAAGAGAGAGTGACGAAGACCGACAAAAAAAGTAGCGAGAGAACTCGATAGAGAAAGGGCAAGCGAGAAACTAGAAAGAGAGAGAGAGATAGTATGAGAGAGAGCAAAATAGATAGAAGACAGACAGCGTGAGCTAGGGAGAGCAAGAGAGACAGATAGAGAGTGAGTGGGTGAAAGAAACACAAAGGGAGAGAGATAGAGAGAGACAGAGAGAAAGAGAGGGAGAGATAGAGAGACGTAGAGAGAGACACACACGCAGTGAGAGCAAGATAGATAAAGAGCTAGCAAGTGTGAAAGAGTGAGTGTGAGAATGCGCAAGTGAGAGAGATGAAGCAACAGAGAACAATAGAGTTTGCAAGTGAGTGAGTGAGAGAGAGAGAGAGAGCTTGAAAGCGAGAATGCACAAAGGGGAGTGGAGTAAGAATGTTCGACATCTTCAACAGTCATTGTCGTTGTCATGCCCTTCGATGACCGCCATTATCCTTGTGATGATGATTTTCATCCCCATTAACGATTGTCGCCATCTCTTATGATGATGGTTGTCAACCCTATTGATGATGGTTGCGGTCCATCTCAACGATGGTCGTGGTCCAGTCGACAAATGTCAGTATTGTTCTGGATGGTCCCCCGTCTACAATGATCTTTGTCCCTATCTGTAAAAGTCATCATCCCCGTTGTCAAAGTCAATCACGTCCTCCTCGTCATTAGTCCTTGTCCTGGTCGACAACAGTCTGTGTTCCCTACCATCAGTGACAATCATCATCCCTGTCTATAATAGTAGTCGTCCCTGACGATGATGACTGCTATCATTGCCCTACACCATGGTTGTCATCCTTAACCAAGATGGTTGTCGTCCTTCTCAATGAAAACTTTGTCTCAATCCACGATGCTCATCGTTCTTTTCATGACAGTCATCATTGACATCTGTAATACCTGTTGTTTACACCCATTATCCTTGTTGCAATTATCGTCTCTGTCATGGACAATCCTCGTCCCTGTTGCATCATTGACATCTGTAATACCTGTTGTTTACACCCATTATCCTTGTTGCAATTATCGTCTCTGTCGAGGACAATCATTATCCATTTGTTGACAGTCTTCATCCTCATCTTTGATGATGCTTGTCCCAACGGTCATTACCATATTGTTAACAGTCATTTTCTGGTCATCCATGGCCACCGTCACCTTGTCGGCATTCATTGTTCCCCTTGTCGATTGTCCATGTCCCTGTTGTCAACAGTTCTCTTCGCCCTCATCAACGGTCAATGTTCCCATCATTGACGGTTGTCACCCCCGCTCATGCCAATCATCATCCTCATCCAGGCTAGTTTTTGTCTCCGTTGTTCACGGCCCTCATCCTCGTAAATCGTCATCCCATAATCGTCATCCGTAGCATGGATGGTCCTCATCCCCGTCTATGTCGGTTGTCATCCCCGTTGTTCACACTCGTTGTCTCCCATGTCTATGACCCTCATCCTGTTGTTGACGGTTGTCAACTGTCATCGTAACTGTCTATGACAGTTGTCATCCTCGTCCATGACCATCGTTGCCCCCTTAATTGAAGGCTCCAGTCCCTGTCCAGGGTGCTCTTTGCCCCCGTTCTCGACCATCGTCATCCCTTTTGTTAACCATCGTCATCCACATCATAGATGTTCCTTGTCCATGTCATTAATGGTCGTCAGCCTTGCTGTTGACTGTCTTTGTTCCCATCATCACAATCACTGTTGTTGGCGTGAGACCACATTACATAAGTTTACCTCACTATATTAATTACAATGTAGCATACATATTTTAAAGGATTATTATCACATCTTTGTTGGGAAACAATTATCTATACTTTCTGTGCATCATTTCCGTCATCCGTTATCCGTTATCTCTGACGGATAATTGATGACAGAACTCGGAGTAAGATCCGTCCAGACGATGACGGATGCCGAACTCGGACGGAATGCAAGTCTGTCAGGCAGGGAATTTTTTTCCAGTCAACCGTGGCTATTTGTCCGTTTTTGCCTCTCCAAAGAACATTGTGAAACGTTACACTGGATACCAGACAAAGAACGGGTCAGAAATCATGAGTAAGATCATACGGCTTTCGCCTCTGAATCTCCTCCCATCCCTGGCCCGTCTTATTTTTCTGTTAATATTTATTCTCCATTTTGCCAAAGAAAAAAAAGCAGGATATTTAATGAAAAATAATTTGCACATGAAAAATAATTTACTTCCCCCCTGGCCTTGAATGAAAATCGACGCGCTTTTTTTTCAAAGAGGAACATTGCCGGCCCACTAACTTATCGATTAGTACAATCGTTCAAACTCTTTCTTTTATCCCCCCTCATCAGAAATCAAGCTTCATTCTTAATATCTGATTCAGGTCTTTAAGAAGACCGACGAGACAAGGAAGCAACGATATCTCATCAACATTCTCCCGCCTCCAAGATGGAGACAAGCTTCATCTACCCGTGCGTATGAGACCCTATGCTTTGGGACATCATATACTTAGTTACGAGGATTTATGTTCCCTTCGACGAAAACCCGCAATGATACCTGACAGAAGATTTCTTATAAATGATTTTCTGGTGTTTTCCTGCAGCTTTAATGGAATCTCATGCATTGTTCACGTGAGGCTGAGAAGGGACATGAACGTTGACGTGAGTGTCAACATGGATAATTGTGTTGTCTCGTCTTTCTCTGTTCCCGTCGCTAGAATATTCTCACCCGATGGACTCCAAGATCTCCAAGAAACCCATCATTCGTTAAATCACGGAGACTTGCAGAATGAAGATGTCGCCTCGGTCCCAACGATAGTCCATTCCGATGTGAGTATTTTATATACATTTTCTTATGCTTTTGTGTATCCATAAATATTTTCCCTTGGTTTTCACATCCATTGCTGGATTCGCCAGCGTTTCTTGGTTTGTTTTGTTCTTCTACCGTGGCCTGTCCTCAACCCTTGTGCATAATCCAGGCGAATGGAATAACCAGTTCTCCGCCGATTGAACAAGAAGTTCTTGGACTTTTATGGACGAGAAAGTACTCGCCCGCTCCCGGCAATGACGCAGAGTCCTGTGCCATTTGCCTGGTGCGCAGAGCCATCTCTGATTTGTTCGTTGTTTTTGTTCTTAATAGCTTGTCATCTTGGATTCGTCATCTGAAATATCATGATAAATGCCTGATTCTGGTGTTTCAGAAAAAATTTTCGATGGGAGTAGAGGTAGCAACACTGAGATGCTGCCACAGCTTCCACGCCAGATGCATCGCGAAATGGATTACGCAAAGCAATAACTGCCCGTTGTGCAGGACCCCTGCTCTGATGCTCCCTCGTTGAGAAATGGGCCAGCCTTATACTACATAGATTTTTTGTACAGAAAGATAAAAGAAATATCCGTTCCACGGGAGAAATTTGGCCCAAAAGAAGCAATGACGGAAGAACGTCACACCGTCTCTGGAAGATTGTTTTTAGAAAAAAATATCCGATGATAAGCCAGAGAGACTCTTTTTTATGTAGTCGCTGGTGTTGAGAATCCTTGTGCCTTGTACAGAGAGGAGAAAGAGAGGAAAGAATGGGGAGAGAAGAATAGGAGAAGAAGACACAAGAAGTAGCCGTAAAGATTGTTGTTATTCCACAAAGTTTAATATGACACATTGGTGGTATTTATAATCCATATAGATTACTTAAAAATAGTAATATCCGTTTATGTATATAAATCCGTTGTAACTGTTACAAAGGATATTTAAGTTTCAAAATACTATTTATTCCTAACCATTATAACAGTTTGGGTGCACCGATCACAGCCGTCGATCGGTGCCGTAGACCCAACTTTACAATGGAAACCTTATATTTAGTCCTAGCCGTTATAATAGTTTGGGTGCACCGATCACAGCCTTCGATCGGTGCCGTAGACCCAACTTTATAACGGAAACCTTACATTTAATCCTATCTGTTACAACTATCTACAGTTTAATCCTATCCGTCTATGTTTAATCCTATTCTATCTTTGAACCTATATTGGATCCTATTTCTAAGTCTCTAATGAGTATAAAAATAATATCCATTTTTCTTACTAACTAATCTTCATTATGACCCTAACCAAAGGTCGCAGGTGTCGACCGAGTAAAACTCTTCCTCTAACAGCTGGTTGTTTGAAGATCACAATGGTGTTGACCTTATTGGCTCGCCATGAGTAATGGCCTCATGCTCTTCTTTTAGATAGACTAGAGCACACTAGGCTTATTGGCACTAAGGGGGTTTATCATTTGCCCATATAAATGCAAAACGTTAAATTTTTAGAATCCGCACTGGTGGAAGATTGCTTACATCTTGGTCTTGCTGTCTGCATACAGCCACCGCAACTCAAGAGGAGAGGCGACTTGCTCCCACTGTATTGCGTACAAGTTGTAGAATGATTTCCGCTGCTACCATATTGAGTGTATCGTTTTAGTTAAGGGTTTTGAAACTTCACCAAGTATTGGCTTCAGCAGAGAATAGATCGGTGGCAGACAGCAGAGAGAGAAGTGAGAAGAAGAAGATAGTAGGAGAAGAAAGAAGTAATACATTGGAAAGGGTGATTGAGGAGATAGCTATTTGTTGAAGAATCCAACCAAACTTAAGAGTACAGGAGGGTAATATTTATAGAGTGTGTGGTTAAGTATGAAGTAGAGAGTCATTTTAATCTAGCCGTTGTAACATAGAGAGGCTTGGTAAGGGCGTCGGCGAGCTGGTCCTCGCTGGAGATGAAGCGGATGTGAAGTGCCTTTGCCGCAACTTGTTCATGAACCAAATGAATGTCAATTTCGCGTGCTTTGTTTTGGCATGGAAAACATGATTAGCAGCAAGATATGTGGCACCATTGTTATTAAACCAAAGATTAGGGATGCTGGGTACAGAAATTCGGAGTTCTTTGAGAAGGGATTGAAGCCACAATACTTTTCTTGTGGCGTTAGCCAGGGCCACCAGAGTAGGTTGTTTCTTGGAACTCCAGGAAATGAGATTGCATCCAAGATAGACGTGAAAGGTGCTGGTGGATCGCCTGTCTTGTTGATTGCCTACCCAGTCAAATTCACTTAACATGTTGATTGAGAGATAACTATTGGTATGGAGGTGCATTTCAAATTGTGAAGATGGTGCTTTAACAATTGTCAGTCACCAGAGGTCGGAGAACGCATCTTTTGGCAGGTCTTATTGACGGCAAAGGTGATATCGAGGTGGGTTAAGGTTTAATACTCGAGGGAGCCAACAAGCTGATGGTGGAGAGTATGATCGGCTGGAGTAGAGCAAGAAGAAGAAGAGGTGGAGACGGCAGAAGGAGTGGAAAGAAGTTTAGTGAGGGCCATGTTCGCCCGGTGTAAGATGTAGGTGTATTTGGACTGAGAAAGAAGATATCTAGAATCATGTCGCAGCATTTCAATACCGAGAAAATAATCAGGGGGGCCGAGGTCTTTATTGGCAAAGGTGGGATGAAATTGGGAGATGAGATGGTTATGGCAGGTGAACGGGGCGAAAGGAGAAGGAAATCATCCATGTAGATAATAATGAAGAGAGGACCGTTAGAGGAGTACTTGAAGAAGATAAAAGATGTCGGTTCTGGAACCACCAAATACAATTTCATAAAGAAAAGTGGGAAGTTTGGTAAATCAAGGGTGAGGGGGTGGTTTGAAGCCATAGAGAAACTTTTTCATCTGACGCACATGAGTGGGATATTAAGGATGTTTTAATCCTGCAGGTTGTTCCATGTGGATAGCTTCATTGAGATCGACATAAAGAAAAGCATTGGAGACATCGAGTTGGTGGATGCACTTGTGACAGCTAACATCAATTAACATAAAGAGACTAATGGTACTATGGTTGATCAGGGGACTGAATGTTTCAGGAAAGTCAAAACCTTCTGTTGTGGAAAACATTTGGCAACAAGATGGGCTTTTGATAAAGACAAATTAGGTCTGTATTTAATTTTTATTTCATTGTAATTTTAATTTTCCCAAATCAAGTAAATATGTTAAAATGTAGAAACTCATTCAGATGCATAGTTAGAGCAAGGCCGTCTCCACACAGACAGGCCTTTAGATGTGAACTTAATAATTGTGTTATAGTTAAGGAGCAGTAATAGTAGGAATAAATAAAGTGAATATAGTGGAAGACAATTTATTAGTAGTTAGGGGATTGTATCTAATGGATTGTAGAAATTATGATAGTATTGGATGGTGATGAATACTAATTGATGAGAAAAACTGCATTGCAACTAAATTAAGCAAAAACTTAACGGATCTACACTGAATCTCCGAACAGGGATGAGGATGCTGATCACCACCCACTAACTTCAGCTCGCGTCTTCGATGAATAACATTGGATGCACACTAGGTGCTCGATGAAATGCTTGAAGGAAATTATGGTATTGAATATCGATCATTTAATTGGACAAGTGATTAATCTGATTTGAATATAATGTAGAATGTTACCCTATTGCATTACAAATAAATTGTGCAAAAACCTTAACGGACACATATTGAATCAAGCAATAGGGATGGGGATGCTGACCACCACCCACTAACTTCAGTGTGCTGTTCCCCCCCCTCTCCTGTCTTCCTTGATCTTGCTTGAAGCCTTCCTGAGTTGTGTGCACACCCACGAAACTTTCACGACGTTAGCAAGTGCTCTAATCTCTAAGAGAGCCGTTGGATCGATCCATGGTTCCCTCGTCAGAAGCCACCACTAGCTGGCCGATGAGGATGTGGGGTGGGGGGGTTCGAGAAGGATGAGATTATCCACCCCTGCCATCTGATCTCCATTTGAATGGGTTCAACCACTGCGATTAAATCACAACTCTGAATCCATTCTAACATTGTAACCCCTTTTTGTTCAATGCCAATGCCTTCTCAACTGCCCTGTAAGCATGCCTTAGTCTTGATTCGCTAGCTCATATATCCCCGTTGTGTTCGTGTCAGTGACTAAAACCCATCAAACTGGTGGAGGACCATACGACAGATCAAACCCGGGCTCATGAACAGCTGCATTGCGGAGCCCAAGCTGACGCGAAGAATCCAAATTTTGGATATCATGACAATGATTGGTCCGAACTAAGGGGTAAAATTTGATCTTAAGTCATTTGTAAGGATAGTTAAGTACCAATCAACAATTTTATTTCCTTACTAGTAGTATTTTAGTAGGGGTCAATCCCTCAGGGAGCTAGGTAGCTAGTTCGGATGAATTTCAATTAGTATTATAAGTTCAAGATTCATATAAACCTTTTTTGTATTGTTTTTAGTGATTAGGAAGGTTAATGTTCAATTAATAAGGATGATATGAATTTTTCCAAGTGTGAAAAAATTTCCGAAGAAAGTTTAGATTGAGAATAATTTTTGAGAATTTTTTCAGAATTTTTTATAGTCTCTAGAGAGAGATAAAAAATTCTGAATTTAATTGAGTGAGAAAAGAAGAGGAAGAGAGAGATAGCGCACAAGCTTGGGCGCTTCCGCCGCTGTTTGTGTGCTGGGCTTCCCCGCTCCGCCGCTGGTGGCGTGCGTGGAGGTCCTCTCACGTGCGGTGGACCAAAACAACAGTATCTGGAGTTCCATATATAGGTTTGACACGTGTGAGTAGGCGTTGGAAAGCTTGAGACGTTGGCTATATGCCTAAGATAGCCAAGAAGCTTTAGAGAATTCTAAAAGGAGGTAGGGCGAGAAGAAGAATGTAACCTTTTTTTCACACCCCAAAGGGCCCAAGGTTGTTGCTCCAGCTCCCTACCAACTGGCTTCAAGATCCAGGACGCTTCTAGAAGACTCCTTGCACCTTTTGAATGAAGGTGGACCCAGGAACAAGCTCAAGAAAGAAAGAAAGTGAAGAAAACAATACTCAATTCTTGGATGCCCTCAAGGAGGGTGAGGGGGGCCCTTTTATAGGGTACATGTGTTTGTTCCAGCCATTCTTGGTTGTTTGATCATGGATGAATGTCCAGGATTGAGTTCTTAAGGCCTCAATCCAAGTGATCATACCCCAACCAACGAGATTCCAAATGGCTATAGTTAGTTACAACAAACTCTAACCAATCAGAAGGGAAAAGAAAGAGTTTGTTAGTGTTAGTTACAACTCATCCCTAGCCCTTGGATTTGAGCTTGAATGGATGGATGGATGGGTTCCACCTCATGAATCCTGGGCTGAATCTCAACCTTGGGCTCTCCTCCAACCAGGATCTTCCAGCTGGAGTCACCCTCATGTGCCTTGATCAACCTGGAAGCCTCCAAGGACATTCTAGAAAGTCTCCTTCAAGCTCCTTTATACCAAGCCTATCGATTGAGTCAACTCCACTGGTTAGCATGCTTATTTTTCTTCATTGCTCCTTTTGACTTGAAATTTTTTCCCAAGCCTCAAGACTCCTGTCTTGACTTCCCCATAAAATTTTGTAATTTTATGACCATCAAAAGTCAACCTTGACCTGAAGAGACAACACACTAGGGAAATCGTTAGATTCATATCCCACTTGACTACACGAGTCAAGTGGGGGTTAGAAATATCCCTCAAATCTTCTTAAAGGTAAATCCCGAAATGTGTAACTTGTGAAATGCATGTCAAAGAGTTGATGGAATCATTCAATAATTAGAAAATGTAAGCTTTTTAGTCATTGGGAAAGTGAAAAGGCATGATCTCATTACTATGCAAAATAAGCATTTTTGGCAATGTTGTACCTACTTTTAGAATATTTAATATGAATAATGCATGGAAATGACTACCCTTATTTGAGTTTATCAGACAACAGCCTCTTATCGTTTTTCTTTTGTGCACTATAGTTTTATATTGTGCCGATGTTGTTCCCTTTGACTATAAGGAGGCCTCCCTCCATGTTTGTGCATTTGTTTGTGATTTTTGTTGTTATTTTGTTTAAACTCTTGAGGGACGAGCTGATGTTTGGCTTCTCCCCTAAAGGAGCCCATTAGGGCACCCCTAACCCCATCAATTTTTACTATAAAAGGAGGGAGGGGGGTTTATGCTCTTGGTAAAGACTTTATAAGTGGTTGAAGAAGTTTACTCTTTGTGCACCATTGTGGGACTCCATCATTCCCTCCTTCCTGGAGGGTTGTCTTTTGTTTTCTCTGCTTTGATACCAAGATGATGCCGGACGTTTTCACTGACGTTGTCCCATGGGTAATTTCCTATGGTTATGAAACTATGTGATCCATTGATCCTAGGTGGACGTACGTGCAGGCCCCGAATTGTGTGATTTTGTCGAGCTCCAAGCTCTGGGGTGGGCGACCGATGACATTGACGGTGACCTTCCAAACCTTGCCCGAGCAATGATGGAGTCTATGATGCCGAGTGGAATAGTTTCGTTGGTGCTCACTCATAATGGACGGGCTCGACCATAACTAAGAATTCACTCAAGATATAACTTTCAAAATATAAAATCCTCTCACCTAGTCTAACCTGAGTGAGGTGGAGTACAGCCAATAAGTATACTGAAGTAGAGAAATTAACTGGTGAGCAAGGGGAATGACGTACCTCATCGGTCGTGTCGACACTGTCAATGTACTCATTGGTGGAATGGCCGATGCGGGCGGGTGCAATGGAGGCATGCCGGAGACGACAAGGCATCGCTTGACTGGTTGTGGGATGTGGCAAAGGAGATGTGACTCTAGAGGGCGATGGCGAGAGGAAGGAAGGTGCAGTGATGAGGTAGTGCAAGGAGCGGTCGTAACTCGACGGGGTGACCTGAGTGGTGGGTGAGCACGCGCAAAGTGCGGCGGGGGGCATTCATGTGTGTCGAGCGCGGGCCGCGCCAATGGCTGCATTGGCAGCACAGGACACGAACGTCAAGAGGGATGCGCAGAGAATGGCATGCATGACGGTATCCAGGTGCATGGGTCAGGATAGCAGCGGCCACGTCCAGGTGGTACAGCGTTCGACAGCTGGTCGGTTACCTAGGTAATCCAGAATCATTGACGTGAACGGAATCAACGGCAGCGAGTGGGGTTCACGACGAGACGGCATGTTACACCGTAACCTGAATGGAGAATGAAGTCGCTCTTTGATGTACAGAATCAGGTTACGAAGTCAATGGTAGAGATCTCTCCATACCAAGGTTCCGACTTTAGGTTACAAAGTCAAATCAGATGCAACTTCATGTTACGAAGACAATTCAGATTCAGATTCATGTTATGAAGTCAATGAAGATTAAAATGCAGAAGGCGCAAGTTTATGAGCGGGAGCAGAGCAAAAGCGATGGAGTGAAGTAAATGAAGGCACGCAGCGCGCAGCGGATAATGAAGATGAAGATAAAACAGGTGCGGAGTGAAGTCAAATTTTAGGTTAATTTTATGTTTCTGATTTACTTTGTTTCTTTACATCGTAATGTTGATTCCTCCTAAAATTGGAACCTTCAAGAACTTTCCAATTAGTGATATTCCTTGATGTGGCCGGGCCCGGCTACAAGGGAACAGATCCTTCTTCCTCGAAATCAAGATTTATTTCCATTGTTCTCGCGAGTCTTCTCAAGAACATCTCGACGGCAGAAAGAAAAAAAAGAAACCTATCCTTAGGTCTATGTAGTCGTCGGCCTTTGTCAAGCGACAGCTTGGCCAGCCACCTGCCTCCTTGTGTGGAAATGCTTCTCATGATCTCCAGCTTTTTCCCACCAGCTCGTTCTCCACTAGGCATAATGGAAGCCGGGTTAACTCAACCAACTGAAAGTAAGTACATACTAATAGCGAAAGGAACTCTCCACCCCTTCTACTGGCACGAACATCTAGTAACAAAGTGCTGTAAGACGGCAGTTTTCTTTGTATGCAGAATCAAATGTTCAGCATGAAATGCATTCAGGCGCGTCGAGCAGAAGGGGCGAAGCCAATAAAGAACTGGGGTTCCAATCATATGTATGACTTCTAAAAATTTTGTGTCCCTTGAATTTTCAAACTTTTCATTAAGCGCCATTGGCAGAGGGTACTATTTAGGAACTGGGGTTCCAATAAAATTGGATCGTTCAAAGTTTGTCAGAAGTCAATGCGATCTGAACTGATGAAATCTATCAATCAAAAGATGGTATGGTTTGAGATCAATATAGAGATTTAAAAAATGAGAACTCTTTTGTCCTTACCCTCTCCCTTTCTTGCCCTCTCTTTCACCTCTTAGTAGCTCTATATCTTTGACTCTCACACTCTCTCTCAGCCTCTCCCTCTATATTGTGTAGTGTTGTACACACACACACTTAAATTTTCTCGCTCTACCTCTCACATTTTCTCACTTATTTTTCTTTCTCACCCCCTCTCTCGGTCTTGCTTTGTCCCTCACTTATTTGTCTCTCAAGGTCATTCATTTGCTCTCTTTTGCTTCACTCTCCCCCCCTCTCATTTATTCTCCCAAGGTATTTCGTTCACTCTGACCTGCTCCATTCTACCACCATCTCTCGTTTGTTATCTCAAGCCCATTCTTACACTCTCTCACACTCTGTTCTCTTTACGCTCACTTGTTTTTTCTCACTTACAAGTCCATTCTCTCTCTTGCTCATTCTTCCTCCCTATTGGTGAATCTTTATCTGTCATACATTTTTTCATCACTCATTCTATCTGGCTTGCTCTATTTTGATCTCTGATTCATTCACTCTCTATCATGTTCTCTCTCTGTAGGTCTCTTTCTCTCTCGCATTTTACCTATATACTTATTAAATTTTCAATTAAGAAATTAGTTTGATATGATCACATCCAAATATTATGCTGCATAGTTTAAATCATGGGTTGGGTTAATTGATCACAAATTAGACCAATTGGTTTAATAAAATCGGACCCAATGATTTATGTCGAGTTCAAATTTCAGATTTGGTTGGTTGAATGTGTGATCTTATTAAAAAATTGACTGATCCGATCAAGTCCCAGACTCTAAAACTGTTGGGTCCTTGAGCAACGAATATATCTGAAGGTTTAGAATATTCCATATCAAATATTTGAGGGACCCTTTTGAGATATGACTTTAAGAGAAGTCTAAAAAGATTCTAGAAAAAATACATTGTTGTTTGGATGTCTAGTACATGAGATGATCAACGAGATCCTTCATCCCAAATTGTTTTGACAATAATTTGTTGGGGTCATAATCTCATCAACACTCGGAATGAAGAAATTACTACATGCTGCTAAAATCATAGTAGAGAGATACATCTATTAGGGTTTTGATGAAATTTGTAACAGCCTAAAAAAAAGGTTTGCTTAAGACTAAATATGACATTTTCAGCTTTTGTGCCATAACCTTTGGGTTTTTAATCACAAGATTCTGTAGTTGCACCATGCGTATTGTGTGATCAATCTATCCAAAAAAATTTGACATCCATATATTGTCCTTTAAACTTGAAATGTGATAAAGGTGGTACTATAACTGTAAAGGAAACTTTTGATAGAAATGGTAAGAATATCTCATTATAATACATTCTTTCTACCTAGGTTAAGCATTTAGCAATGATATAAGTTTTATATATTTTTCATTTTAACCTTTAAAAAACTTTGAATTTTTCCTATTTAATTATGCCATTAGAGTTTACACTTTTAGGTAATCAGACAAGGTACTAATTAAAATTTTCTAAATGTATTTAATACCATGTTTCATATGATCTCTTCCTTTTGGGAGAAATGAACTTGTGCCTTTTGTATCTTCAATTCACATGGCGATCTTCCATGATCTTAAGCTCAGCCTGATGATATTGTAGAACTAGAACCTAACCATTACAAATTGAAATTTTTGATCCTCTAAAGCTCTTGAGAAGGGACTTATTTGTGAATATGTGAACGGTTATGTAAGTTATTCTATGATGTTACATCATTGTCTTCCTTAGATAGTACCTTTATTGCACATAGATAATTGAAACTTATAAATTATGACCCACTATTAACGTCCCCAAAAGACTCAACATCCTCAAATAAACAAATGATTCCCATCTCAAAAGAATCGCTTTATTAGTGTGTCAAAAATTGTAAATTTCTAGCTATTTCCAAATTTGCAACATAGTAGCTTGTGATGACTATTGAGTCAAAATTTATGAATTGGCCAGTCACACAGTTGAGGTGTTATTACAGAGAAATAAGATATATAGAGATGGATCTAGTCTGTGAAAGAGATAGATTATTGAGTGATTAAGGAATAAAATATAGTCCTTAATCACTCAATAATGATGAACCTGAATATAGAGATGGGATTCAGTACATCAAATGATTGAATCGTTGGAGAACATTTCAGCTGACTAAACTAGATATATAGTTTAAGTTACAGGATGGACGGGACACAATTGGAAAAATGAAAAACATTGACAAAAGATATTGTGGCGTATAGCTTATCATGTCTCCCGTCCCATCACAGTTGCCTCACACATTACAAGCCCTTGTGCCCCAGTTTCATCCTATAAATAGATGGCCTCCATGTCACACAGGAGATGATTTGATCTGAGAAACTTCATGTTTTACAGCTGAAGCCCTCTCTATACTCTGTATTTCCATTCGACAAGTCACTCCCGAGTCAGTATCTCATTTTCCTTGTGTTATGTCTGTCACTCTATCTACGAGTGCCTCACAAATTTATCTATTTCTCACTTGGTCTCTCTTTCTCTCTGTATTGGTCTCCGTCTATCTCTTTTTCTCTGTGTCCCTCTTGAGTGGCCCCTCTTTGTATATTTTTTACACATTCCCTCTCCCATTTTCTCTCTCTGCCTCCTTTCTCTCTCGCTCTCTCATTCTATCTTTCTCTCTTAGTAAATCTCTCTCAAAGTCTCAATCGGTCTCTGTCTGTTTCTCTTGTAGTCTCTCTATCTCTCTGTATCTCCCTCGATTTTTGTCTCTATAGCCTTTTCTCATGCTATCTCTCTCTCTCTCTGCCAGCGTCTATCTAACGCAGTCCATGTCATTTCTAATCTACCCGTGTAAATTTGTATCATTTCATAATTATCTCTGATCTTCAAATTAGTTACACGCAATCATTTTATAAAATACATATATTAATTTCATAAATAATAAAGTCTAGTTAAATTGGATACACATCATAGCCTCGTATCCAAGTTCAATTGTTTATTTCATTAAATAACTTATATCAATTTCAGGCATCGTTAGGTAACCAATAGGACCAATGCACAGGTAATTGATGATTATTTGTTTTTCCACTTAGAGTAAATAGAGATTATGCGTGAATATTCGACTGATCCAGGTAATGAAATAAGAAAATCAAATTTAAATACTATAGAAGATTATAAAGGGAATAGAACCTCCAAACATTTATCGTGTTATGAATCCCTTAGTAAGGAGCTAAAGGTTAGGCGAATTTTTATATCCAATTGCAGTTTCAGATATTGATATATTCAATTATAGAGCTAGATACACGACTCGTGGCCTATACAAAACTGTTGTTATTATTGCTATGGGAATAACAATATTACAGTTTGGTATCATTAAATGCCACGGAATGATGCTTATACAAACTAGACCTAGCATTTGATAGGGTATTGGACATACTTGTGGACCCTGCCCTGTATCCTTGCCCAGCTTTCCAAAATCTTCATAATTTCTCTCCATTCTATCTATTATGCGATCTATCACTCAGCTATCTCTTTTTTAGCTCTCAATTCCTGAATTAATCTAAGGCTGGGGAAAATGAAAAGAGCAAAACCAAACCAAACCACGGTCTCCAGCGATCAAATGGGCCAATCGAGAGAAAACCGATTATGAACCTACTGCCACAAGTTACGAATTACGTGTGGCATATTTGTAAACTCAATCTATCTTCACTCATCTTCTCAATAATGGGCAGAGGATGAGAGCAAGTAGCGTCCGATGCAAGCAATCAAGAAGAAAAATGGATTCAAAATAACGCTTTTCCCATAAAATTTGACAGGGGCAGTCAATTGAAACGTTGACCTTGAGTTGATTTTGTCATTGGGTCACGACGCAGTGGTGACTGTGTGCTGGATATATATATAGTTCCCAGGTTATCATGCAAAATATCGGCGAGTAAATGGGTCGTCGAGTGAGAGTCCAAGCTCTCGGATGGCCCCTAGCAATCCGAAGTAGTTATCCACCTCCACAGTCTTCAGCATCTGCAGCCAAATATTGGGTAAACGTGAGAGTTAGAGATGGAAATGTGTAGAATCAGAAAAGGAGATACGAATACGAATGGAATTTGGAAGATGGGTAAAAGCTTAACGTTGAGAAGAATATAGTGGTATAGATAGACGAGTATATATACTTGGATGGAGGGAGACCGAGATAGAGATGAAGTGGGATGGGAAAACAGATGCAGATACATGTACGAAAAGGAAGTAAGATAAAATGAAGCGGGGCACGAAGAAGATATCAAAATCCAATGAGAGAGAGACAGAGATAGAACCTTATTCAACTTGATCCAGGCGGCCTCTCTTTCTCTTTTAATTTGTCGCAGTCTGCTCTCTGCTGCCATCTTCTTAGCAGCCTCCATCCTTCTCTCGGCTGCATTTAAGTTTGAGTAAAAAAAGTATTTTATCGGATTAACGAACAATGCGATCAAAATTATCAACCTTCTGCCTCTTTTTCTTGCATATTCCGCCTTTGTAACGGGTCGGCTACGTGGATCTGAGAAGCGTGACACAAAGAGAGAAGACTAGTAAAGAATCTGTGTTAAATCATACTTTAGTAGATCATTCTGACTTACGTTAGGGCCTGCTGACAGCTTTGCTTCAGCTTGAAGGATCGTTTCGGCAAAGCGGTTTTTCAACATGGCCATGCGATGTGCTCTACGAGGAGACACCGGCAGTGATGGGCCCCTCTCATGCGTCTCATCTGACGAGACGAAGAAAGTGATGATGACGGTGAATTGGTGATAATTTAGATGATGATGAAAAAGTTAAAAATGAAAGCGAAGATAAACAAGAATTATAATTTAATGATGATAATTGTTGTGAGAGCGTCAATCCAACGAGAAGTATCCGGTAAATAGGCGGTTACCCTTTTCTGCAGTAGGATCTCCTTTATTCCTGGCATTATCATTTTTCCCAAGTACAGTACTGCCGCATATCTCTGGAGCCTGGTATCGTGATGCGGTCAGCGACGTGACGATGAGCAGAATCCAGTGAATTCCCATACCTGGGGAGGAGAGAGAGATCTGGGATGGACTATTGTGGAGGAGCTTTCTCTCCTTATCATGCCTGACAAGAAGGAAGGCAGTGGGCATTCGTTAAAACGCATATATATCTAGTAATGACAGAAAGGTACATTATGACGTTCGAATGTGGACAGGGGGGTAAGAGCAAACCTCGGAGGGGATTTTGAAGTGAGTTGACCTTTTTGAACTTTTTGCTGACGGATGAAATCCTTTGCTGTTTCTGGGGACGTTTGGTTTCCTCTCGTGATGTTACCATCTTGAGGACAAACTCTGTTCCACTCCAGAAAAGGACCGAAACTTAAATAACAGACTGAAAGATTCTTCCAGATATTCAGATGAACAAGTATACTTTCTTGAACCAATAAGTCAAACAAGCATCATGAATATCGTTGAGTTTTAATTTCCAAATAGTAAAAGCGCGTAGCAATGCAAAGCTGGAACGACGGGACTTGATCCGAAAGAGGTTCACGGGTAAATATCCTGCCATTTGGAGGATGAACAAAATGAAACTAAAAGACAGGATTCGAAACTGTGGCAGATGATTTGTCCCGCTCGTTAAACCCGAAGACAGATCGAAGTAGAAGACATCGTACTATCAAACCAGCGACCAAACTCACATCAAAGTAGAAGACAGTTTAGAACATCAATCAAGCAACCGAATACAGATTGAAGCACAAAATGATTATACTTGAAGGACACGACAGGTTTGAGAGAAAAGGTAAGCAGAATGAGGTGACACCTTGTCCAGGAAGTCTCGGTGCGCAAATCTTTTGACGCAGGGCCGGCAGAATTTCCAGCAATGTGTGGATCAAGCAGGGTGAACAAATGTGTGTCGCAATTGTTTCGAGACTCCTGGGCTCTTTAAATGCAAGTGAGGCCTGTGTTTGGCTTATTTGCGGAAGAGATCAGAGTTCCAACGATCAGAAAAGCGACGGGAGAGAAGCCGCAACAGCCTCCACCGGTCACGAGCGAGTCTCTCGGATTCTGTTTCTTCCACAAACGGTCGCAAAAAATATCCCACCTTAGCTTCTCGGTCACCTCTTCAGCTTTGAGACTTCTAATGGACAAAGAGTACAAATTCACCTATCATGCAATCATTAGTGTATATTTTATTGGCCGATTCTGAGCTGGTCATTTTTTCTCAAGAATGACAATTTCCGGTTGGTCATTTTTATGGTAAAAAAGTGAGGTTTTGTGTCTATTACGGTTTTAATGTTTTTATAGTTTAATCATGAGGTTCTGGAGAGGGCCATGCACCATGATACTGGATGCACTGGGGGTATGATTATTTCGAAACAAATTTTGATTTAATTTGTTTGAAATCATAGATCCCCAAGGTCCTTAATAATATAATCTCAGGTTTATTTCTATTGCGCCAAAGATATGTGTGACCATGTTCAACTTATATTCTGATTGATTTGATATAAGCCTAATCCCCACTTTGCCTTCCAAAGAGAGAGTGAGAGGGGGGGGGAGAAAAATAGAGAAGTGACGGAGAAATTAATCGCATAAAGCTTCTAAATAAAATGGCACTGAATGCCAGGACAAGGGATTAGACGACCTTGGTTGGGATGACCTTGATTCCAGATATATGAAAGTAGATACATTTATATATGAGCAAGACGAACCCAAATAAAGTTAGAAGTCCTACATAACTGATGAGGCGCAGTACATCATATTCCATTCTGTCTTTCTCTATAGTGACTACTCCCTAGTATTCCCAAGGTTGGCCCTCTCAAGATCAGGACGTTTAGCGTCCTTGATCCTTATTCCCTTAGACTTCCACAACACAGGTTTTGAATTTCCTCCTCAATCTCCGGTGCAATAAATAGTAGAGGTGACCTATACAGCATATATTCAGATAAATGAGGGCATGCCAATCATTTCCAAGCTCGCTGATTATTGCGTTCTCCCATCAGTAATTTGTGATAGATCCACAAAGAAACGTGGATTATTAATCAGATTCCCTGAAATTAGAACAAACCTGAATCTTTTGACAAATAATTTGATGAAAATTTACTCGTAAAATTCTCTCTTTAGTGAGGAAACCTCACTAGAGTCCACTATTGCCTTCTTCTACTCATGCCAATCTTTTATGTTTATATACAGTATCTTATTTTATAGATATTTAGCTCAATACACCAGCCAAAAATATGAATTTATCATATAGATATATTACTTTATACTCAATGTTAATCCACTTTGACCTCATGAAATTAGTTATATATGACAATGAGTTCCTTTAAAACTCAAGTTAAGTTGTCAGGCGCTAAATGGTAGTATTCATTGAAATGAATAAATTCAGTAACCTACTTTGGAAAGAAAAACAAATTACACATTAGGTGTTTTTCATATAGAATTTATGGCCAAAAAAAATTATTGAACTAAAAATATTCTTCAATATCATAATACTTTATATTGAAATCAAACAAAATAAATATTAAAAAAATTATCTTAAATGTATGTAGTTTGTTAATTTAACCTTTAGGATACCAAATTGCGCTAAATTGGTTTAGCTTTGAATGCATTATGCGTAGTTAAAATACAATTATGAAATAATAGTTGTAGATAATTAAAATACAGTGATATACACAGATCACTCATTGATGGATGAAAGCTAAATGCACTGGGTCATGATTTACATCATGCATCATAACTATGAGTTTGAAATATCTGACGCAAGAATATAAAATTACGTATCTTAAAAATTCTAATTATTTTGTATCTACAATTCTATATTTATTAATAACTAAAGATCCATTTCTATCACTCAATGTGGCTATATTTATTAATAACTTATATTTGGAATTTATTTTTCACAACAGTCTCACAAATATTAAATAGGCATAAAAATATGATAATGTAAATGTACATTGGCATATGTTAAAGCTTTGCAGCCCAATCTTGAATGGGCAGATAGGGCAAAAATACTAAATGGCTTGATATCATTTGTCTTTGTCTCTTTTATTAAATACCTAAAATGAACCATCAGGGGAAGCTGACAAGGACCCATCCCTCCATAGTAAAGGCTCTGATTGAATGGGTGTAGCTCACGAGGATAAGCAAGCAGTGATCAATGTAATGGTTAAGCAAATAATTTTGGCCCCTTAATTTACAAATACCAGTCCATTTTGATAAGTGGGCACATTAACAAAATTCTAACATGTACATATAATTATGCATCACCCACAAGAGCGTCCAGAATAAGCCTACATGGTTCACAGCCACCTTGCTCCTTTCTAAGCCATAAAATAGGATGTTTATCCCTTTTACTATGAGCTTAGTGAGAGGGATGAGAGGTAAGGGATAAATTCAAAAGCTAGATGAGGTTCCAGCCAGAATCCAAGGGATCTAAAATTGTTAAAGCATGTGAGTACTAGGGGTCCACATGAAAGTTAAGAGGCAGATATAGGCTCCATCTTTGTCACATTTTGAAATCAGGATTTAATGGTTATTTCTAAACATCTGTGGGTAAAGTTTAGTGATTGGTTCATATGAATTGGACAGAATCATATTGATTTGGGTTTTTTAATCATCTTAGTTAGCACAAATGAAAACATACTAAAATTAGATTAAAATAATGAATTAAAATTTAAAAATTTCAGTTGTTTAAAAATAATATTCGGAAAAATTTATATTTTTAATAATTTATGACATTATTTGGAAATTATTATTTTAATAAATTTATGACATTATTTGGAGAATTATTGTCATAAGTCAAAATGAGAAGTATATTTTTTATGGAGTTATGTAAAGAGTTTTCTTAGGTTTTAAAACTTTTTTGTGGCATCCATGCAATTGGATTGTTAAGAACCATTTAAGTTCATATGTTGATATTTACTTATCCAGAAGGTACCGTTGGATCCCCTTTTTCTATCCATCTATGTCCTATGATCTTTAAACAAACTCATCAATGCATGCAAATTCTTGTTGTAGTTTCTTCCACTTTTGAAAGCTCAGCTTAAGAAATTACTTTGAGACGCATCACGTTTTGTTGATTGTTGACTAAAGAAATGGGGGCTTTCCCTCTCTTGCAAATTTTGCCTCGTCGTAGCATTTTATAAATGTATATTGAGTGTCTTTGGCTTTATGTTGTCAGCTTCTTCTCAACACACATCCATACACCATATGTATTTCTTGTTACCCATCATTGCCATCCTCTTTGTCAACTCATTTTTTTTATAATTATCCATATAATGTAATTATTATATAAATCATCATTATCCTTCTCATTTCAGCATTGGATTTCATGAAATATGTTCCATGATCCCCTAATCATCATGCAAAAAAGGCATTAGCTCCCAAATATAACTTTATTTTGAGACAACTCTTGCTTATCAATAGAAAGTCATATTTTCTGTGATTTTGGACCTCGATTAACACAATAAATACTCAATTGAACAGTAGAGTATAAAATTAAAAATGGATTTGAAAAAAAAAACATCCACTTCGCACTTATTGAATTTGCAATTTCATGGTTCCTTGAATGACATCCTCAAGCCTGTCAGATATCCAGACTCTATATCTCCACCATATTCTTAGAGTTATAGATTTTTTCTTCCTTCCCTCATACTATGCTATTAGAAATCTGACTTCCACTCCATTTAGTATCACTCAAAGAGGCATTCCGAGAAGAGGAAGAGAAGAAAAGGAGGGCAGTAAATTGACGTGCACAGATATCAAATGAGGGTGTCCTTATCTATCTATATGGTCCAAAATTTTTCATAAAAAAGTCCATGGGAAACTTCCCTTGACAACACAGATAAAAAAATCCAAGAACTCAGAGTATATCCACCAGCATGCAAAGAAGTTATGTGACCCTCTAGGCTGATGTATAAAACTAGTGTAAAACTTCAATAATATTATAAGCTAATGATACTGCATATCAATTAACTTATCAAATATCTATTGAACTCAATCAATTAGTTAGGTCGCTGGCCCATAGCTTGCAAAGATACATCTTATCCACAAGAGCCACGTTGAATCTTTCCTGACATTTTCCAGCTTGTATGTATACTTCTTTAACTAAAAAAGGCTCTTAAAGGACTTAGGGTACAATTCATATAAAAAAATATGTGTAAACAAATTATTATCGAACATCTTTCCCGATATTTCCACTACCCTACATAGGGATTTAACTAAATTTCTTCATTGATTCAGCCTGATATACTTATGCGCAGTGGATAATAACATCTTTCCCACATAATGATGTTCATTGACATATTGTTCCAGCAGACCCAGGATATTTTTAATCGTATAATTAGAGACTGGTAAGTGATAGTCAAGACACAATCATCCATCTACAAGGCATCTTTACTGTCTCAAATGTAATGACCACGTTCACAACCAAGACATGAATCAACCATATTGCTGCTATGTATAATACAATTCATGGGTTCATAAATATCAATATGGTGAAATCTTTGATATCTACACACTAATGGGTGCAGGATCAACTGTACACATCATGTGAATGGAAATAGATAATGCTATTCTACTCATATATTTTCTGGTCCTTACATTAAATCCTTCAAATAGAAATGTTTTGACCACGTTTAAAGACTAGTGATCACAATATTATGATATCAATCTAATTCGCTTAGTCATTGCACGTATTCATCGACTTCAACTATAAGCATCACACGTGAATTATTGATAATATATCGTCCTTAATAATATTAATCAATATTTACAATGTCTGTTTGGCTTCTACGCCCCATGTTTCTATGAAGTATTTGAAGATTCAATGTTTCTGTGATATGATGATTGAATCAAATATCAAAGAGCACCAACAATGGGACAAATCATACACATCATGTCGATAGAACTAGATAGTGCTATTCTATTCAGATATTTTGATGTGGTTTTGGAAACGCCTTCAAATATAACTGTTTGGAACACCAATAGTTTACTCACAAATGTTTAAAGACTAGTGATCACCATACTATGATCTCTTCATAATTTGCTTAGGTATTGGATGTCTTCGTTGACTTGAACTATAAGCATTGCACATGCATTACTGTTAATATGTTGCCTTAAACAGTATAAATCAATGCTTGGATTGCCTGTTTGGCTTGTATACCACGTATATTGTGAAATATTTAAAAATTAAGTTTTTATCAATATGAAGATTAAATTAAATATCAAAAGTTGATTCCATTAATAGGTTGTGGAGGTATTTGTTTAAAGACGCTGTGATTCTCTTTATTTTGATTTATTTTTCTAGTAATCTTTACCATTTTTCCCTTCATTCAATTTTCAAAAAACGGCGAAGTATTTTGATGTAACTGCATTATTATCCCCCTATGATATCACCATGTTTTATTCTACTAATCCATTTATTTATCTATTAATTTTCTATGACTCATTTATTTTACATCTCTATCTCTACTTATATATTCAGATGTCTTATTATTTTTCAACCCACCCTTCACCTATTACTTATACATCTTATCACAATAATTCCCCCATCTTTAATTGATACATAGTCTCATTCATTTATTTTACATGTTATAGTTGTACAATTATACTATATTTGTCCATCTCATTAAAAATATAATCAAGTTATTTTTAATATTATCATTCTACATGTTTTAATCCTTATTATCACTATTCCTAATAATATATCTATAATTTTGTCATCATTTCTAGTATTCTCCTCACACATCTGGCCTTTTTCTTATACCCCTGAATTACATTAGCCTATAAGAACTAGTCTCTAAGGAGATTATCTTACTCCTCAATTTGTATCCTGCACAAGTTTAATTTTTATACATTGGATTTGTTCAAATCAATATTAAAATTATAACAATATCAAAGGTGTGTGCCTTTTTTTGAATCATGTGATCAAATACTCGTATGTGTTTTATAAACACATCTGCTCATCAAATAATATGTAATTTCTGTCTGTTGTCTATGCATCACTTACACAGCGGTGACCTGAATGAACCTAAGAGATACTTAGGTATGATAATGCTCAATGAGGAAATAGTAATTCAACTTGTGATGTGACAGTGTCTTCCAAAATGGAAATACATTCCAAGAGTCCAGGTGAAGAATGAAGATTAGAGAACATCTTCAACTGTAATATCTTCATAAAGCCATCAGGTGCATTAGCCTTCCAACTCTCATCATTGACTCTAGAGTGGTACTCTCCATTGAAGTTCTTTAGTGTTCCTTACCTCGTTTTCTCTATCTTATTCTCTATATATCCACCTTTCCTGTGTTATATCTATCTAAGACTATCTCTTACTTGCTCATTCACTCTATCTTATTCTCTAAATCAGTGTCTCTTATTCAGTCTGTCTCCCTTGTACTCTCTCTGCTTCGTTGATTTCGTCGTTCTCTCTATTTTATTTGCTATGTATCTATCTCGTGTATTCAACCTACTTCTTCCTTTGTTCATTCCCTCATTCTTCCTATCTTATTCTCTCTATATGTGTCTCTCTTATTCAATCTCTGTCTTTCTTTGCTCATTCCCTCATTCTCTCTATCTTATTCTCTCTGTATGTCTATCTCTTATTCAGTTTTTCTCTTTCTTTGTTTATACCCTCATTCTCTCTATATAATTAAAAGCTTTCTATGTCCTTCATTGGCAATTCAAGAGTAATAAGTTATGATGTAGATTTACCATTTGTTAGGACTTAAATTTTAGATTCTCTATAAATTCAGAAATAAATCCATCCTCTTGAAATACTTTAGGCTACCTTTTACAAGTATAATGAGTTTTTCTCCTTGGCTAATCTAAAGTACTCGCCAAATCCTTACAGAATATACACCATTGTACCGCATTATAGATCCAAATGCTCATGTATATGACAGATTTTACATAATTGCTCTTTCTTTAGACTGTAGGTGAATGGTTTTTAGATAATCACATTCATGCTTCATTTTTATGAGACATATGTTAGAGTTCTTCGTCAGCAAAAATTATGGCTTCATCTTAACATACAATTCCTGGCACGAAACTACAGTTCCAAAGTCTCTGAACTTGAGTGCTGTGGTGAGCACAAATATAACCTGTCGAGAATAAGGGTAAATTTATAAAACTGATGACTCTCAGAATGAGATGAAATGAGATTAAGGAATAAATTTATAATTATATAAACTCAATATATTCATTTCATTACAAAAAAAATATTCCAAACTTTGGATTCAAAAAATAAGGAGAAATCAGTAAGAGTTTCCACTAAGGCAAATGCATGGACTAATTCTTAAAACTAATTTTAGTGAAAATTTTTTTACATTAATTTTCACACAGGATAATATAATATTATGTGTATATATTTAACATTGAAAAATGAATATACCAATGGATCATTCAAACGGAAGTTAATTCACTTTGACCTGCACATTGCCATTGGGTGAACTGACCGATTAAATTACAAAGACTTTTTTTGAAAATTATATTTTCAGAAAAAAATTGCAAGTATAAGTATAATATAAAGAGGAAGTTTTAGGACAGGGTCGTAGATTTATTATTGATTTTCGAAGTTAAAACATGAGAAAAAAATCTAATTTAAGATTCTAGGTCAAAAATGATGAAGCTACCGAACTAATGTTGGTATCATTGGATGAGTAATGTATAGATGGTACGCTTATAATATGTGATTAAGACTAAGACAAAATGAAGAAAAATTGAGGCTTTTCATCAATAAATCTTTTTCAATCTAGGATCAGAAATCATGACTTTCACTAAGATGTGACTGTCAACATAGATTTGGAGGGGAAATGTCCATAGAAATGAGAATAAATTCTTTTCACTGCTCAAGTGGCCATACAAAGTCATAGTTCGCATTCAAAAGAAAATATATAGAAAGAAAGGTCATGATAGTTTGACGAAAAGTGAGTGAAATCCATAGCCCTGACACAAAAGGCACATACCATTGAAGAAATATGTGTAATGATTCGATCCACTTAACTCAGATTATCTCGTTAAAAATTTGCCAATTCAAAGCCTCAAGGAATAAATATTTCCAAGCTTCCATTCCCCAAATTAAGCCTTAAATTATGTTGAAATTTTTTTAATTACGTTGTTATTTCATTTTGGATATATCAATTTTTTTGGGACCAATTCTTCCATAGCTTTTGATGAGATGACAAAAAATTTCTTCCCGAAAGGGTGCCACCTAATATAAAATAGAATTCTAAAAAACTTGCAAATAAAAACTAGTGCATGCTTGATCTGTCAGGTATAGGTGGTACCTATTTCTGCTAATATTAACTAAAGAAAGTTCGTATGTATGTTGCTTTATGTGAAATCAGATGGTCAAGATTGCGCTATGTCATACAAAGGGAGTGGCCACACAGCACAAGGCATTAGGTCCATAGCATTTGCCTCTTTGAAAAAGGGTTGCGCCGTTCAATGCATCTATTGAAGTCATAAGTTGCCTAGCTTGTGGCAAGCTCTCAACTTGACTGTTGGTTTTGAATATGTCATTGTCTAGACCAATAACTCTCTTGTATGTAGGCGTTTTATGTTTTCCATTGGGCTATAACATCCACAATCATTTTAAGTCTACAACATCAAACTCTCCCGAGTACCCCATGTATACCTAGCCAAAAAATTCCAATCCAATTGATCCTATATCAGAATTTTCAGGCTTCTTAAGCTGTATAAAATAGAAAAATATATAATGTTCAAAGTTCACTGAAGCAAAAATTAGTCACCATTTCTCAATTATCGTCTAGGGGCTACCTATTGTCCACATCTAGGATACATATTTGCTGCACATGGGCCCTTCTACGTTGCTGGCTTATTGGCACGCGGCCCCTCAATGGAGCAACCACATCAGCAGCCACCAAGGCAGAACCCAAAACATTTTTTACTTCTCTGGCTTTCTTTAATAACCTAAATTTTCTAACATGTTTAACTTATAATTTTGTTTAGAAAAATCACGTCTTGTAATTTATATGATTTTTTTAAATGAAACTTTTCCATTGGTTTATAAATTTGATCTTATTTAAACTCATACACCTTGAAAAAAATGATGAGGTAAAGAAATTTCCACTTTATAATAACCCTTAATTTGATGTGAAACTCGTATTTATCATATTTTTGGAATTGTATCTGATTCTTTAACTCACCTTCTTTACGTCGTTCCATATTTTATTAACCAATATGGTTAATTTCATTTGATTTGCTTACATTTGATCCACCAATGTGGAGCTTATAATTTCCTGCAATGAAGATAGATGCCTGATTATTATAGTGCACAAGCATTTAGTAGGAGATAATATGCCAAGGCCTTTGAGTGAGTGAGACATAACATTTCCAAGTTTATTAGTTATAAGGTCATATCTTGCATGCTACTTTGGGTATTCCCCCCTAATTTAGCCCATTAGGGAAACTTTCTCTAACCCTTACAAGGGAAGTGGTGCCCCTTGGAATGTTCACAATTCCATTCTGAAATTTTGAGTTATGGAAGAATTCTCTTCATCCCTGGGGTTCCCAGCCATCTCCATTCATATGGTGATTTTCCATTTCTGTTTTTAGCGGGTCCACGAGGGAGAGGATCCCCGGATGATAAGCCGCCACGAAGTTCACCACCATAAAATCCGACGCCGTCAGCGGAAAGAACCACCACTGCACACTCCTCCTTGCTTTCTCCTTCCTTGCTTAGAGTAGCGTAGAAAATGATCTGTCTGCTTGCTTGCTACCCGCCTGGCTGCCTGCTCACACGTCGCATTTGCGTGGCTGTTCACTAATGAGTGTTGCCCGCGTGGCAACCCGCTTGCGTGCACCACTTAGTTGGATGCCCGTTCGCGTGCGCTGTCCATCTTGCGACCTGCTTGAACATACCACCTGCCCAGCCACCTGCTTGCACTTACTGCCTGCCTGGCCGCCAGACCTTTCTCTTGCCCGTGTTGACAGCCGTCCGCCAGGTCGTGTGGTCACCACGCTCCAGGCTATTTGCTAGGCCAACTACTCGTTTGCACCACCTGCCTTTTACTCACGTGTCGCCCGCCTGTTCACATGCACCACCTTCCTAGTTGGCTGTCCGCTTGCTCATCAGTGCCGCTAGCCGTCATGCTTGTTCATCCACCATGCTCCATCAAACCATCCAAACTGCTCGGCTGCCACACTTCACCTGGCAGCATGTGCTCGCTTGGCTTATAACACGCATAGGTCTTATCAACTCCATCGACAGACAAGAACCCGTGTCGCACCACGATCTCTTGGCCTCCTTACCCTTTTAGTATTAATATTGTTCTAGTGCATTTGTTGTGTGTTTCACTGCAGGGGATTTAGAATTTCAGGATTAGATATGCGATTGAGGAGTAGGAAATTTTCATTTTTGGTGTGGACTTATTATTTCTCTTGCCAAACAGGTGTGGATGCTTGTGGAGAGTAGTCGCGCCAACTCCGTTGGCCTCCAAGTTTCTCTATCGGATCTTTGGGAGCCTATACGCATCCCTAGACCCACTTAAGTGGTTTTCTCAATTATTTGCTCTAGATCAGTGGTCTTCTATTGTGTGTTTTCATTGCTTTCTAACGTCTGCATCATCCATTTCTGCTGCATAATTTGATTTCCTCGCTCACCCTTTTGTGTAGCATGAACTGTTCTATCTCAGCGTCTTTCATGTTACATCAAGTCTAGAGAGAAAAAAATATATATAGAAAGCGAGAGATATAAATAGAGAAAGGAAGATATACATATAGAAAGAGATAGTGAGAAAGAGAGAGGGAGAGATTTATATAGAAAGAGAGAGAGACAAATACAGAGAAAAGGAGAGAGGTAGAGATAAATATAGAAAGAGAAAGAGACAAATAGACAGATAAAGAGAGGTAGAGATACATATAGAAAGAGAGAGACAAATAGACAGAGAAAAAGAGAGCCAGAGATACAGATAGAAAGAGAGAAAGAGAGAGATAGAGATACAAATAAAAAGACTGAGAGATATAGAAAGAGATAGAGAGAGATAGATAGAGAGAGAGATACATAGAGATAGAGAATAGATATAGAGGTACAGACATGGTAGAAAAAGAGAGATACACGAAGAGAGAATGGGATAAAAAATGATAGAGAGAAAGGCACTGATACAAATCCAGAAAGAGACATAGAGAGAGATAGTGGGGGAGAGAGAGAAATAGAGGGAGAGAGAGAGACAAAAAGAGAAACACAAAATAGAGATAGAGTGACAGACAGACACAATGAGAGTAAGAGTGAGAGAAAAAAGGAGAGAGATAGAAAGAGATGGGAAAATGAGAGAGAGAGAAAGACAGAGAGAGAAAAGGAGAGTAAGAGACAGAATGTAGTTTACGTGCTTAATGCTTTCGACCATGTGTACACTTGTCTACAATGTAGTCCTGCCTCCCTAAATAAATGCCAATCCTTAATGTTTCATTCATTCTTAACAAATATAGTTAAAACATTCAATCAAAAAATGCAAAATAACAAATAAATATACACATTTATGAAATGTTGGTTTTTACTGTTTTTTCAAATAGTTCTCTAAATTTTATATAAATCTGGTTCCATTTTAGCAAGTCTATACCTCAACACATTTATTTTACAGATAAATACAGGCAATATCCTATCTCATTAAGGATATTTGATTACTCATAATTTTATTATGGCATTTTAGACATATGCAGAAATTCATTCGAATAACATATTTGGCTATTGTATCTCTAATTTGAATTACTGTTTCATTTCCTTCTCCTGTAATTGAAGATTTGATCAAGTTGTAACATTGTATTTGTGTATTTTTAACTTGTCTTATCGAACATATTCTTGAAAATATTGAACGTAAGACAGACCATCAGTCGTTCCCTTCAGATTCATTATGGGTCGTCAGCTGGATCAATGGACAAATAATTGAATAGATTGAGTTTCGTTGAAAGTCCTCAGTCATGCAACACAAATAATTGATGACTAATGACAAAAACGAGTGAACAATGGATGGAGATGACTGATGACATTTAGGAAAGCAGACAAAAAAAAATCAAGAATAAATATAATAGAAAATTACATACATAAAATGGGAATGGGGATGATGACCCTCAATGATGTGGATTACAAAGTTTTACCCGTGTGCTGAGAGATGTCAATAACAGGGATGACCAGTGTAGATAACCTCATGACAAACATATGTGGCACATATGACCACCACCGATGAAAGGGATGATGACAACGGCTAGTATGGAAATGACCAAACATACATAAATACAATAGGGAATTGGGGCTACAAATAGGAGGAAAGGAAAATCCAAGCCATCTCATTGATAATAACAAGGGGCCCCATACAGAAGAGGCCCACTCTAGAACCCCATTGAAAACTCCTTAAAAACTAGGTCAACTAAACTCAATAATTGTGGAACAACCTCACAATTTAAATTTGAGATAACTATTTTCAAATTTGGAAAGAAAAGAAAACATTATTTTTATCAAGATATTATTTTCCTTATTCTAAACCTTTCCACTAACCCAAAATGTTAAATCAAATCCTCTCACCATTTCCATAATAAAATATTGTTATTATGCAACATCCATGTTATTGGAAACGTTAGCATTTTTATTTTCAACATTAGATATATCATTCCAAATTTCCATAGATTGATAATGTGTCCAAAACATATATATTGTCTCATAATATATCAACTGACTGATTTTAGATATCGGATGAAATTATTTTCCTAATTTAACTGGTATACTAATTGTAACTTTTTAATTCATGGTAACCATAGAAATATTTTTAGTTTTTAAACAGATGTATACACAACATTATTTCTTGCAATTATCTGAATTCTAATAAACACATTCAAGTAACGCATGACATACAAATATAATCCAAATATTTCAAAGACATAATCACCTTGTGCGTAGTCATCTCAAATGTAAACTTATCCCAAGCCATGCAAGTGTCTGGCCTCTGGTAGATACTCAAATCAATTTTCTCAACTCTTCTCATACATGTATGGAAGAGCATCAAAGATAAGTGAGAAGAAAGGAGTGGCAATTGTGGAACTAATAGGAGAGTGTCTCTTAAGAGTTAAAATTGTTTATTCTTGATATGTTTTCCTGAAGAAAGAAAAAGGAATCACACTCATTATGTCATGTGGAAATATTTGGTTGTGCGCCAGATCAACACATTTTCTACCTGTAATAAATTCATTTTATTAGATACTGAGTTGTCACATTAATTATTTAAAGAAATGGGTGGATATGCACATTCTCAAGCAGTATCAAACATTTCTTTTATTTTTTCCAATTAGGTGGCGTGATGTATGTGTTATCTTTATAAAAATTGTCCACTTTTAGCACTGTAAACAATTTAATAACATATTTTTAAGATTATTTGCATCCATCTGTTTCAATTTCAATCCACCGGGGTAAATTTCATAAATCGGACGAATTAATAAATAGAATGCAATGAATCGATAAATTACTAGTCATTTTGGAATATGATGTCCTAACATCTCATTAAAATAACAAAAAATCGAGAACAATCATCATTTATGTCCAAAAGTTATATTGAACCCTTTTTAAGCTTCAAATATACATATATAAATATTGTATTACACAAACCTTAAAAAACACACAAGCCTAGCCCAACAGATTTTGTTTCAAGAGACGTTTTCACTATTTAAATTTATTTTTAAGATTTTTGTAAGTCTTTATAGGTGTCTAATTACCTCCTCATATGGTGCAACTGTAAGATAGACAGACATACCACGTTCTCTTACAACTTAAAGAGAAATGACTGACACTAGTGTTCTTATGATTCTTTATTAAACATCAGCACATAGGGTTCAGGGACATACACCTTCCCTTTAAGTGGTAGGATGATCCACAGTCAATGAATCCAAAGTTCCTGATAGATTCTGCTTCTTCAAACACTCTAGAGGCCGTCTCATCGTTCACATGACACCGATGAAAGAAGAAAAAAAAGAGAAACTTAAATAATGAAAATATGAAATCTCGAGGTTAGTATGATTAAGTATAGTCAGTGCATGTTATGACACATGTGAGTTAGTTAAAACTGCCAAAAAATGAATAAAAACAGCATAGAATCAATAGGTGGCCTTTCTTTTGTGACTTACACGTCGCAATTGATAACAGACTAAAAATATCTGTTAACTGTACCAATAGCGTGTCTAATATGTAAGTGTTTACATATTTATGCCTCCATAAGGATGCTCGCATTTCGTAGCACTTTCATTCTAAACCTGATCATTAGGAACCTTTTATTGAGGATTTTCTGGATGGACAGGGCCTCGAAGCTAATTAATTAATTTTTTAATATAATTATTCATTTATTTAGAGTCAATTAAATCCAAACTAAATAAATTTCTCAATAAAATTGTAGTACTGATCAAGATCTATGTAGAGATTTAAAGGAACCGCAATCCTCTCATTCTCGTTTGCTCTTTGGCTGTCCTCTCGCGCCCGCTTATTCTCTTGTGACTCTCTTATTCTCTCTTGTATTTCACACTTTCACGCTTTTTTGTAAGTCTCTGGCTCTTGATGAGGGGTAATTTAGGGTTAACTATGTTATTTTATGGCTCTCCTTCATACAATATTTTTTTATCATTTTCCTTGTCAACATAGGAAGATTAAGGATATAAATAACTGAGAGCAAGTGTTAAAGAAGTTAATAACTGAACAATGTTTCACTTTAATTTAGATTTTTTTGCTTTTCTTTGTTATATTTTATTCATGTAAACTAAATTAATAAATCAAACTTTAAATAACCTTAAAATCATTACAAAGCACTCGTCCCAATTAACCTTATTTATTCTGAATTTATAAATTTAATTTTGGAGTTTGATTTTATTAATTTAGAGGTAATTTTAAGAGTTTAAATAGAATAGTGCATTATATAAAATATATGAATACTATAAATATCTGTGTCTGTGCATCTACAGCTCCGAGTGATGAATATGGGTGTAGAGAAGTGAACTGCAGCAGATCAGTGAGGTATCGCTGCAGAATGTGAGGGAGATGATGATTGATAAATGCTAATAAGTGGCAAAGGGGGGAGGAGCAACTTATGAAGATTTTACCGTTACTGCTGCGACAGATTCGGAGGCAGATGTACGCTAACAAGCGATAGAGGTGGAGGTATTGTGTGCGTTAGTGGGACCCTCGGTTATTAGTGATGATAATCTAATAAAGAGAAGGAAAATATGAGTTAGAAAAGGTTTAGGACAAAACTAACCTCACCATCACTCTCACAATGGGTGGACTGGTGCTTTTTCTTCACCTATCTTCATCTAAATATCACTCCTTTGATTTTGAGAAATATGAGCCATGCAATTTTCTCTCTCCTCCAATTTGTGTGGCCGATTCCCATCAGTGCACACATTGCTTGGAGGATATAACTCAACAAATTCGTTAAAAATATTTCAATAAATTCAATTTTGAATTTTCTAAATGTAAGTAAATTCGCCAATAACACTAGAAAACCAAAAAATGGGAATATCATTTTCAAAAATTACCTTTAAAATATTTAAATAAATTGACATATATAGTTTATCAAATTAATCATTTTTTCGCTACATTAATCTCAACAGAGCATATAAAAAATCAAAACACTAAAAATATGAAATAATTCTAAATGTGCAATAATTAATTTTTAACATTAGAAAAATAATTTTTTCAACATTTCAATGTATATAGTCACTGTCTCCCCCTCCATATTCTCTCCCTTTCTTGTTTGTTCTCTTAAGATCAATCTTACGCTCTTCCTCTCTCTCTATTTTCTCTGACTTATGTTATTTGCTGCAAATATCATACCAGATGGTTTAATACTATGAAATTCAATGATTTATGTCCAGTTCGAAGAAATTATTGGGCCTGGCTGATGATGTTTCAGATTCAATTGACTGACTACTCTATATGATAAAATCCCCAACTTCCTATTACTTTTGTATACTCTAATAACATAGATATCTAGAGGTTTACAACCTTTTATACATATTCCTTTTAACGACCTTTTATACATATTCATTTGAGAAAAGCTTTGAAATACTTTGAAAACAATGACAGTATATCAAAATGCTGAATATGTTAGATGATTCTCGCAGATCCTATATCTGAAAATTCATTCACATCAATTTATTGGGGTCTTAAAATAGTCATATGTCCTCTTTTGTAAGTATTATGACATCACCATAAATTACACAGAAGACCTGGCTACGTTCACTTAACTTATCAGGCACACATTGCTTTGCTACAATGTTTCTCGAAAATAAAGGAGAGTAGGGTTCGATGAAAACTGTGATAGGCTTAACACGAGGCTCGCTTATAACCATATATGGACTTTTGCATATTAAGACCTCCAGATATCCTATATGTTATCTAGTTGCAACCTGTATATTCTCTTTACAATGTATTTATAAGGGAATGCAGAATCGACATCCATCTACTATCGCAAAACATTAAAATGTGCTACAAGCTCCATTTTAACTCTACAGGAGTGTTTTGATAAAATTGGAGAGAATGACTCACTATAATACATTCCTTCTTTCTAGGTAAACCATATAACCAGAATACAAGATTTAGATGTTTACATGTTGACCATCAGAACCTTTTAAATTTTTATATCCGATTATGACCAATGGGGGTTACACCTTCCTGTAATCAGATATGCTCCTAATTGTCATTGGCTAACATAGATTTGAGAACTTTTGTCATGTGATCTATCCCCTCTTGAAAAATGAAGTTATGTCGGTCGTGTCTTAAATCTGACACATCATATTCTACACATACAACCTAATTATTGTGAATTTTGAATTTGATCTGCTGAGGATTTTCATAAGGGATATTTGTTATGATTTTTTAAAAGTTTTTATCTATTGCATAGTGTTACAAAACTGTCTTCAATTAGAAGTACATGTAATCAAACATACACAACAGGAGAATAATCTTCATATAATTAGTACTAATTTATCCTTTCTTCTAAATGTAAGATTTTCTATAAAAAAATCTTACCTCCCTCAATACATTCCATTCATTCATGTTTCATTGTTTTTTTATAAATTTTATTGAAATATTCAATGATAAATTAATGAAAATTTCCATTAAATTTATTACATTATTTTACTTAATATATATCCAATGGATAGTGATATCTTAATATAATTATTGTTCATTAAATGATCAATAAATTCAGCTTTTAATATCTCAGTGTATTAAGTAGGAATTTGATGAAATTATGAAGCTATTAAAATAAGGCCCCATTCAAAAAAATATCTAAGCATTGTTAGAGAATATCCTTATCCCTATGTCATAGGAATTCCAAGTCCTAAATCATTTATTTTACTTGTCCAACATATGGTCCAACCAAGTATCCTTATTATAACTATGTATGTTATTTCATCTTCAGTTACAATAGTGATGGTGCGCGCCAGCCCTCTTCATTACAGATGTGTTCGGAGCCACCATTGTCATCATCGACAACCCTGCCAGTTCATGTCCAGTCTGATCGGCTCGCCAAGGCGCAAGTAAGGGCACCTGGTTTTTAAATACCCCGGGTGAAAGCACATCCGTATCTTTCTTGCACTTGGATTTCGTAATAGCTTCGTTGTTTTATTGCACTCATATGTTCAAGTTCATCACATCCGTGTTCATCCATGTCCAATGCATCTTTGTGCACGCCGCCCTCCCCACGCATGTGCGCCCCACACGCGAGCACGTTCTTCTGCCTCTAGGTGCTAACGCACGCATCAAAGCACCCCTACGTGCACCCCGCCCACCAAAGGGCTCACACGCACCCCCGTTCGCCTGCGTGCCAGCGTGTGCGCACGCGCACCCTCACACTAGTGCTAACCGAATGGCCGCAGCGGACACAAGGGCCCGTGCTTAGTGCGCTCGCATGCCAGCATTGGCGCTCACCGCGTCGCCCCTGCACGCACAATTGTTTGTGCTCGCTGCACTTACACGACCCTAGTGTGCCCGCGCCATTGCATAACATCCACCTTGTTCGCCTCCAACTTCTGGAGCCCGCTAGTCGTGCCAACCGTGAGTCAACTTGCAGTTGTCAACCGTGATCCGACATGAACTCCACTTCTACCTCACCACTAACCTTGGGTACTACCCATACAGGTTCTACCCATTCCTCGATGCGCGTAGTTAAATTACCTCTTTCAGTGCTGGTGATTTGTGTTCTACTGCCCCAAAATTGATACGTTGCATTAGGGCTAACCACTTATTGTCGAGAGTTAGGAAGTTTCTTTGCAATACGATTAGACCTTATCTATGAAGGAATTGGATGCCCTTGGGTATTGACCATACCTATCATCGCTTTGGCGTCTAGTCGGTCCAAAAGACGTTTAGGAGTCTAATTTTTATTAGTCAACTCCGCTACATTAATTGACCCTGTAAATTTGTCAGCACTACTGCATAATGATTCATTAAATCTTACGTTGTGATTTGATCATCATATTGCCATTTAGATAGGTATTTCCATCTCCATGTGTTATAGCACGTGCTGATCAATCCCGGCCGTTGTGTGTTACATTACTGTTCTTAAACACAAATAAGTACATAAATAAACAAATTACCAGGTCAATCGTCAAGTCGTGTACTGGAAGGTTGAGTCCTTTGCATCGGCTCGGGCTTCACGCCGCGGGTGGTAGCGAGCTTCCACAAGAGCTTTCCAAAGGTCCTCCATCACTACCTTGTTTATTTTCTCTTTGGCTCTATTTCTGTTCTTGTTGGTAAATCTTTCTATTTCTCACATGCTGTCGTCCCTCTTTCTCTCTCACTTGCTCTCTTCGACTCTCTCTTGCTCTCTATTTTGCTCTCTTTCTCTTTTGCTTGATCTCCTAGGATCATTCTTTGGGGGCCTATTCTCTCTCTTAGTTTCGTTTCTGATCAGCATCTAGTTTTTATGTAATACATAAATTAATATGAGTGTATCAAAAACAGTGGACTGCATGGTTTGAAACAAACTAACTTTGTTATTTGATCCAAATATCATGCCAGACAGTTTAATACTATGAAATTCAATGATTTATGTCTAATTTGAATCAATTAATGGACCTCAATGATCATGTTTCAGATTTAATTGACTGACTACACTATCTAATCAAATCCCCAGTTTCCTGCTACTTTTTTATACTCTGGTAATATAGATATCTAGAGGTTTACACTATTCAATAGCAAACCTTTTAAGGACCTTTTACATATATACCTTTGTGAAAAACTTCAAAATACTTTGAGAACAATGACAGTACATCAGAGAGATTAATATGTAAGATGATTCTAATAGATGCTTAATCTCAAATTGCTTTCACATCAGTTTATTGGTGTCTTAAAATAGGCTTATGTTCTCTTGGGAAAGTAATATGACATCATCATAAATCACGGGGAAGACTTCGTTACCGTCTCTAAACTTATGGCGCACACATTGGTTTCCTAAAAAGTTTTCTCAAAAAATAAATAAGATTAGGGTTTAATAAAAACTGTGATAGGCTTAACAGGAGGCTTGCTAAAACCATATAGTTGCTTAAGATGCAGAAGTCCTTGTGCATCTTAAGACCTCTGGATATCCTATATGTTATCTAGTTGCAACCTGTATATTCTCTGTACAATGTATTTATTAGGAATACAGAATCGATCTCCATCTACTATCACATAACAACAAAATGTGTTACAAGGCGCCATTCTAACTCTACAAGAGTATTTTGGTAAATTTTGAGAGAATCTCTCACTATAAGACATTCCTTTTTTCCAGGTAACACATTTAGGCAGAATACAAGTTTTATACATTTACATATTAACCTTTAGAACGTTTTATATTTTTATATCCAATTGTGAGCAATGGGGGTTACACCTTCAGATAATCAGATATTCTCCTAATTGTGATTGGCTAACATACATTTGACACCTTCATTCATGTGATCTCTCATCTTTTGAGAAATGAAGTTATGCAGGTCTTGTCTTAGATCGGCCATATGCTCTTCTACACATACAACCTAATCATTCTGAATTTTGAATTTGATCCACAGAGGATCTTCATAAGGGATATTTAATGTGAAGTTTTAAAGGGTTTTATTAATTATATAGTGTTACATAATTGGCTTCAATTAGAAGTACCTTTAATCAAACATACATAACGGAGAAATAGTCTTCGTATAATTAGTTTTATAAGATAAAGTTTTTCAATACTATCTTTTAATTTATCGCTTCTTCACTTACAATTAGTCACTTAGTTTACTGAATATCTACTGTGTTTGATCACAATCCCTATTAAGGGATACATTACTTTTAACATTCATCGAAAAATGTTTTACTGAATTTTACTAAAATATCGATAAAGCTTAAGCTTACTAACAAATCATAAAAGAAAATCATAAAAGCTTAAGCTTACTAAAAAATCATAAAAGCTTAAGCTTACTAACAAATCTATCAAGAACCAACTTTAGATTTTAAATGTAACCAAATTCCAGTTTAACTGATATAATCATGTAAACTTAAGTTTACCCTAAATAATAAAGTGTTTTTTCTTATCTTACGGTTTAAATATATTTATTAAAGTAATAATTTTTGGGAATATTTAGACGTCAAAGAGCCATTCAAATATCAGATAAAAGATAGATATAACCAAAATATATTTCAATGATTGAATCCCCTTGTGTATTCAAGTATATTACACATCTGTGGTCTCAAGTTGTCTAGTTTTCTAGTATATAAATCATTGGGGTATTCAATGCATTAATATCCTTGTTTTATAGATATTCAGGTCAATATTCTCATGTCATGTCATAAATGGATGGACAGCATTCACAGAGAAGTGAGAAGGGGGGAGTTTCCAAGGATAAGATCGCACTCAATTCTTCATACTTGATAGGTTCTTATAGGATACGATGTTGCAAAAATCCTTCAAAAGAGGATTAAATTCACAGAAAACAGAGCATCAATTTAAAAATAGGTCTACTTATTTAAAGGTTGATAACATGAATTAATATTTTTTTAAATGCACAAGAAAGTATAACTTTCTAGAGGTAACCTAATAATTTACGTGTTGTCAGCCCCCTTGGCCAAAATGTCTACCTAGTGAGATTTAGAGGGGGATATGGTGTATCTTCCCTTGGGTGTTGGATCTTGCATGCAAGGGGTAAGCGATTTTGATTAAATCACACTTGTGTACCTCTTTAAATTTGGTCCACTACTAAGCCATGTTAGCAGCCCTTTACGTGCTCCATCAACTTTATTTGACTTACTGATTTACGCATAAAAAAGGCTAAGCTCTCATCATCAACCACCACGACCCATAAATGGCATTGAAAATAAAACTGACAAACAAAAAGTTAGTTGCAAGTAAGACAATATGATCTTGTCATGGAATATCAGAGGGTCGAGATCAGATTTAGTAATGAAAGTTGGCCCTATGGCCCGTCGTCACGCAGTCAAATCTCGAGTGATGTAATACGATCGGCCGGGATCGATCGGCTCGTATTATGCCACAGGGATATGATGAATGAATTCGTGAAATGCAAATCGACGAAGGAAAACAACGGTGAATAAGCAGCGGAGACGCCGACAAGTAAGAGTGTAAGTTCACACCGACCAGTGAAGAGAGAGAGATCCTAGGATCAAACCCCCAATGACCCGTGAAGGGCGGCTCTCAGGGACGATGGCCCCTAAACGGGCAAGATGGTAGCCTGGTGTCCAGCGATCACGGTGAGAGAGACGAGGGGGCGTTGCTCGTGTCGGCGTGGAAAACTCGGGGTGCGCGTGCAATGTCGGCCGAGGTCGCGTGGCATGCGTGCTGGCAGGCGAGCGCGCGCGGATCGCTCAGACGGGTCGGCACACAAGCGTGCATGCGGCGCTCGTAGGCGGGCAGGCGAGCGAGCGTTGGGCGGGGCGCGCGTGACGAGCGCGCGGCGGGTAGGCCGCGGACGCGCGCTGTGGGCGCGCGATGGACGGGGCCGGTGGATGGCCGCGCGAACGCACGCGGAAGGCCGCGGGCGGGGATGCGTGGCTGAGACTCATACGCAGGCGAGCGGGGGTAATGGTGTGGCGGAGAGGACGAGCGCGGTGGCCGCGGGCAGGATGAGCAGCGACGGCGGCAGACTTGGCGAGTGGCAGAGGCGGGCGGAGGGCGTCTGCACGCGCGGGGCGTCGGGGTGGGCTAGAACGCAGCCGAACGCAGTGACGGCCGGATTCTTGGCAGCGATCGGTGGTTCTTGATGCCTGGTTCGGCCTTCTCGGATGTGGACCACCAAGAACGCCCAAGAAAGGAGGTTCTAGGATGCTTGGACCAAGGAAAAGCTTTCTTGATTGACAACCAACCAAGAGATGATCAGGAGCCGGAGATTCTTGAGGGGCTTGGCGAAGCCTGGGCGTGGCTCTAGGGAATCCCTGAGGCGGGTGAGGGAATCGATGACATTCTTGGACCTTTGAACTCCTCCAGAGTGATCTCGATGACGGAGCCTCCTTGACCAAGCGCAGACGATCTTCTTGAATTTTTACTCGTGCCGGAGTGATCTCGACGGCATGCTTGTACACGTTCCCTCGGAGTGATCTCGACGAGAGAGACGTGGGCTCTACACCACGGAGTAATCTCGACGTGGGTGAGGTTAGCCAAACCTCCTACACTTCTCTCTCTACGATAGGGGAGACACAAGTTTGAAAACTCTTCAACAAATGACTCCAAATGTTCCTTGGGCATGCCATCCCCTTATATAGTGAGGATGGGTGCCAAGTGAACGTGGGAGAGGATGAACCATCCCGAGACGTGGTTCGGCCTCTCCTAACAAATTTGAAATACAAACGTAAAAAGAAAACGAAAGACGAAGGACGGGGCCCAACATTGACCCAATCCATAAATCCAGAAATACAACCAAATGAAAACAAACGTAAGTGAAAAGACATACTTACGCGGGGTACTTAAACCCCGGTTGGCGAGCGTCGACGCGAGCTGCTCGCCATGGCTGACGACCCCCCGGCGTGTCGTCTCCGAGATGGTCCTCCATCATCGAGCTATGTCAATTGCTTGAATCTGGCATGTGCCGACCTCAGTGCTTGGAGCAGAACACTGAGCAGCCTCGATCTATAGCAGCGGAAGTCTTTTGCAATAGCTTTAGATCTCATATAAGGGGTTAAAGGAGAGTGTGGGGACGCTGTCCGATCAAGGAATAGGGTCATTGTATTGACATCACAAAAGATAACATCGTAGTCATGATCGTTCAAGGGGGAAAATCAGGGTTGATACCGAAGTAACGAGACAAGATGACCTGCGCCTCGATAGAGACGCCACTACGCCATGAGACTCGTAGCCCTACCTGCGCGCCCGCTGGCATCGCCGCTACATGCGTGCACCGGGCTTGGCGGCCAGGCCCGGGCCTGGCGCTCGCACACGCCAGCCCTGCCTCTAGACGATGACACACGCCAGCCCCACCTCTAGGCGATCACACACACCAGCCCCACCTCTAGGCGATCACACATGCCACAACACCTACACAGGTACCTTATGCTCGATCCACGCAAACGCTGCTGTGCTCAGCTCCTGAACCTACACGTCGTGCGCCCAACACTACCCATGAGAATGCCACATGCCCCCATGTCGTCTCAACACTTATTATGTGTCAATAGCCTAAGTATCCTGGCAGGATGTCTCCCGCCCTGCCCTGCACACGCAATATGTGCGCTGCCCGCACGGGTGCTGTGTGGCACCCCGCACAATTCAATGCGCTGCACCCATGGTACGCTGTCTAGCTTGCGCGTCCTGTGCCCACGCGCAGTGCTTGGCGCTCCCACGTGGCACTTGATGCTCTCGCATGGTCCTTGGCGATCACGCGAAGCCTTGGCGCCCGTGCGTTGTGCTTGGCACTAGTGCGCGGCGCTTGGGGCTTGTGTGCTCACACCTATCGACCCGCGCGCCCAGCATGAGTGGACTTCACCTGATCCGTCCTGCCTAAGCTTGGACTGACACGGGCAGCATTCATAGTGTATTACCACCTATGGGGACGATGGCCTGAAAGATCAGGTTGGGCATCACCACCCTTAGTGCTTCTTAGCACTAAAAAGGACTCAGTCATTACATATCGTGAGTCTCACGCGAACACTCCCTCCCAATAAGCACGCAGGCATCTGGGCTGAGAATGTTGCCTAGTTAGAGCATAACATGCCCCCACTGCCTGAACTTGTCGATGCCCTTGCCAACACCAGCTGCTCCGCTTCAGATGCTCCCAATAGGTCCTCAAATTATGATAAATCCGAATCCCGCTCCCATGTTGCTGATTTGGCTAGTCTGTTCTTCCACTTGATGAGATACTCAATCTTGTGATTGCAACCATGACCTCCTCCCCGGTCAATCTCCCTTTTCGCAAGGACTGCCTCTACCTCGTGGTATGTTCCTCACCGCATCTTCAGGATCTGGTATATATTTCATCAAAACCAATACATGAAAGACCGGATGGACCGCCAGCTGACGAGGTATGTTGAGCCACTAGGAAACTCGTCCGAACATAGCTACTACCTCGAAACGCCCATCGTAGCGAGGTACCAAACCCATGTGGCATTGATTTGCTTGCTTTGTCTTCATCATCTGCGCATTAGTCTTCAACAAGACCAGGTCATTGACTCAAAACTCCACGTCCCGTTTGTGTTTATTAGTGTATTTCTTCATTCTTTGTGTAACATGCTCGAGTGCCTCACGGGCTTCCTCAATGCGAGCATGATAGTCTCGCGCAAATTAGAAGGCAGCGGGGAAATGTTTCCTCTCCTTTCTCTTTACCACTTCTGGAGGAGTTAGCGGCTGCCTTACTGTTGCAATCTCAAATGGTGAATGCCCTATAGCTGAGCTCCGGTTGTTGTTATGTGTAATTGCGCAGTACCCAATAGCTCCACCTAATTTTCTTCATTGACCAAATGTAGTGTCGTCGAAAAAATTTGAGCTTGGATCCCATGTACTTGAACAACGACTCCCAAAATGACTCGTGAATCTTGTATTGCGCCCGCTAATACTGCCCAGTGGAAGACCCTAGTACTTTGGCACATTGGATTTGAAGAGACGAGCCACGCCATCTCTGTGCACTTCCGACGTGGTGGGGATGAATGTTGTATATTTGGAAAAATGGTCCATGACCACCAAGATAGCATCGTGCCCACCCACGCGCGAAAGACAAGTAAGGAAGTCTGTTGATAAAGACTCCTGAAGTCTGCTCATCCTTGGAAGAGGTGCTAGCATTCTTGCAGCTTTACCCTTTTCTGTCTTGTCTTGTTGACACACAAGGCATGAACGAACATAAACCTCCACATCTCGTTCCGTCCCTGGCCAGTGATAGCTGCTTGACGGAGTGCAAGCATCCGTGCCTGTCCTGGGTGTCCGACGTGGGGAGTGCAGCCCACATGCACATGGTACATACGACTTATTACTGTTATCATAGAAAATGCAATCCTCAGTCCATAATATCCCCATCTCGCCCGTAGCAACGTGTTTCATAAGGCGAACGACTTTTGGATCATCTTTCATTGCCGACTTGATCTTATCAAGAATGCTTCCTTAGACTGCTGAAAGTGCGGCCACAAAAACTTCTAGTTCATTGTGACTCAAGGCATCAGCCACTTGATTAGCCCCCCCTGGCTTATATTTCAAGACAGTTGAATTCCGCCAAGAAATCTTGCAATCTCGCTTGCTTCGGAGTCAACTTGTTCTAAGACTCGAAATAATTGGTGACCACAAATTTCCCTCCAAGGAGATAGTGGTGCTAGACTCTCAGCCAATGTACCACTACTGTCATCTCCTTCTCATGCACCGAATAACTCCTCTCCGCGTCGTTCAGCTTTCGGCTCTCGTAGGCCTCGGGGTGACCGTCTTGCATCAAGACAACCCCAAGTGCAAAGTCAGAAGCATCTGTGTGTACCTCATATGGCTTGTACAATTTGGGCGATCGAAGAATTGGTTCACTAGAGACTACACACTTCAACTCGTCGAATGCTCTTTGACACCGGTCTGTCCACTAGCACTTAACATCTTTCTTCAACAAGTCTGTGAATGGAGCAGCTAACAAGGAGAAGCCTTTGATAAACTTCTGGTAGTAATTGGCCAGCCCAATGAAGATCTAAACTGTTGTACTCCCTTTGGCACTATCCAATTTCGGATGGCCTTCACCTTCGAGGGAACCATGCACACACTTCCCTTCCCAATTAGGTGTCCAAGAAATTCAATCTCCTCCAAAGCAAACTCACATTTCTTCGGGTTCATGTAGAGCTCGTCCTCCTTCAGCTTGGCCATCACCTTCCTGAGGGGCCTCACATGGTCATCAAAACTCCGGCTCTATACAAGAATTTTACCCAAGTACACTACAACAAAATAATCAATACACACCCGAGAGATAGTGTTCATGAGACAACAAAATGTTGTAGGAGCATTCATGGGCGCAAAAAAGTATCAAGCAGAACTCAAAAGATCCGTAGCGCATCGCACAAGCTGTCTTCGGTTCGTCCCCCTCCTTGATCTGGACGTGGTGGTACCCGCTCTTCAAGTCCATCTACTAGAAGTAGTGAGTGTCCCCGAGCCTGTCAAACAACTCTTCAGCATTGGGTACAAGATATTTATTTTTCCTTGTTATCTAGTTCAGCCCTCGGCAGTCCACACAAAGTTGGAGCGACCCATCCCTCTTCTTTTGGAACAGGACTATGGTGCCAATGGGAGTTATGTAGGACAGCAAGGGAAAAAGGTGACTGAGGAGTTGGATAGGACAATGATGGAAACTGGGTACTGACGGGTTCGGTAGGATGAATAAAGCAAACCACATAAATCCACACGATCGAATTCGCAGCTTAAAACCAATGAAATGCTGGTGGTGTAGGCGCGTTCCTCGTCGAGGGCGGGAGTACTGTCTTCAACCACTACGGCGATGTCGAAGCACCAAATTCAATACTCAAATTCACGTCGCGAGGGAAACTCACGAAAGAGAGAGATTTTGGGAATTCTAAATCAAATCAAATCAAATCTATTGGCAGTGGAGAATTCTCGAAGAATATTGGATGAAGAACACGTTGACACCAAAGTTTTCCAGCATACCTCGGCACCGTAGTGTATGAAGAGGCCGTAGGGAATTCTGATCGTGACGAGACTAGGCGAATCCAGGCGTTGAATGGCCCACTAGATGAGAGAGTTTGGGCATTCCGGGCGTTGTACGGCCGTGGCAGAAAGCGTGACGATTGACGGGCGCTTTGATTTGGGGTCGCGGATCCAATTGCGCGGTCAGTTGACGGGGGGTCAAGGGGGGAGTCGCCCCCTTGCGGGGTGCGGGGCCGCATCCCGACACCAAAACGGTATGAACGACGTCCTATGGCGCCGACGACGTCCGGGGCGTAGCCGTCCGGGTTGGAGGCCTGCAAGGCGTCACTTGCGCAGGTGGTCGGTGGCAACGTCAAGGGCGTTGGGTGGCCTAGCGCCTTGGCGCAGGGCGGCCAGGCGCTAGGGCACTAGGGTGCGGGGGAGGCCTAGTGCCCGGGCGCTGGGCGGTCTTGGGCCTGAGGGGGGCGGCCTGGCGATAGGGCACGGTGGTGGCCTGGCGCTAGGCACTGGGCGGCCTTGTGCCTGGGCACGGGGTATCCTGGCACTAGGGCGCGAGGCAGCCAGGCACGTGGGCACCGGCCGGCCCGTGGCTTCGGCGAGAGGGCGTTGTGCGGTCTTGCGCTAGATGCTGGGTGGCGTGGTGCTTCGGGTGCCGGGCGGCCTGATGCGAGGGCGTTGGGCAGAAAGGATGAGAGAAGAGTGGGTGAGAAAGAGAGAGAGAGAGACGAAGGAAGAAGATGAAGAGAGAGAGAGGGAGGGAGGCCGGCCACGACGATGACGACGGTAGGAGTTGAGACAGGAGAGGAGAGGCTGGGTAATCCTCCAAGAAGAGTTAAAACAAACTCAATTCTTGAATAATGACTGCCTAACTGTTTCTTGAAACAATGGCCTATACATATAGGCCTTGGAGGAAAGAGAAAATACAACTTAGTGACAAGGAATTAAAGACGAAAGATGTGCTTTGTGTCACGTCAAGGGGAAGTTGTTGATCTGTCGTTGGTGACGTGTCATGATGCGTGAAGGAGCGTGCATGCGTGGAGACGTGCATGGTGCCGGTGTGTATACTTTGTCCGATGATGGTGGGGGCGTGTCCATAGCGGCGGCGTTGACTTCGGTGGATGATACTGACGCGTCCAATGTGGATGCATTAGCATCCTCGCCATCAATTCTCCGGGGGCGCAAAGAGCTCGAGTCTATCGAGTAAGCGTTGGAAAACTCCAACGGGAACACCAAGTTGGGGCGTGGGCGAGCCAGGTCCTATTTCGTGATCTATGTGTCGTCCATCGATGCCTTGCCCTGCCAATGAACAAGAAACTTCCACACCGTCCCACCTATGGTGAAGGTGATTACTTCGTCTAGTATAGCCTCGATGTTCCCTTGCCAATTAGAAGGTAGTGAAGGGGGAGTGGACAAGTCAAACTCACTCACCAAGAAGTCAGAAGGTAGAGGAGGGCGATTAGATGAAAGAGGTGGGGCGTTAAACACGACTAAATCCGAAATATTGAAAGTGGTACTTATCCCCCATGTGGAGGGTATGTCGACGGCATAGGCATTTGCCCCTACTCGTTTGTGGATTGGGAACGGCCCGACACTATGAGCATGAAGCTTAGTGGCCCGCTTGGAAGAGAATCTCTCCGGCCTAACCCTCACCATCACCATGTCACCTTCTTTAAATTCACGAAAACGACGGTGTAAATCTGCGGTATGTTTATATGAGGTGTTGCTATTTATGATGCATGTATGAATTTGCTCATGTCGTCGTCTACTATGACTAGCGAACTCATGACCATCATTTGAGACTCTAGTATGCGGTAACATGGGTATAAGGTCGGTGGGTTTACGAGGTGGATGACCGTGTACTATCTCAAATGGACTCATGCTAGTAGTACGGTTGACTGACGCGTTGTAGGCAAACTTGGCAAGCGGAATGACAGAATCCCAAGACTTAAGGTTGTCAACCCAATTCATAACACCCTAAATTTGGTCTTTATTTCATGCTATTGGCACAATTTTATGCATTTAAAGAGCTTAAAATGGGGTTGTTATCATTTATTTACATGAAAATACTGTTTTCAAGTGATTTCTGATTTTTCCCTAATTTTCTGTTAATTCTATGAATTTTAAGGGATTTATTTGAGCTTGAAATAATTATTTGTGAATGAAAATCAGTAGGGGGACGAACCAGTGAATTTGATAGAGTTTTTTATGATTTTTAAAGATTTTTTAGGATTTTTCTGAGATTTATTTGAAGAAAAAAAGTATATTTATAAGGAAAAAATGAGTATTAAGATTATTTTCGAACTTTGGAGGGCCTTTTAAAATTTTGCTGCAATGATACCCTCAAAACAGCTCTAGGTCGTGGTTGCAAGCGTAAAGATATATTTTAAAATATTCTAGGGTTTTATAGCAAATATTTTATATTTGTTTTAATGTTTTTAGGAGAAACTAGAGGAGAGAGAGTGCGCAAGGGGTATATACACAATTACTTTTAGGTGGCATTCACCAGCAATTCCAGGCTTTTTAAGGACTTTTCTGCAAAAAGGAGAATTCAAAATGGGCCAGCCAATGAGAGAGCGACACGTCATAGCGTGTTAGAAAAGAAATGAATAAATGAATGAATTTAAATCCAATGGATTAAATAGGTTTAAAATTTTTTTATTAATAACTTTTGATCCTGAAGTTCGATTGAGATGATTTTTTTAATGATTTGCTCGCCTTGATCCCCTCTTTCTATATATGGTTGGATCATTCAGATCAAGTCTATATTGATAGATAAAAAATAATTACTAAATGGGGGTAAAATGGTAATTTTTACCATGTAACCGAAGTAGAAAAGCTAAATTTAGAGAAGGGGACCTCATTCTTGATGGTGCTCTATCACAGATGCAAGACAGAGAGGAACTTCAGCTTGGATCTACCTATTTGGTACTTTTTCTTTCTTTGTATTTGAACTATTGGTGTATTTTGGATGTTGTTAGTTGAATTTCTTAATCTTTCTTCTTCATCCCTGTCTGAACTTTTAATTTCTTAATCTCGCTTGGCTTGAGTGGAATGTACAAACCCTAACTAGGATTTAGAGGAGAAATTGAGAGATTCCCTAGCTATCCCAACTGCATATAAAAGAAAACTATATAAAAAAACTTATAAAAAGGGTTAACATTCTAGGATATTAAATTTTCCATTTCATTATCCAATAGAGTAGTTATTACTGAATTGTCAAACCTAAAGAACCAACCAAAACACTTCTAAATTTTCTTCTTAATCTCTCTAATTGAATTCTTTGATCCTTTCAATTGGATCAATGAATTCAACTTAGAGCCCCTTATTTCATCTACTCCTCTCATCTCTTTGACCCCCTTTCCAAATTTCTCATCTAATTAGGGTGACTTAATCTATGTTGAAGATTAAATTAACGCCAATTAGGTTCAAATTATTCAAGAAGAACATCAATTGGATTCCTTACTAGCTTCCCTTGGACGACACTCGTACTTATCACTACACATCTTAAGTAGAGTTTTTATAAATTTTATTGTATAAGCTAAAATTGACAACGACAAGGGTTTAAAATTGCATAAAATTTACCCCTATTTTTGGCTTATCACCAACCCACGATCATAATAGATTGCCAAGGCTTCTATTAATGACCTCAGTTTCTCCATCAGTCTGGGGATGAAAAGCCATAGAGAATTTAAGCTTCGTTCCCAGTAGATGCCATAGGGTTTTCCAAAAATAGCTAGTGAACCTGACATCTCTGTACGACACTATGCTTTCTGGAAGCCCATGGAGACGGACAACTTCTTTGAAATAAAGTTGAGCGACATGAGAGGCATCAGAAGTTTTAAAACATGGAATAAAATGGGCCATCTTTGAAAAATGATCTACAACCACCATGATAGAATCATAACGCTTGTTTGTTCTCAAAAGCCCTAACACAAAGTCGATGCTCACATCATCCCAACGTTTTTGAGGGACCGGTAGAGGAGTATATAGGCCAGTGTTCTGTTTAACCTGCTTGGCGAGAGCACACACACGATATTGGGAAACACGATTAGCTACGCCTCGCTTGAGGGATGGCCAAAAGAACCTATGCTCTACCATCGCGATGGTTTTGTCTCTCCCAAAGTGACCACTAAGACCTCCGGCATGCCTTTCCCACACAATGAAATCCCTAAGGGAAAACTATGGAGTACATAGGCGGCAGTCATAAAATCAAAATCCATTCTCTAAGATATAATCTTGGTTTTCAGGATTCGGGTGGTTGCCTATGGTCTGGAGAACGGGAGCAAAGTCTGGGCAGTCGGGGTATTGGTCCTTCCTCTGTTAAAATCCAACAACTTCTACCTTCATAACGTTCAAGAGGTGGACATGCCTACTAAGGGCATCGGCGACTCGATTTTCAACTCCCGTCTTGTGTTTAAGGACAAAGGTATATGACTGGATGAATTCAACCCACTAAACATGTCTAGAATTTAATTTCTGCTGAGAATGGAGATACTTCAAGGCTTGATGATCGTAGTGGAGAACGAATTCCCTACAGAGCAAGTAGTGACGCCAATGACGTAAAGATTGAACAATTGCGTAGAACTCTTTGTCATAGGTGGAATATTTGAGTTTAGCGTCATTCAACTTCTCACTAAAGAAAGCTATGGGATGATTCTCTTGACTCAAGACTCTGCCGATTCCTAAACCCGATGCATCACAAGCGACCTCAAATACTTTATCAAAGTCGGGTAAACGGAGAATAGGAGTCTGAGTCATTCTAAGTTTGATCTCATCAAAATATTTTTGCGCTACTACAGTCCATTCAAAATGATTTCCTTTAAGACATTCAGTCAGGGGTGCCATGATGGTACTAAAGTTGGATATGAATCGCATATAGAAAGTTGCTAGTCCGTGAAAACTATGAACATCGTGGACATTTTTGGGAGTTGGCCATTGTGTAATCGCGTCTATTTTGGCCGGATCGACAGAAAATCCTCGTGCTAACAAGATAAAACCTAGGAAGGAGACATGATCGACAAGAGGGGAGGCTGGGCAGTCCTCCATTAAGAGTTAAAACAAACTCAATTCTTGAATAATGACTGCCTAACTGTTTCTTGAAACAATGGCCTATACATATAGGCCTTGGAGGAAAGAGAAAATATAACTTAACGACAAGAAATTAAAGATGAAAGACGTGCTTCGTGTCACGTCAAGTTGCAGTTGTTGATCTACCGTTGGCAATGTGTCATGATGGGTGAAGGAGCGTGCGTGCGTGGAGACGTGCGTGATGCTGGTGTGTTGACTTCGTCCGATGATGGTGGCGGTGTGTCCGTAGTGGCAGCGTTGACTTCGGTTGACGATGGTGATGGGTCCAATGGCAATGCGTTGGCATCCTTGCCATCAGGGAGCCTTGGACGACCGGAATAGCTTGCTCTCCAACAGTTCTTGCAATTGTTTCCTCATTTCATCCAAGTAGGCAGGCAACATCTTGTAGGGTGCCCGCGTAGGGGGAGGGGTACCAGGGAGTAAATCTTTCTCGTGGTCCACGTCCCTCTTTGGCGGCAACTTTCTGGGGAATTGCGTCGGCATCACCTCGATGAACTCCCGTAGCACGTCCGCGATTGGCCCTGGTAGTACAACTACGGTTGCACTGAGGTTTTTGTCAACTACGTCACCCCCATGAAGCGCAGCCAAATGGGCTGGCGCACACCCTGCGTTCCACCTTTTCCTGGGGTCCCAGTCCTCATATGGTGACGAGGAAAGTCTCTTTCCCTTTTCTGAACCTATCCTTGATTTCCATGGCAGACAAGAGAGCAGTGTTCCGCAGTTTCTCTACCGCTTGGTCTTTCACGAAACATGGGTTGGTCCGGCCCTCCCACGATCCCACCTGGAAAACACAACCGTGCCTGATCCCACGACCACAAAGTAATCCATGGGGGACACCATGAAGTTGGTCCGGCCCTCCCACGATCCCTTCTGTAGTAATACCTCGTTGGTCACGCCGACGATGTCTTTCGCTTCCAAGTTTACAACCTTAATCTTCCTCGTGCTTTGAGAGAATTTCAAGCCATGCTTTTTGGCCTCCTTGATAAGCTCAATTTTTGGTAGTTTTTTACTGGTTATTTGGCGGTTAAATTGTGTGAGGATTGGGCTTATACAACAATTTTATAACCTCACAACCTTAGGGTAAGTGGGGTGTCGATCCACAGGGAGCAAAGAAAACAGCAATGAATTTCTTCCGGTTCCATCTGTAATTTCAGGTCTCTATATTCAAGTATAGAGCTTAGCTAAATTATCTTCAGTTAAAACCACAGAGATTTCTCTAGACAGCTTAAGTTTCCACAGAAAAAGCGTGTGCAATCATGCCCAGATAGGTTCAATGAATTACTGGTTATATATGGTTTGCAGGCGCCCAGATCTAACAACCGATTTCCTTCCTACAGGTCTTCGCCTGTGGTTTAGGCAATGCTCCAAACACTCGAGGGGCGTGTGCGTGAGGGTGACCTGTGCACCACTACTGCTGTGCAAGGGTGAGGTTCGCATGGGGTAATAGCAGCGTGCAGGCACCCTTGCGCGCAGGCAAGGCATTGCGGGCTCTCGATGAACAATACTGAACAATGCTTGATTGATAAGCAAGCTTAAGAGTGATAAAAATGCAAGAATTCAAGAACAATACTGAACAGAAAATTTAGAGTAACAGATGAACAACTGTGGTTGGAACCTGCTGAAGACACAACTTGTGCTCTCCAACCCGACACAGATTGTCTCATAAGGGAGAAGAGGAAACACTGAAACCAAAACAATCACACCTCCCTGTGTCACGCCCTTCCGGCAAGGAGATGATCTTCTTGGCCTGGCTATGCCTCAGCTTGTCTCTCTCCCAGCTCCAATGCTCAGCAGCTCTTGGAGGGTCTGCAGAAATCCTTCCTCTCCAAGCCTAGCTTCCTTGAGAGAAGTTCTGGACAACCTACAATGAACTCTTAAGAGAGTATTTATAGGTTTCTCTTAAAACATGCCCCGGGGGCATTTTTGGAATTTTCTTCTTCCTGATTTCTCGCCAGCTCCCCCTGATCCATTTTGTCTTCCTTTGGCTGCCTTACTCTATTTCTGAACTCATTAATCAAAATTGTCAGATATCATCCACTTGATTCAAAGAATGAAGTGGGGTTAGTAAATTTATAAAACAATGCATATGGATGGCAACCAACATGAATTAGATGGATACAATTGATGCTTTTATGCTCAAAAAGTCTAAACATTTGATGACGTATTGATAGTCATCAAACACCCCCCAACTTAGATCATTACTAGTCCCTTAGTAATGGAATGCAAGTGACAATAGATGATGATCTCTAGTTGACTTTCAGCTTTTGATAACTTTGGCTCATACTCTCGTGAAGGAGTGTCTCCATCAATTGAGCTTGACCAATTAAGGGAGAATCCTAAGGATCTATTTCAGCCCTTCTACCGCAACTATGTGCACTTCTGACTTACGGAGTACATATAATAATTACATAATATATATGGAGTAAAGTTGAGTCAACACCCCAAGCGCACTACTGAATGAGGCGTAGAGAGCGGTACTAATGCTGGCTCAATACTAACGGCTATACTAGCATCGGCTCAAACACATGGGAGACAGCTTTTCCACCTTTATTTTCGATTACGTTTGCTGCTTGTTGGTCATTTTTCGATGACAATCAACTTTAATTTCAATGATGCAAGCTTATGCTTGTTTTGCTCAATGCAGCTTATACTTTGCACTTTGATGGCGCTTATCCACTACCCATGTGCCGTCCTTAATAGACTGGCAGCTTATTCCCCCGAAGAGGTTTTGTATCCCTCTTGGTTCAGGGAGCTTCACTCACGTCAATAATAATAGTGCCATTGAGCCAACACTCGCCCTACTCTCCACTAAAGCTAAAAATTTCATGCATGTAAGTGCTAACTCAACCCGAGGTGGATGGCAAGATGAGAGAGATATGGGGATAAGATGTGTGAATTGTGGATAGTAAGAATCATTTTTGCACCTAGCTAGGCCTATTTCACCTAGGGTCCCCTAAATGGCCAGTCTTTCAACTCTAACACCCTTGAAAAGAGCCCTATTGTCGTGCTTATCATTGTGTGAGTATCGCCTAAGATCATCGAATATCCATGGTTTGGTTGATGCAAAACGAAAAAAATTTGATGGATGACAGAGCAGTTATGCATGCGACGTTATTCCCCCCCCCCCTCCATAAAAAGGCATGTTCCTACATGACGAGAAGTAAAATGGAGTAAGGGAAATAGAGACCAAACCAGGAGATGGAGAGCGGCAACCGGCGTTTGAGTTGTCCACTTGCGGTGTAGGTGAGCTAGGAGAGGGGCAGCTGCACATGATGACGCAAAGAAAAACGAAGAAAACAAAAGCAGAATGGAATAACAAGATATGTAAAATAAGGAAACAAACAAAGATACTAGTCAGATCATGCTGCTATCATTCGGTGGTTTCTCTAGAGGGATATTCACGGGGCCTTGTAGCTCTTCCTCTTCTAAATAAGGTTTGAGCCTTTGTCCATTAACAGTGAATTGTTTTTGAGACGTAGGATCTAGAATTGTGACAGCTCCGTTCTGAAAAACTTTTTGAACAATGAAGGGGCCATCCCACCTAGTTTTCAATTTTCCTGGAAAGAGTTTTAACCTAGAGTTGTAAAGCCACACTTTCTGGTTTTCTACAAAGGCTCTTCTCCTCAAGCTTTTATCATGAAACATTTTCATTTTGGCTTTATAAATCCTCGAATTTTCATAAGCCTCATTTCGTAGTTCTTCCAATTCATTCAACTGAAGAAGTCTTTGTTTGCCGGCTTTATCTAAATCCAAATTGAGTTTCCTAATGGCCCAAAGGGCCTTGTGTTCTAACTCAAGAGGTAGGTGGCATGCCTTCCCAAAGATAAGCCAAAATGGGGACATTCCTAGAGGGGTTTTGTAGGCTGTTCTATAGGCCCATAATGCCTCGTCTAGTTTCCTAGACCAACCCTTGCCATCGGGGCGCACTATCTTCCTCAAGATTTTCTTGACTTCCCTATTGCACAGTTCCACTTGACCATTAGCTTGAGGGTGATATGGGGTAGTGACTCGATGGTGGACACCAAACTTCTTTACGAGGTTTCTAAAGTTATAATTTGTGAAATTAGATCCTCCATCACTAATAATGGCTCGTGGGCATCCATATCTATAGAAAATATTCTTTTCAATGAAATTGGTCACTACCTTACTATCATTGGTTTTTGAGGGAATGGCCTCTACCCATTTGGACACATAGTCGACTGCCATCAAAATATATTCATGTCCATGGGAGTTAGGAAAAGGACCCATAAAATCAATTCCCCATAGATCAAAGATCTCTACTTCTAGGATGGGTTGTAAAGGCATGTGTTAAGAGAAACCTATAAATACTCTCTTGAGAGTTCATTTTGAGGTTGTCCAGAATTTCTCTCAAGGAAGCTAGGGCTTGGAGAGAAAGGATTTCTGCAGACCCTCCAAGGCTGATGAGCATTGGAGCTTGGAGAGAAGCAAGCTGAGGAGTAGCTGGAGCACGACGATCGTCGCCTTGCCCGGAAGGAGTGACACAAGGAGGCGTGAGCGTTTCAGTTTTAGTGCAATCTTCTTCTCCCTTCTAAGACAATCAGAGTTGGGCTGAAGATCACAAGCTGTGTCTTCAGCATTTCCAATTTCTGTTGTTCCTCTGGTTATGCTTGATTTCGAATCTCATAGTTGATTGAATCGTTTTCCATTCTATTCTAGCAAAAATTCCATCGTTCTCCACATCAGATCGTGAAATCCATCCCTGCAGAACTTCCAAGCAGCTAGCAACCCAGGCAACAGCCTAGGTTGCCAGCAATCCAAGCCGCGGGGAACAACGCCGCACGCAGCAGCGCTGCGTGCAGCAGGCTCGCCCGCGCGCAGCAGCACAGCGAGCAGAGCTCGCCCGCGCGCAGCAGCACAGCGAGCAGAGCTCGCCCGCGCGCAGCAGCGCCCCGAGCAGCCTCACCCGCGCACAGCAGCGCAGCGAGCAGGCTCACCCGCGCGCAGCAGCGCAGCGAGCAGAGCTCGCCCGTGCGCAGTAGCGCTGCAGCAGGCTCACCAGCGCGCTGAGACGCCGCGAGCAGGCTTGCCTGCCCACAGCAGCGCCGTGAGCAGCGCTCGCTTGCGCTGGGCGGCAACGTGCAAGCCTGTGCGCAAGTAAGAGCCTGCGTTCAGGCCTACCTGCATGCAGGGTGCTTTCTTATTTGCCCCAAGGGGCAAAGATACACTGTCAGCAGATAAATTCTCTGTTGACTGACCTACTCAGTTAAATTCTATAAAGTTTACTTGTAGAAACGAACTGATAACAATTTAACTGAATTATAGAACTGAACTTAGCAGTCTGAGTTTTAATATACTTCGAATTAAAAAAAAGAAAATACTCTGAATTTACCTGCTCCCTGTGAATCGACACCCCACTTGCCCTACGCTGTGAGGTTATAAATTGTGTTAGATAAGCTCAGTCCTCACACGATTAGACCAATAAATAACCCGTAAAAACACCCCAAAACTGAGATTATCAATAGCCTGAAGGGCATACGCCTAAAGGCATATGTCCCTACCGGACTCGTGAAGGTTGTTTTCTCTTGATCTTCAGGATGAATATTCACTTGGTTGTATCCTGAATAACCATCAAGAAAACAGAAGTATTGCTGCCCCGATAGTTTTTCTAGTATTTGATCCATGAAGGGTAGTGGATAGTGATCTTTCTTGGTCGCCTTGTTTAATTTTCTATAATCAATACACACCCTCCAACCTGTGGTTAACCTCTTCTGCACCTCTTCTCCTTTCTCATTAATCTCTATAGTCACTCCTGACTTCTCAGGAACCATGTGCACCGGGCTCACCCATCTACTATCGGAAATCGCGTATATGACACCGGCATTTAACCACTTTAGGATTTCCTTCTCAAGGACTTCTCTCATATGAGGATTAAGCCTTCTTTGATGCTCTCTACAAGGCTTAGCTTCTTCTTCCAAGAAGATCCTATGCTCACAAATTGAGGATGGGATCCCCTTGATATCATCAAAAGTCCAACCTATGGCTTCTTTGTGCTCTCTAAGTACCTTGAGCAAGTCTTCTTCTTGTTCTAGAGTGAGTGATGAGGATATGATCACAGATAAATTCTTATTGACATCCAAATATGCATATTTGAGGGATGAGGGGAGTGGTTTAAGTTCTGGGCTTACTTCAACTACAGGGGAATCTATGAGCCTATCATCGAACTCTCTATTTTCTATATGAGATAAATACTCTTTCACTACTTCTTCCTCGCCATCTTCTTCTGCACATAAGTTGAGTTCTTCATTGCTCCCTAAGGGGCACTTCATCATCTTCCAAATATCAATTTGCACTCTCTCTTTTCCTATCTTAAACTCTACAGTCCCTTTCTCCCAATCCATGATCGTCCTCGCCGTTACTAAAAACGGTCTTCCTAGAATAATAGGAGCTAAATTAATGCTTCCTGAAATTTTTACGTCAGTGACTATAAAATCTACAGGAATTTCACAATTTTCTACAGTAATCATGACATCCGTCAGTCTTCCTTCAGGTTGCCTAACAGTTCCGTCGGCTAGGAGTAGGTCCATATGGATTTCTTCAAACTCCCCAAAGCCATATTCCTCGTATAAGGCCGTAGGAATGATGCTAATGCTTGCTCCCGTATCTAATAAAACTTTCGAAAACGTTTTTCCTCCTATTTCACATGTGATAAAAGGGGCACCTGGATCCCTCATTTGATAGGGATGTCGTTCAAAATACTAGAAGCATTTTCTGAAAGTTTTACTACCTCCCTAGTTTTTCTAGTAGTGCAAGAATCCTTAAGATATTTCTTAAGAGAGGGTGCACACCTAAGCATGTCTTCCACTGTGACAGTCATGGTGGCCTTGTTAAAGTTTTCAAATAACCTGTTCTCATAATCATGTACAGGTTTTTTTCTATTCAGAGCAGATGGGTAAGGTACATTTTGCCCACTCGTAGAAGGTAGAGGTTCCTCCGCGTAGGGAAGATCCTCCCCTTCTTGCTCCCTTGGCTCATTTCTCTTTCTAGGATTCTCTACAGAATTCTGATAAGGATCCTGAAGTTCTTTTCCATTTCTCAATTTTGAGATTGCTAGAACTTCAGGATCTTCCTCCTTCATTTCATCATGAGTTGCATGTTGTACATGGTGTAAGTTGCATGGGTTTATCATAGGCTTAGTGGGAAATCTATGAGATGTGCAAGGAGGTTCTGTAGGTGTACCTTGATGTTCAGAAGGTCTAGGCCTGAAGCTCTCCAGCAGCTTCCTCATTTGCTCCTGTGATTCCAGCATTTGCTTCGTCTGGAATTCCATCATCACTTGCATCCGCATCTCCATCTCCGCCCGCAACTTTTGATTTTGCTTCTCTATCATGTCTGAAATGACAGGGGTTAGCGTAGAGAAATCAGGTTGGGTCTGAGATGGGATCTGATACTACTGCTGAGGCCTAGACTGGAACTGTTGCCTTTGCTGAAATTGAGGTTGAACTGCAGGCTTGTTCCCTTGGTGGAAGCTCTCTCCACCTTGGAATCCAACTATCTTTTGGCCAGCCCATGGTTGTTGTTGGTTGAATGCTTTCACCTCTTCTTCCATGGCTTGGAAAGCCCCATCTTCGTGTTCTCTGCTAAAACAAAAAGAGCAAATTTTAGCTTTAACGATGGGAGAGTTACCTAGAAAGACATTCTTCAAGGTGGAGGTGAGCTCCTCCAACTTCTGGTTGGTCTCCCTTAATCCTGCTTGCAGCTCCCCCTCCTTGGCATTTACTTGCAGCACTCCTGCCCTCTTGGGCTGTAGATTTCTTCCATTTTGATTTGCTCCATTTTCCTGCAAATCAGTTTTTGCAACTCTCTCCAAAATGTCAAAAACTTCATCCTCATATGCCGTGTAAAATGTTCCACCGGTGGCTAGATTCACCATATTCTTCATGAAATCCGAGAGAGATTCATAAAAAATTTGGGCTAATTGGCATTGTTCAATTCCATGATGAGGGCATTTCCTCAGCAGGTCATTGAACCTCTCCCATGATTCACTAAAAGCCTCTCCTTCATGGGGGTGGAAATTATGGATTTCTCTTCTATAAAAATTAGTTTTGGAGAGAGGGTAAAATTTCTGCAGAAATTTTCCCTACATCTCATCCCAAGTACTAAAACTAATTCCTAAATTACGATACCAGGAAAATGCTTTATCTTTTAATGTCAATGGAAAATATTTCATTTTAAGCATTTCTGTAGATAATTCTGGAACGTTTCGGGAGGAACATCTAATATGAAAGTCATCTAGGAATTCTAGAGGGTTTTGTGCAGGTACTCCGTTAAATTCAGGTAAAGAATGTATCAAAGCATTACCATACCTGAATAAGATACCCTCACCTATGTTAAGATTTACATCCGTTTGTCGCAGGCTTCCGGAGGGTGTCGACCTGTCCAGCATGGTTCTCCTCCTATCCTGCTGATGGTGTCTTTCTTCTGCCATAGTTTCCTGCTGAATTTCTGGTTCTGTGACTGTAGATTCTGGAGTAGCGTCGCGTGCAACGTTCTCTATAGACTTTTCACCAGCCCTTGAACGTGTCACTACCATAGAAATTCAGCAGAGAGTTAGAAAGACAATAAGCTGAGGATTTCAACTCCTACAGCTTTAGGAGAATGAGTAAAGAATAACTGAAAAGACAGAAAAGAACCTACTACTGTAATACCGTGGTCCCCGGCAACGGCGCCAGTTGATAAGCTCAATTTTTGGTAGTTTTTTACTGGTTATTTGGCGGTTAAATTGTGTGAGGATTGGGCTTATACAACAAATTTATAACCTCACAACCTTAGGGTAAGTGGGGTGTCGATCCACAGGGAGCAAAGAAAACAGCAATGAATTTCTTCCGGTTCCATCTGTAATTTCAGGTCTCTATATTCAAGTATAGAGCTTAGCTAAATTATCTTCAGTTAAAACCACAGAGATTTCTCTAGACAGCTTAAGTTTCCACAGAAAAAGCGTGTGCAATCATGCCCAGATAGGTTCAATGAATTACTGGTTATATATGGTTTGCAGGCGCCCAGATCTAACAACCGATTTCCTTCCTACAGGTCTTCGCCTGTGGTTTAGGCAATGCTCCAAACACTCGAGGGGCGTGTGCGTGAGGGTGACCTGTGCACCGCTACTGCTGTGCAAGGGTGAGGTTCGCATGGGGTAATAGCAGCGTGCAGGCACCCTTGCGCGCAGGCAAGGCGTTGCGGGCTCTCGCGCTCGCATGCGGTTCCTACTGCGCGCAGGGCTTCTGCACGCAAGCAAGTCTTGCGCGTAGATGCTCGTGCATGCGATTGCTTGCGCGCAGGTCTTCTGCGCGCAAGCAAGTCTTGCGCGCAACTACTTGTGCTCAGCCTACCCTGCGCGTGGGGCACTTATGCGCAAGCAAGCCTGCGCACAGTTTCTTGTGCGCAGATAAGGATGCGCACAACTGCTGGCGCTTAGAGATGATGCCCTCGCACTACAGTCTAGCATCTGTAGGAGGGCTCCTCAACGCAGATTGCTGAGGAATTATTGAGTGCGCAGGCTATCTTCAAGACTTGCGACTGTTGATTGATGAGCAAGCTTAAGAGTGATAAAAATGCAAGAATTCAAGAACAATACTGAACAGAAAATTTAGAGTAACAGATGAACAACTGTGGTTGGAACCTGCTGAAGACACAACTTGTGCTCTCCAACCCGACACAGATTGTCTCATAAGGGAGAAGAGGAAACACTGAAACCAAAACAATCACACCTCCCTGTGTCACGCCCTTCCGGCAAGGAGATGATCTTCTTGGCCTGGCTATGCCTCAGCTTGTCTCTCTCCCAGCTCCAATGCTCAGCAGCTCTTGGAGGGTCTGCAGAAATCCTTCCTCTCCAAGCCTAGCTTCCTTGAGAGAAGTTCTGGACAACCTACAATGAACTCTTAAGAGAGTATTTATAGGTTTCTCTTAAAACATGCCCCGGGGGCATTTTTGGAATTTTCTTCTTCCTGATTTCTCGCCAGCTCCCCCTGATCCATTTTGTCTTCCTTTGGCTGCCTTACTCTATTTCTGAACTCATTAATCAAAATTGTCAGATATCATCCACTTGATTCAAAGAATGAAGTGGGGTTAGTAAATTTATAAAACAATGCATATGGATGGCAACCAACATGAATTAGATGGATACAATTGATGCTTTTATGCTCAAAAAGTCTAAACATTTGATGACGTATTGATAGTCATCACTCCTTCCCTAGGAGGACGTTATGCATCACCCTCGTGTCGACAATGACCGTGCCGGGCTTACGATGGATCAGTACTTCGATGTGCAAGAGTTTCAGACCTTCATACTGGACCAAGGCACCCCCTCTAGTCCCGCCAAGCATTGGAGGTGGTTCTACATCACCGTACTGCTACTCTTGAGAACATGCAGTTGGGGAGGGGGCACAACCATTGTGTTCCCATGGTCGCCGCCCCGATACTCATTGGGCAATCCCTCATGTAGTGGGGGCATCCCCATGCAAAACAAGTTAACTTGTTGCCCCCACAGCCTAGAGTCGCCTTCTCAGTCTTGGGCTATTACCCTTGTCCCGACTCTTGCCGTAGCTGGTTTCCATTTCCTCTTTAGGCGTGGACCATTTTGGGTTTCTAGCACTTCAGCGCGTTCTTGGCGCGGCTTGCCCCACTTTCAGACTTTTCCTTTGGTTTTGTCACTCTGCTAAGGTGGAGCTCTGTCCCTTCCAACCACTTGATAGGCGGAGTTAAGGTCTCTATAGTGTCATCTCTCCAGCTCTGTCTGGAGCTAGTGGGGAGTTCCTTTGTGAAATGGTAGGGCTTCTCGGCCTCGGATATATCGATAATCCTCTGGATTATGGATACAAACTATCGCACATGTTCCCTTGGAGTACCCATCATCTTCTGATTGTCGAGCTCTCCCCTCGCCATCCACATCGTGTTTTAGGGAATGAAGTTGTCCTTTATCTCCTGTATAAAATCCTCATAGGTGGGTCACGACCAATTTCCACATTGCGAGCATTGGCGCCACCATAGTTTGGCATCATCTATGAGAAAAAAGCTGGGCTGGAGGATCTTCTTCTCCTTTGAAAACTCATTGACTTCAAAATCTATGTCACAGTCATACATGTAGTCGGCCATTTCCACCTCATTGCGGGCTCCGCTGAATCTCGAGGGTCGGCATTGTTACCTTTTCCCCTTCCGCATTACAGTGGCAGCTCTTGGGTCTCTCATCTCATATTTGTTCAGAGAATTCCAACTTGAGAGTCAAAACCATCTTTGTCAACTTGCGTAGTGTACTCTCAAAGCGATCCTACCTTTTACATGTCTCTGTTCTCAGATCTTTGACGTTTGCCACACCGTCATCTCTGTTCTTGTCGACCTTGGTCTTTGAACCCAAGAGGTTCTTCTCCACGCAGCGAAGCCTCTGCCGGTGATGTTGATCCTTTTGTAACTTGGACATCTTCGTAGAGTCCATCTATCCTCCAACTTGGTTCAAGAACACAAGCAGATCAGGCCTAACCTGGCTCTGATACCAATTGTCACACGCTTAAATCTCGAGCTATGTCAATTACTCAAATTTGGAACGTGCCAGCCTTAGTGCTTGGAGCAGAACACTGGGCAGCCTCGATCTCTTCCAGTAGAAGATTTTGCAATAGCTTAAGATCGCATAGAAGGGTTAGATGAGAGTGTGGGGATGCAGCCCCATCGAGGAATACGGTCATATGGATATCACAAAAGTTTCCATCATAGTCATAATTGTACAAGGGGAAGACTAGGGTTGATACCAAAGTAAGGAGACAAGACGACACATGCCTCGGTAGGGATGCCACTACGACTTGAGACCTGCAGCCCCGCGTGCGCTTAGGGGCCTTGCAATCACACATGCCAGCCCCGCCTCTGGGTGATCACACACGCCACAACACCCACGTTGGCATCTTTTGCTCTATCTGCTCAAGCGGCGCTGTGCCCGGCCCCTCAAGCTACGTGCCACATGCCCAGTGCTACCCGCGGGAATGCCATGCGCCCCCATGTCGTCTCGGCGCTCACTATACGTCAATAGCCTTAGTCTCCTAGCGGAATGTCTCCTTCCCCGTGCCACGCACACGCAATGCGCACGCTGCCCACGCGGTTGCTGCGCGGCACCCCCACACAACTCTGTGCACTACAGCCACGGCACACCGTTCGGCCTACATGTTCCGCACTCGCGCACAGCGCTTGATGCTCCCCCGCGGTGCATGGCTCTCACGTGAAGCGTTGGCACCCACATGTGGTGCTTAGCGCTAGCGCGCAGTGCTTGGCGGACTTCATCTGTTCCATCCCGCCTAAGTGTGGATGGCACGCACTCCATCCGTAGTGTATCGCTGCCTATGGGGGCGATGTCGTGAAATATCAGTTAGGGCGTCACCACCCTTAGTGCATCGTAGCAGTAAATAGGACTCATTGTTTACAGATCGTGAGTCTCACATGAACATGCCCTCCCACTAAGCATGTAGGCCTCTGGGCAGAGAATGTCGCCTAGTTAGGGGCCTAACAAATGTGCTTTGGGCGGGATTTGCTGGAAACCCATTCATTCCTTCTTTGTTGTTCTCTTAACTACGCGGACTGTTTAGCCATGATGTTTTTAAATTATTGTCAGCTCAACCTGGCTTGTCAAATAAATTAAATCAATTTGAGACACTAATTCATACTATAAATTTTAAAAGACTTTCACGGTTAAATTAAACATTTTACCCTCCTTTGTGTGAGTGTGGGCCACACTTTTGTTCTAGTCCACTGTTGGTTGGCTGGCGTCTATGTGTGCTTTGTGTAATATATATATGGCCTTTACTATGTGGGTTGGGTCCTGGTTGGGGGTGCTTGCTACCTGCAGGCAGTCTTCTCTGCTCTTCTGCGCTTCTACTAGAAATATGCATTTTTAGTAAGTTAATATGATGTATGTTTAGTTGCATTCAATGAATTATATATGCATGTTATCGAACTTAAAATTGTTAAATTCATTTTAAGAGTGACATTCTAAATTTTCTCTATTTTTTTGTATTTTTTTATATTTTTCAGAAAACTAATTCTGAATGAAAACATTTTTTGTGTTAGAATATGATTTGTTTAGGAATTTTTGACACTAAATTTGGGAATTATGAATTTTCTAAGTTGAATTATATTTGTATTTTTCTTTTTTGGTTCTTTAGTATATTCAATATGAATTTTAGAATATACCTTGGATTTTTGAACTTCTCGTTGCAGCGGTGACATCGGCTAATCAGAAAAAAGGATCTATTTTTTAGCAATAAATATGTTTCGTACCCCAATGAAGAGATTATTTAAATATTATTATTATCCTCTCCTTAAAGTAGTCAACAATGACAGTGGGGTGACATGCTACTATCATAGAGTGCAACGTGTACATATTGCATATACATGTCCCGTCTCTATTTGTTTATAACGGGAAATTGCAGATGTGGTGCGCGCTGAGGTGGTGCCACGTCAGCTGGAGAAAATCTATTCAACAATATATTTAACTAATAAACTGTCTATATTCTTTTTGTCTTCTCCCAAGGCGATAGGTGGTGCGACGAGAGCTGTTAATCGCAAATAATGAGGAGGAATCTCAGCCAATCATTGCATTGAATGCCCTTAAGAGAAAAAATTCTAACCCAATGATGCGACAATGCTAAGGCGGATGAAGAGAGAGAAATATTTGAATTAAAGAGACGGTTAGAAAACATCCAATTTCCAGGCGTGATATTCGACGATCCACAACTCTCATTGAGCTGATATTTATAAAAAATATCTTTAAGCTCACTTCCTCCTAGTGACGCTGATTGAAAGAATGTGAAGTTCGAAGGTCCACCAAATGTTCATTGGTGTCTCTAGTGCGTGGGGTGGTTCAAGAGAGAAGTGAAGAGGTTGATCTACAACAGGAAGACACTATGATCTCAGTGGAATATAGGAATTTAAGGTTAGCATTTTACCTTAGACTTGATCGTTTTCAACATGCTTAGTTATTTTATCCATCTTGGCCATCTGTCACCCACATCCATTACCATCCTTCATCCACGCCCTCAACATCCCCTATCCCTCCTCACCTTGACTTTCACTTTGTGTACTCCCTACACCGTGATGATCTCGTCACACATCTCTCTCCTTCCTGTTTAAAGAAATACATATCACTACATCACATTTCTACCATCTTTCTACCTTATTCTCGCAATCTTTATCACCGTATCTACAAACGATTACCCCACTTACCAAGCTGTTGTTACAATCCTATTTCGCTCCCCATTCTTTTCCATCTTAAAACCAAATTAATAAAACCCTACTTAGCCATTTATCATCTTGTTATATATCATCACCTCACATTCACTATTGTATACATAACTCCTCTCATCTTTGCTTCACCCCAATTGAGATCATACTTTTTCCTAATATATGTTCCCTATGGAGATGACCCGTGCCCATCGCTAGCTTATTAAATTATTTATCAGTATAGGTTTGAATATTATATTGATTAAACTCAAATTCGTAATGATATAATTCTTACCCAAATCTTGAGTTTATCACCCGCCTATTGCTAGCTTGAGCATTGCTGCTTTTAGGTTGGCGGACGGCGCTAAATGCTATTTACAAAGGTTTTGTTTTCTCATTATTATAGAAAAATACTAGAAAGAAGAATTAAAGTTTAACATATGTTCCATTCGTTTAAACTAATATACTTAGAATATGTTATTTATGAAAGTAATTGGACTCGTAAAATTTGCCAACTATACTTCTAACTTGTTGTTCAAATCAAATCGAAAAATTAATGCATAAAATGAGAAATCACAACAGAGTGAACGTGAAATCAATAAAATGGTGCATAAATTTTCTTATGATGTTTATGACTTCACACCTCTTTTTGGGTTTGTCAATTAATCAATTATGATGAATTAACAATTAACCATTATAGCCTCATGATTTTACGACACTACGATGGCATCCTCTTGCACTGTTTAGTTATGCTAATCATTGAATAAATCACATATTAGTTACCACGCGAGGAATCAAGTGATGACACGTGCCATGCTGATAATAAACACCTAAAATCCTTAATAAATATAAATATAAACCCATAAATGGTAAATTAATCGACCTTCAAACTTATAATATTATATATTTTGATTTTATAGTATTTTGAAGAAACTATATTGGAATCAAAATATAGTCTCTTGTAATATGAGGTCCAAAAATGTCCTACAAATACCATCAAGTTTTGAAAAATGTCAGTTTAAACATATATTTAATCATTTTAACCTAAAAAACACGCATGTATCATTTGTTTATGGCGCACAAATTAAAAAAACAGATGACTAACAAAATAATTTGTTTATTATAACTTAATCAAAAGGAGTTTTATCTATTTAAATTTAATTTTAAGGTGTTTGTTGCCATTTATGGCAATCTAATCCCTCCTAAATATGGTGCAATCATGTGACTAGCACCCACATCAATTTTGCTCATATTTCAATCAGAATGGAATGATATATACATAAGGAGAGATGTCAACGAAGAACTCTGCCTTATGATCATTACTGAATCACTGGTCTTCTCACCATACTTCATGAAATGCCACTTTACAGGGGACAGCCAGATATCCATTTGCTTTAATTCGTATGATGCTCCACAGCCAATGCCTTTTTATTGCTTGAGTAATGCTCTCGGTACCACATCACTTGTGTGCCACTCACGTTAGAACAATAAAGAAATAAACTTAAATAGTAAAAAATATAACATCTCAAATTTGGTATGATTTAATGTAGTAAGTTAATGTTATTATGCTTTAGATTTAGTTAGCACTAATAGAAAAAAGTTAAGATGACATAGTGTCAGAGGTTGGAATTCCGTTTCTGACTCCGGCTTTAGCATCACAGTCATACATGTTGAAAAGGGTCAACTGTAGTCTTCTCTCAATGTGCTCCACAAGCAACTATATATTACAAACTCTTTATTTCAAAATTATGAACTCAAAGTGAATGAGCTTTCACTTTGTTAGGCTCATATAGTTCTTGGTAAACATCATTTTTGACTTTTTTCCACAACAGAAATTAATCGGTCTTTTAATCCAACAAAGAGATCTAATGCGTTTGACTGAGTTATTCTGTCTATTGAGATGACTTGATGCCTCATGACAAGATGTAAATATGCTGCTTTAAGGGAAATGATATGTACAATTGATGACTCTAAAATATGTCATCAAATAATCAAGTTCTCAAGTTTAAATTCATTACAATTATCTTGTGAATTCATGCTAAGTTCATGCATATGTATTGTTTTATGAAATCACTAACCCCACTTGATTCTTTGAATCAAGTGGAATATATTTAACGTTTTATGGCCAGTGAACATTCAGAAACAGGTTAAGAAGATCAAGGAAGAGAGGAGGATCAACAGAAGTGGGCAAAAATTTGAAGTGGCAAAAATTACGAAAATGCCCCTAGGCATGACTTAAGAGAAAACCTATAAATACTCTCTTGAGAGAGGAGTTTAGGTGTTCAGAATTTTCTCTAAGGAAACTAGGGCTTGGAGAAGAGGATTTCTGCACCCTCCATGAGCTGATGAGTTTTTGGAGTTGGAGAGGAAGAACAGACTGAAGATAGCTTGGATTGAAGAACCACGCCTCGCCGCAAGGACGTGACACCCGACGTGGGGAAATCTCAAGCTTCAGCCCTGTAATCCCTCTCTTCTCAGACAATTTTGGTTGGGTTGGAAGAGTCACCAGATCTTCCAATGTTTTCCACCTGAGGATTGTTTCGTTTTAGACTTGATTTCAGTTGAACTTTGTTTCTTGCTTGTTCTGATCATCCTCCCCAAACCTCCCCAAAAATCCCTTTGATATAGCAGAACCACTGCGCGCAGCAGCACCGCCGCGCGAAGCAACGCCGTCGCACGCAGCAGCGCCGTGCGCAGCAGCGTCGCGCGCAGCCACGCCGCACGCAACAGCGCTGCTGCACGCAACAGCGCAGCAGCGCCGCGCGCAGCAACGCCGCCGCACGCAGCAGCGTCGCGCGCAGCCACGCCGCACGCAGCGGCGCCGCGCGCAGCAACGCCGCCGCATGCAGCAGCGCCCAGCGCGCAGCGCCGCGCAGCCACGCCAAGACGCCACAGCGCTGCACGCAGCAGCGCCGCAGCAGCGCCGCCGCAGCCACGCCGCGCGCAACAGCGCCGCTGACGCAGACACCTTGCGCGCAGGTACCTGCACGCAGTGTTTGATCCTTTGCCCCAAGGGCAAGGTACTGCTACAGAGAACTTCTCAGACAGCCTCTATTAAGTTAAATCTTTAACTTAATCAGAGCAATAGCAGTTAAATCTTTCGACTAAACTGGGGATTAAAGAGGAATCCTGTGATTTTCCTGAGGATCATTTAACAGAGTTTAATATTTATTTTAAATTGATAAGTGACATATCTATTGAATAAAGAAGGAAATTTCTGCTGTTTTCTCCTGCTCCCTGTGGATCGACCCTCACTCGCCTTACGCCGTGAGGTTTATAAATTTGTTGCATAAGCTCTGAACCTCACACGTCTGAACTGCTAAATAACCATTAAAAAACACATAAAATCTGAGCTTATCAACAATCCATTTGCATTGCTGTCTAAAAGTTAATAACTACATTACTCATATATTTTCTAACTATACCTGTGATATCGGTCATATTTTCCATGTTACATACGTATGCCTACATAATACCTCCCATAGTGACGCATACATGACTTTGCCCATTTTGTATCCCTTAACTTTAAACAGTTTTCACGGGGCACCACTCATTGAGGTTTTCTGTATGGACTGGGGCCTGCATTAAAATGGATCATCAGAACTTTGATCAACATATTCATTTGTCTGAAGTTTATTAAATCAAACCTAATCAAATTTCGGAAAAAAATGACCCTTTTGATCAAGATCAATTTACTGATTTGAAACAATGAGAGCTCTCTGACCCTTGTTCTTTTTCTCTGTCTCCCTCTCTCTATTCTCTCAGACTTGCTTTCTCTAGTAGCGACTCTCTCACTCTCTCTCTCTCTCTGACTTTGTATGTCCATGTAGCTTTCTTGTTCTCTCTCCCCCTCATTCTTTTACTCATTTGTAAGACTTCCAACAATGTTCTATCACTTGAATTTTCAAAACTTCATTAAGCCCCACTGGTTGAGGATATTATTTAGGGACTAGGGTTCCAATCAAATTGGATCATTCAAATTTTGATGACAATATTCGTTGATAAGAAGTCAATTTGGTCTGAACTGATGAAATCTGTCAATTAAAAGATGGCTTGGCTTTATATCCATCTAGAGATTTGAACAAAATAAGAGCTCATTTGTCCTTACCGTCTCTCTTTCTTGCCCTCTATTTTACCTTTTCGTTGCTCTCTCTCTCTGACTCTCACACTCTCCCTAAGTCTCTTTCTCTCCTTGTTGTAGATTGTCATATCAACATACACACAATTAAATTTTCTCGCAACCTCTCTCACTCTCTCACACATTTGTCTTTCTCTTACCTCCTCTCTCAGTCTTCTTTTTTCACTCTCTTATTTGTCTCTCAAGGTCATTCTTTTGCTATCTCTTGCTTCATTCTTCCTCCCTCTATCATTTATTCTACCCAGGTATTTCATTTACTCTTACCTGTTCCCTTCTATCACGCTCACTCGTTTGTTCTCTCAAGGCCAGTCTTACACTGTCTCTTGCTTTGTTCTCTCTATGCTCACTTGTTTTTTTTTCACTCACCAGTCCATTCTCTCTCTTGCTCATTCTCTCTCCCTATTCTTAATCTTTATCTGTCATACATTTTGTCATCACTCACTCTCTCTGTATTTCTCTATTTTTCTATCTAATTCATTCACTCTCTCTCATCCTTTCTCTCTACGTCTCTTTCTCTCTCATTTTATTTATTATACTTATTTATTTCTCATTTAATACATCAGTGTGATATGATCCCAACCAAACATTATACTGGATAGTTTAAATTAAGGTTTGGGTTAATTGATCTGAAATTAGACTGATCGGTTTACACTCAGACCCAGTGGTTGATGTCGAGTTCAAAATTCAGATTTGGTCGGTAAAATGCTTTATCTTATTGAAACTTTGATAGATAGTAACTACTCAAAATACCAATAACTTTTGTGTCCTTGAGCGATGAATATATCTGAAGGTTTAAATATTGCATATCAAACGTTTAAGGACCCTTTCGAGATATGGCTTTAAGACAAGCCTCAAAAGATTTTGAGAAAAATTAGATTATTTTTTTATCCCTAGTGCATAAGACGATTCACCAATATCCTTCATCTGAAGTTGTTTTGCCATGATTTTTTAGGGGTCATAAAGTAGTATGGTATCACTTGTAGTTAGTACTATGCCATCAGCATAAGTCACAATGAATAAATTACTACGCACCACTAAAATTATAGTAGACACATTCATCTATTAGAGTTTTGGTGATTGTAACAGCCTTGAACAAAGTATTTCTTACAACCAAGTCTGACATTCTTCAACTTTCGTACCATAAGCTTTGTGTTTCTAATCACAAGATTTTCTAGTTGCACCATGTTTATTGTGTGATCAATGTATCCAGAAAGAAACCTAATCTTGACATCCCTCAGATGTCCCTCAAACTCAAAATGTGATAAACGTGCTATTATAACTGTAAATGAAAATCTTGATAAATATGGAGATAATGTCTCTGATGCCGGACGTCGTCTCAACGGCGTCCGACCGTCACCGAGGGTAGGAACTCGGTGTCGTATCACTAACTAATCGGGTTACGTCCACGACGTCAACCGATGGATATGCGGAGAACAGAAATACATGTATGACGATAACGAGGACGATGGTTCTACGATGGTACGTGCAATGCGCCGACAAGCTACGAGAGCCAACCCGGAGCGGGGACGGGGTCGCCAAGCTGGGTCGAACCAGCCCTCCAAGTCGTCCGAGGTGGGTCGAGGGCGCGCACGCCGTCGAATGAGGTAACTCCCACTGGAATGCTCACACGCAGCGGGCGCCCCGACTGCATCGACAGGTAAGACGCCGTCTTTGTTTCGTCGTTCTCTCAATCTGTCCCACTCACCTATCTAACCCGAGCGCGGTGGAGGCAATACGAAAGAATACTGAAGGAAATAAATGACGTAAAGAGGCGAGGGGAAGCAGAGTACCTTCGTCGCGCTGGCGACGGGATCTTCGTACCAACTGGTTCCGGAGGAGGGAGTTGTCGGGTGCGCCGGAGGTTGACTGGTGCGGAGGGGCGGTTGCGCGCAGTCGGCGCGGAGCGGTGCAGGGAGGCGTGGTCGACGGCGAGCAGTGCGGTGGGACGACGTCGCGAGCACGGCGGCGATGTTGCCGCGGTCGGACGACGGCGGTCACGGCTAGCGCGACCCGGAGCGACAGCTTGGTGAGGGCGTGAGCGGAGCGGCGGCACAGCGGTGCGGCGGCAGGCGGCACGGCGGCGCGGCGGCGACGAGGACGGCACGGCGGCAGCGCGGACGGCACGGCGGCGGTGCGGGCGGCGCGGCGACGGGCGCGCGGTCGGCGCGGCGGCGGGCGCGCGGTCGGTGCGGCGGCGGGCGCGCGCGTTGGTGCGGGGGCGGCACGCGTCGGCGCGGGCGGTGGGTACGCTGGCGCGCGGGCGCGGCGTGGCGGCGCGCGACGGCGCGGCGGCGGGCGCGCGGCGCGCGCGCGCGGCGGCACGCTGGGACGGCGCGCGCGACGGTGCGCGCGCGGCGGTGGGCGCTGGGGGGACGGGCGCGGCTGGGCGGCGCGCGGCGGCGGCGCGGGTGGTGCGCGCGGCGCTGGCGGCGGCGGCACAGCGGCGGCAGCGGCGGCGGCTCCCTTCTTCCTTCCTCTCCTCTTCCTCTCTTCTTCTTCTTCTTTCTCCTCTTCTTCTTTCTTCTATTCTTCTCCACGACCTGACCCTTCTTTCTCAAAATGCCATTCTTCAAAAATTTAGGTCAAGGTAAGGGAAGAGCCCACCTCTTCCCCTTATATATGGGTGAAGATGGCCCTTCCTTAAGTCCAATTACACAAAATAAAAGGGAGAGAAAATAAGCAAGAAAATAGGAGACGGGCTTGTCAGGCCCAACATAAAAAAAAGGGGGGAAAGGGTTCCTCCCATGGGCCCTTCCCCCGCTACACGACAATACGAATAAAGGGAAAACTATAAGATAAAGTAACTGACTGTAATGGTGTGCTCCGGTGGTCGGCGTCCGCGTCATGCCGAGTAACGGAATGCGGGATCCCGTGTTGCTGCGGCGGCTCGTCGTGGTGGCTGGACTCGTCTCGGTGGCGAGCTGGGTAGTGCCGGCTCCTCGGGTGCTGGGTCGGGGAAGTCCTGCTGCTCCTCTGCTGCTGGCTCGATGACGTCCGTTGGTGACGCGCCATCAGTCTCATTATATTATATTCTTTATTCCTAGGTTACGCATTTAGCAAGAATATAACTTTATATTTTTTTCATTTAACCCTTCAAATAAATGAGTGGTTCCCATCTCAAAAATGGCATTAATAGTGGGTCATAAATTTTTAACCTCTAGCTATTTCCAAATTTGCAACATAGTAGCTTGTGATAATTATTGAACCCAAATTTCTTAATTGGTCATTCGTACATAGAAAGAATAGATGTAGGGAGGGATCTAGTGTGTGAAATAAATAGATTATTAAGTAATAAAGGAATCAAAATGAAGAGATAGATTAAGAGTGTACCAAAATGATTAATCAGAATATGGCAATTGGATTGAGCACACCAAATGGTTGAGTCTTTGGATGATATTTGAGCTGGCTAAACTAGAGGTGCTGTTTAAAGTTCGGGATAGATGGGAGATGAGTGGAAAAATGACAATTATTGGCAAATGATACTGGGGCATATAGCTTGTCATGTCTCCCGTCCCATCACAGTTCCCCTGGTTTTTTAGAAACGACATCACATTCGTAATTATAATTGATCCTTAAATTAGCTACACGATATCATGTTGAAAAATAGTTATTTATTTCATCCATAAGAAATTCTTGTTAAATTTGATACACAACATAGCCTCTTATCCTAGTTCAATCATTTATTTCATGAAATCATTTATATCAAGTTTTGGCATCAATAAGTAACCAATATGACTATTATGTAGATATATTAGTAATTGATGATTCTTTGTTTCTTCAGTTTCAGTAAATAGAGATTATGTGTGAATATTCAATTGATCTAGGTAATAAAATAAGACAATCAAATTTAAATACTTTAAAATACTACTAAAGGTATTGAAACAACAAACATGTATCATGATATAAATCCCTTATAGGTTATGTGCTAATGGTTTGGCGACTTGTTCTATCCAGTTTCAGTTTCATATGAACCTCCTAACATGTGACATTTTATATTTTAATTTTATTTATTGATATCTGCAATTATAGAAATATATGCACGACTATTGTTTTATTAATGTGGGAATAACAATAATACAGTTTTGTATAATGAAGTGTCACGGATTAACTTTGGATCAGGTGTTTGACATACTTGTGGACCCTGGCCTGTATCCTTGCCCAGCTTTCCAAAATCATATTAATTCCTCTTGAATCTATCTATTATCGGATGTATCACTCACCTATCTATTTTTTCAGATCTCAATTCCTCAGTTAATGTAAGGCTGGGGGAAATGAAACGAGCAAAACGAAACCAACCCACAATCTCCAGGGATCAAATTACCTACACGGTAAGAAACCAGGCCTTTAAGCCAAAAAAACAATAAATTGGACTAAATGTGTATATCCACCCATCTCTTTCATCATTTTGTATTTTCATCTAATCTGAGCCGCATCAAAGAAACATCATTCATGAGGTTTGAGTCTTATGTTTTATTCATCCATCATTTTCAATTATTCAGTTCTCCAAGACAATTGCAGAGAGAAGAACAAGAGGATGCAATATAATATGAACATATACGTCAGTTCAATCTAGTACTTTGACAAGCTGAACGACCTATCTTTTAGGTTGTTATTTCTTATGTGGGCAACTCTATGTTTAAACGTGGATATAAAATATCATTTAATACCCAACTAATGTGGTATATTATTTTAATTAGGGATTGAGATATTTCATAATGTGTGGGAGTTAGTTATTATGTGTAGAGGCTAAGTCGATATTCTATAATGATGGGTTAAATTCAAGTAAACTAAAGAAGAAAGCAATGCTCATCTTGCCATAAATCAGTGCCAGTCTTTGAGTCATGGGTAAGGTTTATTTTGTTTGAGATATCCAATTAGTCTCACGACTAAGGATAATGCCTTTTGACTGAAAAAATAAGCTTTCCATAGAGGCAGGTCTGTCCTCTCTTAAGTTTACGTTCAAGCTATTACCAAAATCGTTTATGTTATAACTGTGTTTATTCATATGGTTCATCATTTAGAAATGAATGCACAAGGTCTTGAATTTTCCTTCAGAAACAACTTAAACAATGTCCATAAACATTTTGCCGACTAGAATAATCATTCTTTTCCATCAAGAATATTAGAGGTCACACAAATATTGTTTTCACCTCCCCAATGGCTAAGTGGTGCTTTTTCTTCAACAATCCAGATCAAAATTGAACTCTGGATCCCAAGTTCTTGTAGAACTAGTATGGATCAAAGACATCCAGTCCATGTTTGGACCAGAAACCCAAGACAGGGTACAACGAGAGGGGAGAAGAGTTTTGGACTCTCTCAACCATTGGATTTGATTCCAAGGGTTTGGAGGACAATGATTTTTTAACACTTTCATCCCTGATCCACATTCCTTCATACCTTTGAAAAAAGACTTTCAGATTCCAATCATAATTTTGTTCCATTATTCTTGTGTTGATTTGACTCAGTTCTTAAAAAGGACTTAAATGGCTTTGAAAAATATAACTAATTTATTATTGGGCCTCTTTTATGATCAGCTAAATGGCTTATATTAATTCTTATAATCAAAGAAGTTGCTTTGACCTTTCTTTTCCTCCCATTTGCATCTAAAACGTATCATTCTATTCACCTAAGTCCTTTACTTCAAGTAAAAATGCAAGAAGACATGTCAAATCCACCTGGCCCAATGCAGTCAAGGGGGTTAGCGTCAAGATTTTTTAAAAAAAATAGATTGAAATAGAATTAAGGAAATATTTAAATGTGTTGCCATTTTATTATTAAATGGTGCATAATGCATGTGCAAGCCTAACAGGAAGCTGTAAAAGTTCAGACCAAGATCACATTTTATTGAATTGGAGTTGATGTGATCAATAGTCAACCTGTGAGCTACTATTGTTAGGGTCACTATAAATCTTAGTATAAGAAACATATCTGTTGCAACCAATGGCTCATATTTATTTAAATATAGCCGTTATACCAGTTATAACGACCATAGTTAAAAAAGCATCTCTCTATAGTTAGTATCATTTATCCTATAAATCCCAACCAACTTAAATAAAAATTTGGCGGATGAATAAAATGATCAAAATCAAGATTACTTAGGTATCTCTTCTTTCTCTTCTTCTTTCTTCTCTTCTCTCCTCTTCTTCTATCTTCATTCTTGCTTCATCCAAGCCCAAGATTCTCAAGACGCCGTGGCTGGCGATGCTTCCCCATATGGCCTCCGAGAGCCTGCCCGGTGAAGAAAACCCGGCTGCACTTGCTAAACTTGTGCTCGCCTCTGCTGGGCTTCGCCGGCGTCCTCGTCTTCTTCTTCCTCCGCGCTGACGTCGCCACCGTCGACCTTTCTTCCACAGTCGTTATGGTCTCCTTCGAGGCGGATCTCGTCTCCATCTCGACCGCAAGAGCAAAATGCGCAGAATAATGGACGGTCGGGATTCTTTGGGATAGATCAAGAAGAGCGGTGACTGCTTCCTCCGGGATAGAGAGGGCAGAGAAATGGTGCAGTGCCGGTGCTATGGGTGCAAGAAATTGGGTGCTGGGACTTCTTATCTTCTTCTTCGCTCGTCGGGATTTCTTCTGCTTGCTCCTATGCAACATTCTTCAAGATCTCCTACGAGGTGGATCTCGGCTTCATCTCGACCGCAGGAGTTGCCACGCCGGGGTCAAGGACAGTCGGGATTCTCAGGAAGAGATCAAGAAGAGTGCTGACTGCTCCCTCCGGGATAGAGAGAGCAGAGAAACGGTGCAGTGCCGGTGCTATGGGTGCAAGAAATTTGGTGCTGGGACTTCTTCGTCGCCCATGTCGGCAGCCAAAAAGCGGCACGCTGTTGGAGAGAACTCCAGCAGACAATGCAAGAGATCTTTCTCACTCACTCAGAAAGAAAAAGTCAAAAACACTTGTAGTTATCTTATTTATCTTTGGTCCACACAGGTATTTATACAACTCATGGGGCTACCACCTTGGTAGGCCACTTAACCACTGTTCAGTTAGAATCACCTACCTGTGATTATCTGAACCATCCATTCAGCAACAAAAAAACTACCATAAAACAAAAACAACAAGAAACTTATTGTTCCTGTAACCACTTTCTTCTAGATTACCTCCATCACGCGCTTCTTCAACGGGTGTCTCTCCTTTGGTGTATGCACTCTCAGGTGCCCGTGCACTCACTTCTCACTGTCGAAGCATTTGAGCATAGACGACATTGCGGTTGAACCATCTCAGAAGTCTTCTCTCTTCTCTCTTTTCTCGTCTCTCTTCTCTCTTCTCTTGTCTTCTTGCTGTGGAATTCGTCCTTTGATGCTTGCGCTTAAGCTGACAGGTTGTCAGCTGTTTAGGACGCTCACAAGGGTTGTGGCTCTGCGAGAATCGTAATCGCAAGTGGGGGAAAGGGAGATTTGACGAGACTACATCGAGATTCACTCTGAGCCCAGTGGTGGCCTCCAATCAATGGCCAAAGAGAGGCCTAGCCACCGAGAGAGAATTTCAAAGCACGGGTAGTGAGGAGTATTACTCATCTCCGCCAAGCAAGACCAGTGAAGTCAGCTCGTGAGGCGTCACAAAGAACCAGCTAGTGAAGAGTGTGACTCTTTAGTCAGCCCGCCGTTCTTCCGATAGGGACTTTAGAAGATAAGTTAGTAAAATTGATGTATATTATATACTGGTTAGAGATTATATAATAGGATTCAATATAGTTTTAAACATAGTATAGGATTCAAGATAGTTAGGATCAAACAATAAACGGTCAGGATTAAACAATAAGGAGTTACAACGGTCAGGATCAAATCTTGATATATCTGTTATAACCGATGGGTCCATCGCACCGATCAACGGTTGTGATCGGTGCACCCGATCTGTTATAACAGTCAAGATTTGTTTGTTATAAAGACGGGTATAAGGCACAGATCAACGGTTGGGATCTGTGCCCCGATCTGTTATAACGGTCGAGATTAAAAACAGCATTTAAACTTATATATCCGTTGTAAATCGTTACAATGGATATGTGTATGATAACTACTTATAATTAAGTATAAATATACAACCAATGTTCCAGGAAAAGCTTGCGGGTTAATACAACGATCTTGATATATTATGTGTCTCTTCTTCTATATCTTTCTCTTCTATCTCTTCTCTCTTCTTCTCAAAGTCTACATTCTTTCCCTTCGCCATTTGTTACGGTGATCCAAGAAGATCAAACAATGGGTCAGTGAGAAGAGAGAGATACGGATTTTTCCGTTTGTGTATTGTTACGGATACTAAATTCTTGCGGTGTGAGAAATTACGGGGAGGTGTCGCCCGGGTTTGCGACAAAAAGAGAGAAGAGAGAAAAAGATCAGAGGGACAACGAGCACTTCGAACCCTCTTAGACTGTTGACGATGTTCTTGAACTTTTTCCTGAGATTACGAGAAGGAGAAATAGGGAGGATACTATAGAGAGAGAGACAAATACGCAGTGAAGCGGAACATGCACAGGTAGATACCAAGAGAGACAGAGTAAGGCAGAGAAATAAACAGAAAGAGAAAGCAAAGAAGGAAACAGTGTTAGATGAAGAGAGACGGTGTGAGAAATAGTTTAAGATAGATAGAGAGAGAAATAGCAAGGCAGATACAGAGAAAGAGGGAGAGAAATGGTTTGGGACAGAAAAAGAGGGATAGGGACAGAATTAGTTAAATGGTCTGAGGGACAAAAGAGGGAGATGGATTCAGCGAGAGAGAGAGAGAAATAAATGGTCTGAGGTACAGCGAGAGAGATACAACGAGAGAGATACAATGAAAGAGAGGGAGAGAGAGCAAGAGAGAGAGAAAGATATGGTTTGGGATAGAGAGAGAGAGAGAAATTGGTTGGGATAGATAGAGAGAGATAGAGACATGGTTTGGGGTTGACGAAGAGAGAAAGAGAGAGAGAAATAGTTTGAGACAGACACACAGAAAGAGAGACCAATAATTTTAGATAAAGAGAGAAATGGTTTGAGATAGATACAGAGAGAGAAAGAAAAATAATTTGAAATAGAGAAAGAGACAGAGAGAGAGAGAGATGGTTTGAGATAGATACAAAGAGAGGACAATAAATAGTTAGAGATAGAGCGTGATAGAGATAAATAGTTTGATATTTGTATACGGAGAAACATAACAAAATAATCTAGATAGAAAAAAAAATGACATGGATGGAGAGATAGATAGATAGACGGGAGAAGAGGAACAAAGGTTCAGGAAGAATAAGAGTGAAAGCAAATTCATGTCCCCAGTAACATCTTGATGGTACATTCTCAATCCAACTTTTATTAATGTCCATTGTAACACCTTTGGTTTATCCACATCGTAATAATAATATTCTCATTTATAGTCAATGGAACATTTTTCAGGTAACTCTTATAAGCAGAAACTATAAAGTTGTTATTTCTTGTTTGGACAATAATATTTTTCATTGCACATATAACCTATCATTTGATCCCTAACTAGAGTGATATCTAATTGTATTTTGGGATTAATAAATTTCATTACGTGTGGGAGATATTATTATGTGTAGAGGTAAAGTCTGTTTTCAGTAATTGTGGCTTCATCTCAAGTGACAATAAAGAGGAAAATATGTTCATCTTGCCAACAAATCAGGGCCACTCTTTGAATCACCAGTTAGGCTTCTCTTTTCCTCCAATTTGCATCCAAACTGTATCGTTCTACTTACCTACACCCTATACTTTTAATAAAACTGCAAGAAGAAATGACCAATCCACCTAACTACACTTAGGAGTCAACTGGGTTAGTCTCAATTTTTTAAAAAATACATTGAAATTGAGCTCAGCAAAAAATTTTGATTTTTTTCTAATTTTATCCTTAAATGGTGAATAATGAAAGTGCAAACCTACCAATAAGATGTAAACAAAATCATAACTAAAGCATATTCTTTTCAAAATAATGTGACGTTATCAATAGTCAACTAGTGAGCCAGCATTGTTAGAGTTAATATAAATTTTAAGGGTGGCTGCGCTTGATGGAAGGTGTGAATAAGTCCAACAATCCCCCTTCTATAATATAGAATCCTTTCAATAATAAAATCAAAATATAGGACAGTACATTAAGTGATTAGGGGGTTTTTAATATAAGATGTATCAGCCCTGTTATGGGATAGATAAATAGTTTTACCAATAAGGCATGTCAGATTCAATGCCATCTTTTTTATTTTTAATTTAATTTCTAGAGTGTTCTTGAGGAGTTGTGATGGAGGACCATCCTGGAGACGGCACGACAGGACGACATCAGCCACGCCGAGCAGCTCGCGTCGACGCTCGCCACCCGGGGTTCAAGTACCCCGCGTAAGCATCTCTATCTTCCCTTGTGTTTGTTTATGTTTTGCTTGTGTCTTTGGATTTCATGGACTAGGCCAATGTTGGGCCTTGCCTTCGTCTTTACTTTTGAAATTTCAGTTTTATTTTCAAATTGTAAGGAGAGGCCACACCACATCTCGCGACGGTTCATCCTCTCCCCACGTTCACTTGGCACCTATCCTCACTATATAAGGGGATAGCATGGCCAAGGAACATTTGAGTCATTTGTTGAAAGAATTTTTACAACTCTTGTCTCCACCTATCGTAGAGAGTAGAGTAGAGGAATTGGCTATTCCCGCCCACGTCAAGACCACTCCGTGGAGTAGAGCCTGTGTCCCCCACGTCGAGACCGCTCCGTGGGAACGCGTTCAACGTCTTCGTCGAGATCACTCCGAAGAAGCTAAAAGAATCAAGAATTCCTCCCTTCTTGAAGCGAAGAAGGCCTCCGTCGAGATCACTCCGAAGGGTCTCAAGGATTCAAGAAAGCGTCACCAAGGGAGAAGCATCGTCAACCGTCACCATCGAGATCACTCCGGGTACGCGTCGCCATTGTTCCTCCCCAAGATTTCACCAACGTCCTCCAAGAATGCCCTCTCTTTGGGAATCTTGGGTTGTTAGTCCCCAAGAAACGTCCAAAAAACCTCTTCTTGGAGGTTATCATCCCCGCTGCCGCCGTCGTCCGCCACCACTATAGACCTCCTCCAAGATCCATCCAAGAAGATCAAGAAATGCCCCTCTATCATAGACTTCTTGGGTCGTTATTTTCAAGAACCCTTTTCTTGGAGGCTCTCTTCGTGGAGAAGATCAAGAAACCCTAAACCCTAAACCCGCCATCGTCCGCCGCCGCCATCGCCATCCACCAAGAACCACCAAGATTTCAAGAAAACCGCCACCCTCTTGGCGTTCTTGATCAACTACCGCTCAAGAACCCCAAGGTTTCAAGAAACCACCACCTTCTTGGCATTCTTCATTTACTACCGCTCAAGAACGATCAAGGCTTCAAGAAATTGTCACCTTCTTGGCATTCCTGATCAACTACTGTGCAAGAAATTCAAGAATCCACACGAACCACCATCCAGGGGCATTCTTGGGTGATTACAAGCCAAGAACCCCATCCTCCGCCCTCGTTGTGCCTCACCCACGCGGAATCTCCCATCGCCTTTGACTACGTCGAGACACCATTTCCCACGCCGTGGACTATCGACATACAAGGTACCCTCTCGTCTTCCCTCCGTCATTCCCAGTATTATTACCGCCTTCAGTGTCGTCTTCCCCTATCTCGTCCGCTGCCCTCTTTCAATATAATCTACGGATAGGGTTAGCCACATTAGTCGAAAGATAGGATCTTATTTTTGTGGTTGAAAGGATATTCGTTGATTTGAACGCCGAACATCTTAGGGCCGTCACACGCCCCTTACCTCGTAGTCGTCTAGTTGGTCAAGAGGGTCATTGGGAGTTTGATCTAGGGTCAATATCTTCCCCTTGATCGGCGGGGTCATCTTCCCTACTTGTAAACGACCGAGTCTTGCTCATTCGACATTTTCTTCATCGTCATATATTCATATCATTCACGAAATTATTCAGCGAATTCTTGTGGCGTAATACGAGCCGATCGTATTACATCAGGTTGACACTGAAGACGGTCAGTGAACCACTTTTAGGAACAGGTAAGCCATAAAATTAAATTGAACGCTAATTTCTTCATCTAAGGTGGTGATACTCAAGGAGTTACTCCCAGTATTAACTATATCATTACTCATTCTATCTGGCCTGCTCTACTTTGATCTTGATTCATTCACTCTCTATCATGTTCTCTCTCTCTAGGTCTCTTTCTCTCTCATTTTATTTATATACTTATTAAATTTTCAATTAAGACATCATTTTGATATGATCACATCCAAATATTATGCTGCATAGTTCTAATCATGGGTTGGGTTAATTGATCACAGATTAGACCAATTGGTATAATACAATCGGACCCAATGATTTATGTCGAGTTCAAATTTCAGATTTAGTTGGTTGAATGTGTGATCTTATTAAAAATTTGATTGTTCCGATCACATCCCAGACTCTAAAACTGTTTGGCCCTTGAGCAACGAAGATATCTGAAGGTTTAGAATATTCCATATAAAATATTTAAGGGACCTTTTTGAGATATGACTTTAAGAGAAGCCTCCAAGATTCTAGAAAAAATACATTGTTGTTTGGATGCCTAGTACGTGAGATGTTCAACGAGGTCCTTCATCCCAAATTGTTTTGACAATAATTTCTTGGGGTCATATTGTCATTAACACTTGCAATGAAGAAATTACTACATACTGCTAAAATTATAGTAGACACATTCCTCTATTAGGGTTTTGAGGAAAATTTGTAACAGCCTAAAACAAAGGTCTGCTTAAGACTTAATATGACATTTTCAACTTTTGTGCCATAACCTTTGGATTTTTAATCACAAGATTCTGTAGTTACACTGTGTGTAGTGTGTGATCAATCTATCCAGAAAAATGTGACATCCATGTAATGTCCTTCAAACTCAAAATGCGATAAAGGTGGTATGATAACTGTAAAGGAACTTTTGATAGAAATGGAAACAATGTCTCATTATAATACATTCTTTCTACCTAGGTTATGCATTTAGCAAGGATATAAGCTTTATTTTCGAGAAACATTGTTGCAAAGCAATGTGTGTGTGATAAGCTAAGTGAGTGTAGCCAGGTCTTCTGTGTAATTTATGGTGATGTCATAATACTTACAAAAGAGGACATATGGCTATTTTCAGATCCCAATAAGTTGATGTGAACGAATTTTCAGATATAGGATCTTCGAGAATCATCTAACATATTCAGCATTCTGATATACTGTCATTGTTTTCAAAGTATTTCAAAGCTTTTCTCAAAGGAATATGTATAAAAGGTCGTTAAAAGGTTTGATGTTGAATAGTGTAAACCTCTAGATATCTACGTTATTAGAGTATACAAAAGTAATAGGAAGCTGGGGATTTTATCATATAGAGTAGTCAGTCAATTGAATCTGAAACATCATCAGCCAGGCCCAATAATTTCTTCGAACTGGACATAAATCATTGAATTTCATAGTATTAAACCATCTGGTATGATATTTGCATCAAATAACATAAGTCAGTTTGTGTCAAACCATCCAGTCCAATGTTTTGATACACTCATATTAAATTAATGTACCGCATTAGAAACTAAATGTTGATCATAAATGAAAGTGAGTGATAGAATAAGGCTACCGAAGAATGACCCTAAGTGAGCAAGGAAAAGGAAAAGAAAAAGAGAGTGAAAAAGAGAAAGAGAGAGCACGAGAGAGTGAAAGATAGCAAACATGAGAGAAAGAGAGATGACAGCATGTGAGAAATAGAAAGATTTACCAACAAGAAGATAAAATGAGCCATATAGAAATTAACAAGGAAGAGAGAGAAAAAGTTGACGAGAGAGCAGAGAAAATAGAGAGAGAGGAAGAGCGTAAGATTGATCCTAAGAGAACAAACAAGAAAGGGAGAGAATATGGAGGGGGAGACAGTGACTATATACATTGAAATGTTGAAACAATTATTTTTCTAATGTTAAAAATTAATTATCCCACATTTAGAATTATTTCATATTTTTAGTGTTTTGATTTTTTATATGCTTTGTTGAGATTAATGTAGTGAAAAAATGTTTAGTTTGATAAACCATATATGTCAATTTATTTAAATATTTTAAAGGTATTTTTTGAAAATGATATTCCCATTTTTTGGTTTTCTAGTGTTATTGTCGAATTGACTTACATTTAGAAAATTAAAAATTGAATTTATTGAAATATTTTTATGGAATTTGTTTAGTTATATCCTCCAAGCAATGTGTGCACTGATGGGAATCGGCCACACAAATTGGAGGAGGGAGAAAATTGCATGGCTCATATTTCTCAAAATCAAAGGAGTGATATTCAGATAAAGATAGGTGAAGAAAAAGCACCAGTCCACCAATTGTGAGAGTGATGGAGAGGTTAGTTTTGTCTTCATCCTTTTCTAACTCATATTTTCCTTCTCTTTATTAGATTATCATAACTAATAACCGAGGGTCCGACTAACGCACACAATACCTCCACCTCTATCGCTTGTTTGCGTACATCTGCCTCCAAATCTGTCACAGCAGTAACGGTAAAATCTTCATAAGTTGCTCCTCCCCCCTTTGCCACTTGTTAGCATTTATCCATCATCATCTCCCTCACATTCCACGGCGATACCTCACTGATCTGCTGCAGTTCACTTGTCTACACCAATATTCATCACTCGGAGCTGTAGATGTACAGACACAGATATTCATAGTATTCATATATTTTTCATAATGCAATATTCTATTTAAACTCTTAAAATTACCTCTAAATTAATAAAATCAAACTCCAACTTTTAATTTATAAATTCAGAATAAATAAGGTTAATTGGGGCAATTGCTTTGTAATGATTTTAAGGTTATTTTGTTTTAACGTTCAATACTTTGATTTATTAATTTAGTTTACATGAATAAAATATAACTAAGAAAAGCAAGAAGATATAAATTAAAGTGAAACATTTTTCAGTTATCGCCTTCTTTAACACTTGCTCTCAGTTATTTGTATCCTTAATCTTCCTATGTTGATAAGGAAAATGATAAAAAAAATATTGTATGAAGGAGAGCCCTAAAATAACATATTTAACCCTAAATTACCCCTCATCAAGAGCCAGAGACTTACAAAAAAGCGTGAAAGTGTGAAATACAAGAGAGAATAAGAGAGTCACAAGAGAATAAGCGGGCGCGAGAGGACAGCCAAAGAGCAAACGAGAATGAGAGGATTGCGGTTCCTTTAAATCTCTACATAGATCTTGATCAGTACTACAATTTTATTGAGAAATTTATTTAGTTTGGATTTAATTGACTCTAAATAAATGAATAATTATATTAAAAAATGAATTAATTAGCTTCGAGGCCCTGTCCATCCAGAAAATCCTCAATGAAAGGTTCCTAATGATCAGGTTTAGAATGAAAGTGCTACGAAATGCGAGCATCCTTATGGAGGCATAAATATGTAAACACTTACATATTAGACAGGCTATTGGTACAGTTAGCAGATATTTTTAGTCTGTTATCAAGCATATTGCGACGTATAAGTCACAAAAGAAAGGCCACCTACTGATTCTATGCTGTTTTTATTCATTTTTTGGCAGTTTTGACTAACTCACGTGTCATAACATGCACTGACTATACTTAATCATACTAACCTCGAGATTTCATATTTTCATTATTTAAGTTTCTCTTTTTGTTCTTCTTTCATCAGTGTCATGTGAACGATGAGACGGCCTCTAGAGTGTTTGAAGAAGCAGAATCTATCAGGAACTTTGGATTCATTGACTGTGGATCATCCTACCACTTAAAGGGAAGGTGTATGTCCCTGAACCCTATGTGCTGATGTTTAATAAAGAATCATAAGAACACTAGTGTCAGTCATTTCTCTTTAAGTTGTAAGAGAACGTGGTATGTCTGTCTATCTTACAGTTGCACCATATGAGGACGTAATTAGACACCTATAAAGACTTAAAAAAATCTTTAAAATAAATTTAAATAGTGAAAACGTCTCTTGAAACAAAATCTGTTGGGCTAGGCTTGTGTGTTTTTTATGGTTTGTGTAATACAATATTTATATATGTATATTTGAAGCTTAAAAAGGGTTCAATATAACTTTTAGACATAAATGATGATTGTTCTCGATTTTTTGTTATTTCAATGAGATGTTAGGACATCATATTCCAAAATGACTAGTAATTTATCGATTCATTGCATTCTATTTATTAATTCGTCCGATTTATGAAATTTACCCCGGTGGATTGAAATTGAAACAGATGGATGCAAAGAATCTTAAAAATATATTATTAAATTGTTTACAGTGCTAAAAGTGGACAATTTTTATAAAGATAACACAAACATCATGCCACCTAATTGGCAAAAATAAAGGAAATGTTTGATACTGCTTGAGAATCTGCATATCCGCCCATTTTCTTTAAATCATTCATGTGACAAATCATTATCTTATAAAATGAATTTATTACAGGTAAAAAATGTGTTGATCTGGTGCACAACCAAATATTTCCACATGACAAAATGAGTGTGATTCCTTTTTCTTTCTTCAGGAAAACATATCAAGAATAAACAATTTTAACTCTTAAGATTTGTCACATTTGCCACTCCTTCCTTCTCACTTATCTTTGAGTGCTCTTCCATGCATGTATGAGAAGAGTTAAGAACATTGATGTGAGTATCTACTAGAGGCCAGACACTTGCATGTCTTGGGATAAGTTTACATTTGAGATGACTACGCACAAGGTGATTATATCTTTGAAATATTTGGATTATATTTGTATGTCATGCGTTACTTGAATGTGTTTATTAGAATTCAGATAATTGAAAGAAATAATGTTTTGTATACTTCTGTTTAAAAACTAAAATAATGAAAATATTTCTGTGGTTACCATGAATTGAAAAGTTACAATTGGTATACCAGTTAAATTACAAAAATAATTTCATCCGATATCTAAAATCAGTCAGTTGATATATTATGAGACAATGTATATGTTTTAGACACATTATCAATCTGGGGAAATTCGGAATGATATATCCAATGTTGAAAATAAAAATGCTAACATTTCCAATCACATGGATGTTGCATAATAACAATATTTTATTATGGAAATGGTGAGAGGATTTGATTTAACATTTTGGGTTAGTGGAAAGGTTTAGAATAAGGAAAATAATATCTTGATAAAAATAATGTTTTCTCAAACTAATAGGAGTTATTTTAACATTTCAAACTCGAACAGAACAAAATGGATTACTTATTTTCCAAGAATCTTGATCACCCTTAATCTCTCTCCCCCCCACTTTTATAGAACAAGAATGGAACCAATAAATCGGATTTACTAGTCCTGCAACAACATGTTGGGAGCACAAATCCAAGATCAGATACAAAGAGAGAATAAATAAATTTAATAGAAGTACCTTAGCTCTCATGGTCATTGAATCAAACTCCAGGGGTTTGATGGCTGGGAATACTTTATTTTCCCCCTGGATCCACGTTCTTTTCTTTCCACATTTGAAAATAGTTATCTCAAATTTAAATTGTGAGGTTTTTCCACAGTTATTGTGTTTAGTTGACATAGTTTTTAAGGAGTTTTCAATAGGGTTCTAGAGTGGGCTTCTTCTGTATGGGGGCCCTTGTTATTATCAATGAGATGGCTTGGATTTTCCTTTCCTCCTATTTGTACCCCCAATTCCCTATTGTATTTATGTATGTTCGGTCATTTCCATACCAGCCGTTGTCATCATCCCTTTCATCGGTGGTGGTCATATGTGCCGCATATGTTTGTCATGAGGTTATCTACACTGGTCATCCCTGTTATTGACATCTCTCAGCACACGTGTAAAACTCTGTAATCCACATCATTGAGGGTCATCATCCCCATTCCCATTTTATGTATGTAATTTTCTATTATATTTATTCTTGATTTTTTTTTCTGGTTTCCTAAATGTCATCAGTCATCTCCGTCCATTGTTCACTCATTTTTGTCATTAGTCATCAATTATTTGTGTTGCATGACTGAGAACTTTCAACGAAACTCAATTTATTCAATTATTTGTCCATTGATCCAGCTGATGACCCATAATGGATCTGAAGGGAACGGCTGATGGTATGTCTTCCGTTCAATATTTTCAAGAATATGTTCGATAAGACAAGTTAAAAATACACAAATACAATGTTACAACTTGATCAAATCTTCAATTACAGGAGAAGGAAATGAAAGAGTAATTCAAATTAGAGATACAATAGCCAAATATGTTATTCGAATTAATTTCTACATAAGTCTAAAATGGAATAACATATTTGGCTTGCTAAAATATCTCATAAATGTGTTGAGATATAGACTTGCTAAAATGGAACCAGATTTATATAAAATTTAGAGAACTATTTGAAAAAACAGTAAAAACCAACATTTCGTAAAATGGAACCAGATTTATGTAAAATTTAGAGAACTATTTGAAAAAACAGTAAAAACCAACAGTTCGTAAATGTGTATATTTATTTGTTATTTTGCATTTTTTCATTGAATGTTTTAACTAGATTTGTTAAAAATGAATGAAACATTAAGCATTGGGATTTATTTAGGGAGGCAGGACTACATTGTAGACAAGTGTACACATGGTCGAAAGCTTTAAGCAAGTAAACTACATTCCATCTCTTACTCTCCTTTTCTCTCTCTGTCTTTCTCTCTCTCTCATTTTCCCATCTCTTTTTATCTCTCTCCTTTTTTCTCTCACTCTTACTCTCATTGTGTCTGTCTGTCACTCTATCTCTATTCCGTGTTTCTCTTTTTGTCTCTCTCTCTCTCCCTCTATTTCTCTCTCTCCCCCCACTATCTCTCTCTATGTGTCTTTCTTGATTTGTATCACTGCCTCTCTCTCTATCATTTTTTATCCCATTCTCTCTTCGTGTATCTCTCTTTTTTCTACCATGTCTCTACCTCTATATCTATTCTCTCTTTCTATGTATCTCTCTCTATCTATCTCTCTCTATCTCTTTCTATATCTCTTAGTCTTTTTATTTTATCTCTGTCTCTCTGTTTCTCTCTGTCTATCTGTATCTCTGGCTCCCTCTTTCTCTGCCTATTTGACTCTCTCTTTCTATATGTATCTCTACCTCTCTTTATCTGTCTATTTGTCTCTCTCTCTTTCTATATTTATCTCTACCTCTCCTTTTCTCTGTATTTTTCTCTCTCTCTTTCTATATAAACCTCTCCCTCTCTCTTTCACTCTATCTCTTTCTATATGTATATCTTCCTTTCCCTATTTGTATCTCTCGCTTTCTATATATATATATATATTTCTCTCTCTAGACTTGATGTAACATGAAAGACGCTGAGATCGAACAGCTCATGCTACACAAAAGGGTGAGCGAGGAAATCAAATTATGCAGCAGAAATGGATGATGCGGACGTTAGAAAGCAATGAAAACACACAATAGAAGACAACTGATCTAGAGCAAATAATTGAGAAAACCACTCGAGTGGGTCTAGGGATGTGTATAGGCTCCCAAAGACCCGATGGAGAAACCCGGAGGCCAACGGAGTTGGCGCGACTACTCTCCACAAGCGTCCACACCTGTTTGGCAAGAGAAATAATAATTCCACACCAAAAATGAAAATTTCCTACTCCTCAATCCCATATCTAATCCTGCAATTCTAAATCCCCGCAGTGAAAAACACAACAAATGCACTAGAGCAATATTAATACTAGAAGGGTTAGGAGGCCAAGAGATCATGGTGCGACACAGGTTCTTGTCCGTCGATGGAGTTGATAAGGCCTATGCGCATGATAAGCCAAGCGAGCACAGGCTGCCAGGTGAAGTGTGGCGGCCGAGCAGTGTGGATGGTTTGATGGAGCATGGAGGATGAGCAGGCATGACGGCTAGTGGCGCTGATGAGAAAGCAGCCAACCAACTAGGAAGGCGGTGCATGTGAGCAGGCAGGCGATACGTGAGTAAAAGGCAGGTGGTGCAAACGAGTAGTTGGCCAAGCAAACAGCCTGGAGCGCGGTGATCAGACGATCTGGCGGACGGTTGTCAACATGGGCAAGAGAAAGGTCTGACGGCTAGGTAGGCAGCGCGCGCAAGCAGGTGGCTGGGCAGGTGGTATGTGCAAGCAGGTGGCAAGATGGACAGCGCACGCGAACGGGCACCTAACTGAGTGGCGCACCCAAGCGGGTTGTCACGTGGGCAACACTTGTTAGCAAACAGCCACGCAAATGTGACGTGTGAGCAGACAGCCAGGTGGGTAGCGAGCAAGCAGACAGATCATTTTCTACGCTACTCTAAGCAGGGAAGGAGAAGGTAAGGAGGAGTGCGTAGTGGTGGTTCTTTCTGCTGACGGCGTTGGAATTTATGGTGGTGAACTTTGTGTTGGCTTATCATCCGGAGATCCTCTCCCTCGTGGACCCGCTAAAAACAGAAATGGAAAATCACCATATGAATGGAGATGGCTGGGAACCCCAGGGGTGAAGAGAATTCTTCCATAACAACTCAAAATTTCTGAATGGAATTGTGAACATTCCAAGCGGCACCACCTCTCTTATATGGGGTAGAGAAAGTTTCCATAATGGGCTAAATTAGGGGGGAATACCCAAAGTAGCATGCAAGATATGACCTTGTAACTAATAAACTTGGAAATGTCATGTCTCACTCACTCAAAGGCCTTGGCATATTATCTCCTACTAAATGCTTGTGCCCTATAATAATCAGGCGTCTATCCTCGTTGCTGGAAATTATAAGCTCCACATTGGTGGATCAAATGTAAGCCAATCAAATGAAATTAACCATATTGGTTAATAAAATACGGAACGACGTAAAGAAGGTGAGTTAAAGAATCAGATACAAATCCAAAATATGACAAATATGAGTTTCACATCAAATTAAGGGTTATTATAAAGCGGAAATTTCTTTGTCTTATCATTTTTTTCAGGGGGTATGAGTTTAAATAAGATCAAATTTATGAACCAATGGAAAAGTTTCATTTAAAAAAATCATATAAATTACAATACGTGATTTCCTAAAGCAATTATAAGTTACACATGTTAGAAAATTTAGGTTTTTATAGAAAGCTAGAGAAGTAAAAAATGTTTTGGGTTCTGCCTTGGTGGCTGCTGATGTGGTTGCTCCATTGAGGGGCCGCGTGCCAATAAGCCAGCAGTGTAGAAGGGCCCATGTGCAGCAAATATGTATCATAGATGTAGACAATAGGTAGCCTCTAGATGATAAATGAGAAACGGAAACTAATTTTTGCTTCGGTGAAATTTTAACCTATATATATTTTTCTATTTTATACAGCTTAAGAAGCCTGAAATTTCTGATATAGAATCAACTGGATTGGAATTTTTTGGCTAGGTATACATGGGGTACTCAGGAGAGTTTGATGTTGTAGACTTTAAAATGATTGTGGATGTTATAGCCCAATGGAAAACATAAAACGCCTACATACAAGAGAGTTGTTGGTCTAGACAATGACATATTCAAAACCAACAGTCAAGTTGAGAGCTTGCCACAAGCTAGACAACTTATGACTTCAATAGATGCATTGAACGGCGCAACCCTTTTTCGAATATGCAAATACTGTGGACCTAATGCCTTGTGCTGTCTGGCCACTCCCTTTGTATGACATAGCACAATCTTGACCATCTGATTTCACATAAAGAAACATACATACGAACTTTATTCAGTTCATATTAGCAGAAATAGGTACCACCTATACTCGACAGATCAAGCATGCACTAGTTTTTATTTGCAAGTTTTTTAGAATTCTATTTTATATTAGGTGGCCCCCTTTCGGGAAGAAATTTTTTGTCATCTCATCAAAAGTTATGGAAGAATTGGTCCCAACATAATTGATATATCCAAAATGAAATAACAACGTAATTAGAAAAATTTCAAAATGACTAACAACGTAATGCAAGTTATGCGATTAAGACTAAGACAAAATGAAGAAAAATTGAGGCTTTTCATCAATAAATATATTTCATTTTCAAAAAAATTCTTTGTAATTTAATCTGTCAGTTCACCCAATGGCAATGCGCAGGTCAAAGTGAATTAACTTCCGTTTGAATGATCCATTGGTATATTCATATTTCAATGTTAAATATATACACATAATTTTTATATTATCCTGTGTGAAAATTAATGTAATAAAATCTTCACTAAAATTAGTTTTAAGAATTAGTCAATGCATTTGCCTTTGTGGAAACTCTTACTCATTTTTACTTATTTTTGGAATCCAAAGTTTGGAATATTTTTTGTTTAATGAGATGAATATATTGAGTTTATATAATTATAAATTTACCCTTATTCTCGACAGGTTATATTTGTGCTCACCACAGCACTCGAGTTCAGTGACTCTGGAACTTTAGTTTTCGTGCCATGAATTGTATTTTAAGATGAAGCCATAATTTTTGCTGACGAAGAACTCTAATAGATGTCTCATAAAAATGAAGCATGAATGTTATTATCTAAAAACCATTCACCTACGATCTGAAGAAAAAGCAATTATGTAAAAACTGTCATATACATGAGCATTTGGATCCATAATGCGGTACAATGGTGTATATACTGGAAGGATTTGGAGAATACTTTAGATTATCCAAGGAGAAAAACTCATTATACTTGTAAAAGGTAGCCTAAAGAAATTCAAGAGGATGGATTTATTTCTGAATTTATAGAGAATCTAAAATTTAAGTCCTAAGAAATGGTAAATCTACATCATAACTTATTACTCTTGAATTGCCAATGAAGGACATAGAAAGCTTATAATTATATAGAGAGAATGAGGGTATAAACAAAGAAAGAGAAAAATTGAATAAGAGAGAGACATACAGAGAGAATAAGATAGAGAGAATGAGGGAATGAGCAAAGAAAGACAGAGATTGAATAAGAGAGACACATATAGAGAGAATAAGATAGGAAGAATAAGGTAATGAACAAACAAATAGAGGTATTGAATAAAAGAGATACATATAGAGATAATAAAATAGAGAGAATGAGGGAAAGAACAAAGGAAGAAGTAGGTTGAATACACGAGATAGATACATAGCAAATAAAATAGAGAGAACGACGAAATCAACAAAGAAGAGAGAGTACAAGGGAGACAGACTGAATAAGAGACACTGATTTAGAGAATAAGATAGAGTGAATGAGCAAGTAAGAGACAGTCTTAGATAGATATAACCCAGGAAAGGTGGATAGATAGAGAATAAGATAGAGAAAATGAGGTAAGGAACACTAAAGAACTTCAATGGAGAGTACCACTCTAGAGTCAATGATGAAAGTTGGAAGGCTAATGCACCTGATGCCTTTATGAAGATACTATAGTTGAAGATGTTCTCTAATCTTCATTTTTCACCTGGACTCTTGGAATGTATTTCCATTTTGGAAGACACGGTCACATCACAAGTTGAATTACTATTTCCTCATTGAGCATTATCATACCTAAGTATCTCTTAGGTTCATTCAGGTCACCGCTGTGTAAGTGATGCATAGACAACAGACAGAAATTACATATTATTTGATGAGCAGATGTGTTATTAAAACACATACGAGTATTTGATCACATGATTCAAAAAAAGGCACACACCTTTGATATTGTTATAATTTTAATATTGATTTGAACAAATCCAATGTATAAAAATTAAACTTGTGCAGGATACAAATTGACGAGTGAGATAATCTCAGTAGAGACTAGTTCTTATAGGCTAATGTAATTCAGGGGTATAAGAAAAAGACCAGATGTAAGAGGAGAATACTAGAAATGATGACAAAATTATAGATATATTATTAGGAATAGTGATAATAAGGATTAAAACCATGTAGAATGATAATATTAAAAATAACTTGATTATATCTTTAATGAGATGGACAAATATAGTATAATGGTACAACTATAACATGTAAAATAGATGAATGAGACTATGTACCAATTAAAGGTGGGGGAATTATTGTGATAAGATGTATAAGTAATAGGTGAAGGATGGGTTGAAAAATAATAAGACATCTGAATATATAAGTAGAGATAGAGATATAAAATAAATGAGTCATAGAAAATTAATAGATAAATAAATGGATTAGTAGAATAAAACATGGTGATATCATAGGGGGATCATAATGCAGTTACATCAAAATACTTCGCCGTTTTTTGAAAATTGAATGAAGGGAAAAATGGTAAAGATTACTAGAAAAATAAATCAAAATAAAGAGAGTCACAGCGTCTTTAAACAAATACCTCCACAACCTATTAATGGAATCAACTTTTGATATTTAATTTAATCATCATATTGATAAAAAATCAATTTTTAAATATTTCACAAAATACGTGGTATACAAGCCAAACAGGCAATCCAAGCATTGATTTATATTGTTTAAGGCAACATATTAACAGTAATGCATGTGCAATGCTTATAGTTCAAGTCAACGAAGGCATCCAATATCTAAGCGAATTATGAGAGATCATAGTATGGTGACCACTAGTCTTTAAACATTTGTGAGTAAACTATTGGTGTTCCAAACAGTTATATTTGAAGGCGTTTCCGAAAGCACATCAAAATATCTGAATAGAATAGCACTATCTAGTTCTATCGACATGAGGTGTATGATTTGTCCTGCACCCATTGGTGTGGAGATATTAAGGACCCATTGTTGGTGCTCTTTGATATTTGATTCAATCATCATATCACAGAAACATTGAATATTCAAATACTTCGTAGAAACATGGGGCGTAGAAGCCAGACAGACATTGTAAATATTGATTAATATTATTAAGGACGATATCTTATCAATAATTCATGTGTGATGCTTATAGTTGAAGTCGATGAATACGTGCAAGGACTAAGTGAATTAGATTGATATCATAATATGGTGATCACTAGTCTTTAAACATGTGGTCAAAACATTTATATTTGAAGGATTTAATGTAAGGACCAGAAAATATATGAGTAGAATAGCATTATCTCTTTCCATCCATATGATGTGTACAATTGATCCTGCACCCATTACTGTGTAGATATCAAAGATTTCACTATATTGATATTTATGAACCCACGAATTGTATTATTTATAGCATTAATACGGTTGATTCATGTCTTGGTTGTGTACATGGTCATTACATTTGAGACAGTGAAGACGCCTTGTAGATGGATGATTGTGTCTTGACTATCACTTACGAGTCTCTAATTATAAGATTAAAAATATCCTGGGTCTGCTGGAACAATATGTCAATGAACATCATTATGTGGGAAAGATGTTATTATCCACTAGGCATAAGTATATCAGGCTGAATCAATGAAGAAATTTAGTTAAATCCCTATGTAGGGTAGTGGAAATATCGGGAAAGATGTTCGATAATAATTTGTCTACACATATTTTTTATATGAATTGTACCCTAAGTCATTTAAGAGCCTTTTTTAGATAAATAAGTATACATACAAGCTGGAAAATGTCAGGAAAGATTCAACGTGGCTCTTGTGCATGAGATGTCTCTTTGCAAGCTATGGGCCAGCGACCTAACTAATTGATTGAGTTCAATAGATATTTGATAAGTTAATTGATATGCAGTATCATTATCTTATAATATTATTGAAGTTTTACACTAGTTTTATACATCAGCCTAGAGGGTCACATAACTTCTTTGTATGCTGGTGGATATACTCTGAGTTCTTGGATTTTTTTTATCTGTGTTTTCAAGGGAAGTTTCCCATGGACTTTTTTATGAAAAAATTTTGGACCATATAGATAGATAAGGACACCCTCATTTGATATCTGTGCACGTCAATTTACTGCCCTCCTTTTCTTCTCTTCCTCTTCTCGGATTGCCTCTTTGAGTGATACTAAATGGAGTGGAAGTCAGATTTCTAATAGCATAGTATGAGGGAAGGAAGAAAAAATTTAGAACTCTAAGAATATGGTGGAGATATAGAGTCTGGATATCTGACAGGCTTGAGGATGTCATTCAAGGAACCATGAAAATGCAAATTGAATAAGTGCAAAGTGGATGATTTTTTTTCCAATCCATTTTTAATTATATACTCTACTGTTCAATTGAGTATTTATTGTGTTAATCAAGGTCCAAAATCACAGAAAATATGACTTTCTATTGATAAGCAAAAGTTGTCTCAAAATAAACTTATATTTGGGAGCTAATGCCTTTTTTCCATGATGATTAGGGGATCATGGAAGATATTTCATGAAATCCAACGCTGAAATGAGAAGGATAATGATGATTGATATAATAATTACATTATATGGATGATTATAAAATAAATGAGTTGACAAAGTGGATGGCACTGATGGGTAACAAGAAATACATATGGTGTATGGATGTGTGTTGAGAAGAAGCTGACAACATAAAGCCAAAGACACTCAATATACAGTTATAAAATGCTGCGACGAGGCAAAGTTTGAAAGAGAGGGAAAGTCCCCATTTCTTTAGTCAACAATCAACACCATAAAAAACGTGATGCGTCTCAAAGTAATTTCTTAAGCTGAGCTTTCAAAAGTGGAAGAAACTACAACAAGAATTTACATGCATTGATGGGTTTGTTTATAGATCATAGGACATGGATGGATAGAAAAAGGGGATACAACGGTACCTTCTGGATTAGTTAATATCAATATATGAACTTAAATGATTCTTAACAATCCAATTGCATGTGTGCCACAAAAAAGTTTTAAAAACTAAGAAAACCCTTTACATAACTCCATAAAAAATATACTTCTCATTTTGACTTATGGCAATAATTCTCCATATAATGTCATAAATTTATTAAAATAATAATTTCCAAATAATGTCATAATTTATTAAAAATATAATTTTTTCCGAATATTAAGAAACCCAAATCAATATGATTCAGTCCAATTCATATGAACCAATGACTAAACTTTACCGACAGATGTTTAGAAATAACCATTAAATCCTGATTTCAAAATGTGACAAAGATGGAGCCTATATCTGCCTCTTAACTTTCATGTGGTCCCCTAGTACTCACATGCTTCAACAATTTTAGATCCGTTGGATTCTGGCTGGAACCTCATCTAGCTTTTGAATCTATGCCATACCTCTCATCCCTCTCACTAAGCTCATAGTAAAAGGGATAAACATCCTATTTTATGGCTTAGAAAGGAGCAAGGTGGCTGTGAACCATGTAGGCTTATTCTGGACACTCTTGTGGGTGATGCATAATTATATGTACATGTTAGAATTTCGTTAATGTGCCAACTTATCAAAATGGACTGGTATTTGTAAATTAAGGGGCCAAAATTATTTGCATAACCATTACATTGATCACTGCTTGCTTATCCTCGTGAGCTACACCCATTCAATCAGAGCCTTTACTATGGAGGGATGGGTCCTTGTCAGCTTCCCCTGATGGTTCATTTTAGGTATTTAATAAAAGAGACAAAGACAAATGATATTAAGCCATTTAGTATTTTTGCCCTATCTGCCCATACAAGATTGGGCTGCAAAACTTTAACATATGCTAATGTACATTTACATTATAATATTTTTATGCCTATTTAATATTTGTGAGAATGTTGTGAAAAAAAAATTCTAAATATTTGAGTTATCAAGTAGCCACATTGAGTGATAGAAATGGATCTTTAGTTATTAATAAATATAGAATTGTAGATACAAAATAATTAGAATTTTTAAGATACGTAATTTTATATTCTTGCGTCAGATATTTCAAACTCATAGTTATGATGCATGATGTAAATCATGACCCAGTGCATTTAGCTTTCATCCATCAATGAGTGATCTGTGTGTATCAGTATATTTTACTTATCTACAACTATTATTTCATAATTGTATTTTAACTACGCATAATGCATTAAAAGCTAAACCAATTTACCGCAATTTGGTATCCTAAAGGTTAAATTAACAAACTACATACATTTAAGATACTTTTTTTAATATTTATTTTGTTTGATTTCAATCTAAAGTATTATGATATTGAAGAATATTTTGAGTTAAATAATTTTTTTTGGCCATAAATTCTATATGAAAAACATCTAATGTGTAATTTGATTTTACTTTCCAAAGTAGGTTACTAAATTTATTCATTTCAATGAATACTACCATTTAGCGCCTGACAACTTAACTTGAGTTTTAAAGGAACTCATTGTCATATATAACTAATTTCATGAGGTCAAAGTGGATTAACATTGAGTATAAAGTAATATATCTATATGATAAATTCATATTTTTGGCTTGTGCATTGAGCTAAATACCTATAAAATAATCTACTGTATATAAACATAAAAGATTGGCATGAGTAGAAGAAGGCAATAGTGCACTCTAGGGAGGTTTCCTCACTAAAGAGAATTTTACGAGTAAATTTTCATCAAATTATTTGTCAAAAGATTCTGGTTTGTTCTAATTTCAGGGAATCTGATTAATAATCCACGTTTCTTTGTGGATCTATCACAAATTACTGATGGGAGAACGCAATAATCAGAGAGCTTGGAAATGGTTGGCATGCCCTCATTTATCTGAATATATGCTGTATAGGTCACCTCTACTATTTATTGCAGCGGAGACTGAGGAGGAAATTCAAAACCTGTGTTGTGGAAGTTTAAGGGCATAAGGATCAAGGGCGCTAAACGTCCTGATCTTGAGAGGGCCAACCTTGGGAATACTAGGGAGTAGTCACTATAGCGAAAGACAGAATGGAATATGATGTACTGCGCCTCATCAGTTATGTAGGACTTCTAACTTTATTTAGGTTCGTCTTGCTCATATATAAATGCATCTACTTTCATATATCTGGAATCAAGGTCATCCCAACCAAGGTCGTCTAATCCCTTGTCCTGGCATTCAGTGCTATTTTATTTAGAAGCTTTATGCGATTAATTTCTCCGTCACTTCTCTATTTTTCTCCCCCCCCTCTCACTCTCTCTTTGGAAGGCAAAGTGGGGATTAGGCTTATATCAAATCAATCAGAATATAAGTTGAACATGGTCACACATATCTTTGGCGCAATAGAAATAAACCTGAGATTATATTATTAAGGACCTTGGGGATCTATGATTTCAAACAAATTAAATCAAAATTTGTTTCGAAATAATCATACCCCCCTGCATCCAGTGTCATGGTGCATGGCCCTCTCCGGAACCTCATGATTAAAGTATAAAAACAATAAAACCGTAATAGACACAAAACCTCACTCTTTACCATAAATGTGACCAACCGGACATCGCCATTCTCGAGAAAAAATGACCAGCTCAGAATCGGCCAATAAAATATACACTAATCATTGCGTGATAGGTGAATTTGTACTCTTTGTCCATTAGAAGTCTCAAAGCTGAAGAGGTGACCGAGAAGCTAAGGTGGGATATTTTTTGCGACCGTTTGTGGAAGAAACAGAATCCGAGAGACACGCTCGTGACCGGTGGAGGCTGTTGCGGCTTCTCTCCCGTCGCTTGTCTGATCGTTGGAACTCTGATCTCTTCCGCAAATAAGCCAAACAGAGGCCTCACTTGCATTTAAATAGCCCAGGAGTCTCGAAACAATTGCGACACACATTTGTTCACCCTGCTTGATCCACACATTGCTGGAAATTCTGCCGGCCCCACGTCGAAAGATTTGCGCACCGAGACTTCCTGGACAAGGTGTCACCTCATTTTGCTTACCTTTTCTCTCAAATCTGTCGTGTCCTTCAAGTATAATCATTTTGTGCTTCGATCTGTATTCGGTTGCTTGATTGATGTTCTAAACTGTCTTCTACTTCGATGTGAGTTTGGTCGCTGGTTTGATATTCTGAGATGTCTTCTACTTTGATCTGTCTTCTGATCGAGGGTCTTCGGGTTAACGAGCGACAAATCATCTGCCACAGTTTTGAATCCTGTCTTTTAGTTTCATTTTGTTCATCCTCCAAATGGCAGGATATTTACCCGTGAACCTCTTTCGGATCAAGTCCCGCTGCTCCAGATTTGCATTGCTACGCTTTTACTATTTGGAAATTAAAACTCAACGATATTCATGATGCTTGTTTGACTTATTGGTTCAAGAAAGTATACTTGTTCATCTGAATATCTAGAAGAATCTTTCAGTCTGTTATTTAAGTTTCGGTCCTTTTCTGGAGTGGAACAGAGTTTGTCCTCAAGATGGTAACATCACGAGAGGAAACCAAACGTCCCTAGAAACAGCAAAGGATTTCATCCGTCAGCAAAAAGTTCAAAAAGGTCAACTCACTTCAAAATCCCCTCCGAGGTTTGCTCTTACACCCAGTGTCCACATTCGAACGTCATAATGTACCTTTCTGTCATTACTAGATATATATGAGTTTTAACGAATGACCACTGCCTTCCTTCTTGTCAGGCATGATAAGGAGAAAGCTCCTCCACAATAGTCCATCCCAGATCTCTCTCCTCCCCAGGTATGGGAATTCACTGGATTCTGCTCATCGTCACGTCGCTGACCGTGTCACGATACCAGGCTCCAGAGATATGCGGCAGTACTGTACTTGGGAAAAACGATAATGCCAGGAATAAAGGAGATCCTACTGCAGAAAAGGGTAACCACCTATTTACCGGATACTTCTCGTTGGATTGACGCTCTCACAACAATTATCATCCTTAAATTATAGTTCTTGTTTATCTTCGCTGCTTTAACTTTTTCATCATCATCTAAATTATCACCAATTCACCATCATCATCACTTTCTTCGTCTCGTCAGATGAGACGCATGAGAGGGGCCCATCATTGCCGGTGTCTCCTCGTAGAGCACATCGCATAGCCATGTTGAAAAACCGCTTTGCCGAAAAGATCCTTCAAGCTGAAGCAAAGCTGTCAGCAGGCCCTAACGTAAGTCAGACTGTTCTACTAAAGTATGATTTAACACAGATTATTTACTAGTCTTCTCTCTTTGTGTCACGCTTCTCAGATCCACGTAGCCGACCCGTTACAAAGGCGGAATATGCAAGAAAAAGAGGCAGAAGGTTGATAATTTTGATCGCATTGTTCGTTAATCCGATAAAATACTTTTTTTACTCGAACTTAAATGCAGCCGAGAGAAGGATGGAGGCTGCTAAGAAGATGGCAGCAGAGAGCAGACTGCGACAAATTAAAAGAGAAAGAGAGGCCGCCTGGATCAAGTTGAATAAGGTTCTATCTCTGTCTCTCTCTCGTTGGATTTTGATATCTTCTTCGTGCCCGCCTGCTTTATCTTACTTCCTTTCCGTACATGTATCTGCATCTGTTTTCCCATCCCACTTCATCTCTATCTCGGTCTCCCTCCATCCAAGTATATATACTCGTCTATCTATACCACTATATTCTTCTCAACGTTAAGCTTTTACCCATCTTCCAAATTCCATTTGTATTCGTATCTCCTTTTCTGATTCTACACATTTCCATCTCTAACTCTCACGTTTACCCAATATTTGGCTGCAGATGCAGAAGACTGTGGAGGTGGATAACTACTTCGGATTGCTGGGGGCCATCCGAGAGCTTGGACTCTCACTCGACGACCCATTTACTCGCCGATATTTCGCATGATAACCTGGGAACTATATATATCCAGCACACAGTCACCACTGCGTCGTGACCCAATGACAAAAATCAACCCAAGGTCAACGCTTCAATTGACTGACCCTGTCCAATTTTATGGGAAAAGCATTACTTTCAATCCATTTTTCTTCTCGATTGCTTGCATCGGACGCCACTTGCTCTCACTCTCTGCCATTATTGAGAAGACGAGCGAAGAAAGTTTGAGCTTACAAATATGCCATACGTAATTCGTAACTTGTGGCAGTAGGTTCATAGTCGGTTTTCTCGCGATGGGCCCAAGCTATCGGATTCGTAACCGTGGTTTGGTTTGGTTTTGCTCTTATTATTTTCCTAAGCCTTAGATTAATTGAGGAATTGAGAGCTGAAAAAGAGATAGATGAGTGATAGATCGCATAATAGATAGAATGGAGAGAAATTATGAAGATTTTGGAAAGCTGGGAAAGGATACAGGTCAGGGTCCATAAGTATGTCTAATACCCTATCGAATGCTAGGTCTAGTTTTTATAAGCGTCATTCCGCGGCATTTAATGATACCAAACTGTAATATTGTTATTCCCTGACGAAGGACAACTGGGGAAAAGATGACTGAGGGGAGGGATGGACGATGACGGGTAAAGGGTGATAGACGGGTTTGTAGGGAGGGATAAAACAGCCACAGAAATACACGCGGTCGGATTCGGACTTTAAAACCGATGAAAAACTGGTGGTGTAGCTCCGACCCTTGTCGAGGGCGGGAGTACTGTCTTCACCCACCGCGACGTTGCCTAAGCACCGAAATCAATATCTGAATTCCTGTCGCAAAGAAACACTCGAGAAAGAGAGAGAAGAAGTGGAAATCCAAACCAAATCTAATTCTGACGGCGGTTGAAATTTCTCGAGAAAACACTGGACGGAGAACACTTTCGACACCAAAGAGTTCAGGCGTACCTCGGCACCGTAGTGCATGAAGAGGATGCGGGAAATTCCGATCGTGACGAGGCTGGGCGAATCCGGGCGTTGAGCGGCCCACTGGACGAGGAAGATTCTGGGCATTCCGGGCGTTGAAGGGCCCTGGTAGTGAGTAGATAGTGTTGTCGCAGAGTCAGGCGTAGATGAATACCCGCGCGATGCGCGGGTAGGGTGCGCGGAGCGCATGGAGTGCGCAGAGGGCGTGCAGCGCACCCGGAGCGCGCATAGCGCACGCGGCTCGAAGCGTCGGATGGCAACGGCGACGACCGGCATTGGTGGCACAAGCGTGTGCGGCACTGACTGACAGCTTCGGGCGCTCTTGGCGATGGCCTGGGGATGGCCTTGGACGGCCCTCGAAGGGCGGCCTTGGGCGGCCCTGCGTGGGCAGTCTGAGGCGGCCCTGGACGGCCTTGATGGGCGGCCTTGGGTGGCCTTGCGTGGGCGGCTTAGGTGGACCTAGGCGGACCTGGGCGGACCTTGATGGGCGGCTCTGAGCGGCCTTGGGCAGCCCTGCGTGGGCGGCTTGAGGCAACCCTGGGCGGGCCTTGATGGGTGGCTCTGGGTGGCCTTGGGAAGCCTTGCGTGGGGCGGCCTAAGGCAACCCTGGGCGGGCCTTGATGGGCGGCTCTGGGCGGCCTTGGGCAGCCCTTCGTGGACGGCCTGAGGCAACCCTGGGCAGGCCTTGATGGGCGGCTCTGGGCGGCCTTGGGAAGCCCTGCGTGGGCGGCCTGAGGCGACCCTGGGTGGACCTTGATGGGTGACCTTGGACGTTCTAGGGAAACCTAGGAGGGTGAAGGAGAGAGAGAAAGAGTGAGGGAGAGAGTGAAGGGACGAAGGGGGTGGAGGCGACGATCGGGTGGATGGCCGTCGACGACGATGAAGGCGGCGACGGCGGCGGCGACACTAGGGTAAGAAGAAGGATAGGGGAGGTTGGGCAGTCCTCCAAGAAGAGTTAAACAAAAACTTGGTTCTTGAATTATGACTGCCTAAGTGTTTCTTGAAAACAATGGCCTATATATAGGCCTTGGAGGAAAGAGAAAATGACGAGAAATTAGAGACGAGAAATTAAAGATGTGCGTAATGTCACACCAAAGGGCAGTTGTGGATCTGCCTCTGGTTTCGTGTCATGACGCGCGTAGGAACGTGCGCGGTGGAGACGTGCTCGTTGACGGTTGCGACGTGTTGACTTTGGTGTTGACTTTGGTTGACCACGGCGGGTTGACTTCGGTTGAATTTGCTGTTGGTTCCATAGCAGGCGTGTTGACTCCGGTTGACCGTGGCAACGCGTTCGACGGTGATGTGTTGGCGTCATCGCCATCATTCCCATAGCAATAATAACGACAGTTTTGTATAGGCAACGAGTCGTGCATCTAGTTCTGTAACTGAAGATATCAATACCTAAAACTGCAATTGGATATAAAATTCGCCAAACCGTTAGCTCCTAACTATGGGATTCATAACACGATTAATGTTTGCTGGTTCTATTCTCTTATATTCTTCTACAGTATTTAAATTTGATTTTTCTTATTTCATTACCTGGATCAGTTGAATATTCACGCATAATCTCTATTTACTCTAAGTGGAAAAACAAATAATCATCAATTACTAGTACATTGGTCCTATTGGTTACCTAACGATGCCTGAAATTGATATAAATTATTGAATGAAATAAACAACTGTACTTGGATGAGAGGTTATGATGTGTATCCAATTTAACTAGACTTTAATATTTATGAAATCAATAAGTATTTTATAAAATGATTTCGTGTAACTAATTTGAAGATCAAGTATAAATGATTTAGTATTTTAAATATTCTCTGCCCAGATGCCTGCGTGCTTATTGGGAGGGACTGTTCGCGTGAGACTCACGATATGTAATAACTGAGTCCTATTTAGTGCTACAAAGCACTAAGGGTGGTGATGCCCAACCTGATCTTTCAGGCCATCGCCCCCATAGGTGGTAATACACTATGAATGGTGCGCGTGCCAGTCCGCGCTTAGGTAGGACGGATCAGGTGAAGTCCACTCATGCTGGGCGCGCGGGTCGGTAGGTGTGAGCACACGGGCCCCAAGCGCTGCGCACCATTGCCAAGCACAACGCGCGGGCGCCAATGCTTCGCATGATTGCCAAGTCCCACGCGAGAGCCTCAAGTACCGCGTGGGAGAGCCAAGCGATGTGCGCAAGCTAGACGGCGTGCCATGGGTGCAGCGCATTGAATTGTGTGGGGTGCCACACAACGGCTGTGCGGGCAGCGCACATATTGCGTGTGCTGGGCACAGGGCGGGAGACATGCCGCCATGAGACTTAGGCTATTGATACATAATAAGTACCGAGACGGCATGGGGGCGTGTGGCATTCTCGTGGGTAGTGTTGGGCGTGCGGCGCGTAGGTTCAGGAGCCTAACACAGCAGCGTCTAAGTGGATGGAGCAAAAAGTACTAGTGTAGGTGTTGTGGCATGTGTGATCGTCTAGATGGGGGGCTGGCATGTGTGATCACCAGGCCTAGGCCTGGCCGCCAAGCCTGGGGCACGCATTTAGCGGCGATGCCAGCGGGCGCACAGGCGGGGCTGCGAGTCTCATGGCGTAGTGGCGCCCCTATCGAGGCGCGGGTCATCTTGTCTCGTTAATTCGATATCAACCCTGATCTTCCCCCTTGTAGGATTATGACTACGATGTTATCTTTTGTGATGTCAATACAATGACCCTATTCCTTAATCAGACAGCGTCCCCACACTCTCCTCTAACCCCTTATATGAGATCTTAAGCTATTGCAAAAGACTTCCGCTGCAATAGATCGAGGTTGCTCAGTGTTCTGCTCCAAGCACTGAGGTCGGCACATGCCAGATTCAAGCAATTGACATAGCTCGAGATTTGACTGTGTGACAACGGGCCATAGGGCCAACTTTCGTTACTAAATCTGATCTCGACCCTCTGATATTCCTTGAGAAGATCATATTGTCTTACTTGCAATTAACCTTTTGTTTGTCAGTTTTATTTTCAATGTCATTTATGGGTCGTAGTGGTTGATGATGAGAGCTTAGCCTTTTTTTATGCGTAAATCAGTAAGTCAAATAAAGTTGATGGAGCACCTAAAGGGCTGCTCAC